>NC_041229.1:18861714-18939532 GCF_002837175.3 Physeter macrocephalus | reverse complement strand
CTGACACTGCAGAAATACAAAGGATCATGAGAGATTACTATAAGCAACTCTATGCCAATAAAATGGACAACCTGGAAGAAATGGACAAATTCTTAGAGAAGCACAACCTTCTGAGACTGAAGCAGGAAGAAATAGAAAATATAAACAGACCAATTCCAAGCACTGAAATTGAGACTGTGATTAAAAATCTTCCAACAAATAAAAGCCTAGGACCAGATGGATTCAAAAGTGAATTCTATCAAACATTTGGAGAAGAGCTAACACCTATCCTCCTCAAACTCTTCCAAAATAGAGCAGTCGGAGGAAGACTCCCAAACTCATTCTACGAGGTCGCCATCACCCTGATACCAAATCCAGACAAAGATGTCACAAAAAAAGAAAACTTCAAGCCAATATCACCTATGAACATAGATGCAAAAATCCTTAACAAAATACTAGCAAACAGAATCCAACGGCACATTAAAAGGATTGTACACCATGATCAAGGGGAGTTTATCCCAGGAATGCAAGGATTCTTCAATATACACAAATCAATCAATGTGATAAACCATATTAACAAACTGAAGGAGAAAAACCATATAATCATCTTAGTAGATGCAGAAAAAGCTTTCAACAGAATTCAACACCGATTTATGATAAAAACCCTCCAGAAAGTAGGCATAGAGGGAACTTACCTCAACATAACAAAGGCCATATATGACAAACCCACAGCCAACATCATTCTCAATGGTGAAAAACTGAAAACATTTGCTCTAAGATCAGGAACAAGACAAGGTTGCCCACTCTCACCACTATTATTCAACATAGTTTTGGAAGTTTTAGCCCCAACAATCAGAGAAGAAAAAGAAATAAAAGGAATCCATATTGGAAAGGAATAAATAAAGTTGTCACTGTTTGCAGAGGATATGATACTATACCCAGAGCATCCTATAGATGCTACCAAAAAACTACTAGAGCTATCAATGATTTTGGTAAAGTTGCAGGATACAAGATTAATGCACAGAAATCTCTTGCATTCCTATACACTAATGATGAAAAACTGAAAGAGGTATTAAGGAAACACTCCCATTTACCACTGCAACAAAAATAATAAAATACCTAGGAATAAACCTCCTAAGGAGACAAAAGACAGGTATGCAGAAAACTATAAGACACTGACGAAAGAAATTAAAGATGATACAAACAGATGGAGAGATATACCATGTTCTTGGATTGGAAGAATCAATATTGTGAAAATGACTTTGCAAATGAATCAAGTGACAAAGGATTAATCTCCAAAATATACAAGCAGCTCATGCAGCTCAATAACAAAAAAACAAACAACCCAATGCAAAAATGGTCAGAAGACCTAAATAGACATTTCTCCAAAGAAGATATACAGTTTGCCAACAAACACACAAAAGGATGCTCAACGTCACTAACCATTAGAGAAATGCAAATCAAAACTACAATTAGCTATCACCTCCTACCAGTCAGAATGCCCATCATCAAAAAATCTACAAATAATAAACGCTGGAGAGGGTGTGGAGAAAAGGGAACCCTCTTGCACCATTGGTGGGAATGTAAATTGATACAGCCACTATGGAGAACAGTATGGAGGTTTCTTAAAAAACTACAAATAGAACTACCATATGACCCAGCAATCCCACCACTGGGCATACATGCTGATAAAAGCATAATTCAAAAAGACACATGTACCCCAATGTTCATTGAGTTCTATTTACAATAGCCAGGACATGGAAGCATCCTAAGTGTCCATCAACAGATGAATGGATAAAGAAGATGTGGCACATACATACAATGGAATAGTACTCAGCCATAAAAAAAAACAAAATTGAGTTATTTGCAGTGAGGTGGATGGGCCTAGAGCCTGTCATACAGAGTGAAGTAAATCAGAAAGAGAAAAACAAATACCAATTGCTAACACATATATATGGAATTTAAAAAAAAATTCTGAAGAACCTAGGGGCAGGACAGGAATAAAGATGCAGACATAGATAGTGGACTTGAGGACATGGGGAGTGGGAACGGTAATCTGGGACGAAGTGAAAGAATGGCATGGACATATATACACTACCAAACATAGAACAGATAGGTAGTGGGAAGCAGCCACATAGCACAGGGAGATCAGCTTGGTGCTTTGTGACCACCTGGAGGGGTAGGATAGGGAGGGTGGGAGGGAGACGCAAGAGGTAGGAGATATGGGGATATATGTATATGTATAGCTGATTTACTTTGTTATAAAGCAGAAAGTAACACACCCTTGTAAAACAATTATACTCCAATAAAGATGTTAAAAAAATGTTTTTAAAAAATGAGTCATGTTTTCTTGATTATCTACGATAGACATTAAACAATTCTAGAGAATTCAGGAAAACACTCTCTAAAATATTCTTCTTTCTAACTCTCTGTGTATTCATTTTTTAATTATTGTGACTTGGAGTCTGCATTTCATGTTTTGCAGGAGAGTTTTTTTTAATAAAAAAATTAGAACAAAGTGGATAATGCAGATAACCCCAATTAAGAGGAAACCAGGTCCCATATGGATATTGTCTGATTCATTACCATTTACAGCTTTAGAATTTAGAGTATTGTGCTATAAATCATGATGTCATTTCCAGGTAATCAAATTCGGGCGACGTTTCCCCTGAGAGAATGTCCTTGTCACAAACAGCTGTGTCGTTTTTCAGACCTTAAGGGAGGTTTGGGTGGTTTAGAATTGTTTAGAATTTAGAAGTGTGTGTTTTTTTGTACTTTGCACCTTTGTCATTATTATAAGCTCACTGTAAGAAGTACAGTGATTAATAATTTAATTAATTAAATTAAAACACCAGAATATGAATAAAGCTTATTTAAATTAAAACATCATTTGATATGATGGTAATTGGTTACTTTGGTACACTTTCTATTATAAGATAAATTTGAATTACTGAAGACTCATATACATAAGAAGCTTTACACAGAGGAAGGAGTTTGGGCACTGTAGAATCACCTGGCCTGACATTCTGCCACTAGTTAAATAGCTGTGTGACCTAATCTGTTTCTTTTTAAACTCAATATCACTGTCTGCACATTCATTTATGTATTCATTCAGCAAATACTCATTGAGTCTCTACTGTGTGTCAGGGACTGTGCTAGGTGCTCGGTTTTAAGGGGTGAGTAAAAAAGAAAAGGTTCTTGATCCCTTGGAGCTTATGGTTTAGTGGGAGAGCCAGGCATTAAAACAACAATCACATAAATGATACAGCTACCATTGTGGTGAGGCTAGGAGCAGAAAGATTATGGAGCTGTACGGTGAGATTGGAATTCTCTGGTCTCCTTTTCCAGGTTCTAGCACATAAGAAGCCCAGTGAATGGTGGGAGTGATTGTTGGAAGTGTTATTAGTATCATTATGATTTCATCCCAAGCCAAACGTGAGCACGTGAGGACAAGGCAGTGCAGGAACTAGTTGCAGGTTGTATGATGACATAGTGAAACATGGTGAATTCGGGTTGAGGGAGTTTAAGCCACGTGAATTAAAACGCAGGCATCCCCAAATATGGTTTTCACCCTCTAGGTGTTAGAGTGGGCCTTACCTTGATGGATATTTGAGTGTGGCATGGTTAACACTGTTCCCAGAAGGTTGATGGGTCGAAGTTGCTGCAGGGAGGTTGGGGTCTAGTGGTTACCTTTTTAACACTGCTTTTATTTTAAGCTTTTAGGTGTTGGGAGCCAGTTCTACAGAATTCCACATACATACATATACATATATTCACACACATCTATTTATATATATTTTAATGTATAGATACACATATACATATATTGTGTTATAATATATACACACAAATTATATGTGTGTATGTGTATATGCATGTGTCTTTGTACATGTGTATAGTAGTGTCTTCCCCCACAGGATCTAGGCACTTAGTTTGTAATCACAGGAAAGAAGGAATCTTCCCAGGTCTGCAACCTGAAGTTGGAAAGCAGCCTGCCCTAAATCCAAAAATAGAAATTCTATTAAAGGTCACGTAGAGGTGAGAGAATATGTGAGTCCTCTGGTTCCTTCTTACAACAGCCATCCTGTGTGTGTGTGTGTGTGTGTGTGTGTATGTGTGTGTGTGTGTGTGTGTGTGTGTGTGTTGCGCCCATGTGTCCCTGCACATTCTTTGTAGGCGGGGTGATAAAACAGTGCCCTAGATGTTCTCCTGGGTGTGGAGTGACAACCTTGTTGTGATAGAGTGCACCCCAAACAACACTGGACAGCAAGCTCATGGACTCTGGGCTGGTGAAGAGCAGTGTTTCCTGGAGCATAGACATGACTCTGGGGATGTTTGCTCCAGTGCAAGGAAGAATGGTATGTAAGAGGACTGAAATCTCTGATCAGATGACGTGGACTGGCCATTGAGGAATTTAGTCATGTTTCCCTTGCTAATAATAATAGTCATGTTTTTGGGCATTTTATATGTGCATGTTACTGACCTAAGTGATTGACAGAGAATCTCATGTAATTCTTAAGATAAGCCTGTGAGGTAGGTCTAGTTAGGGACCATCCAAGGTCCCATATCTAGTGGATAGCACAGCTAGACCTGGACTTGGCTATGACCGATTGTGAAGCCTTCTCTCTTAACTGGACATTCTGTTGTCCCTATTCGTTCTCTGGTCATGGAAGCCACACAGATACCCACTCACTTGTCTCATTTGCTGTTATAGCCCCAAAGGCTGGCACAGTGCCCGGTCCTGGGCTAGGTGTATTAGTGACCCTTTGGTTGCAAGTGACAGAAACTGGTGTAAAATAAACATTAAGCAGACTTTGTTGGCTCATATAATAAAAAATCCAGTGGTGAGGTGCAGTCCTTCAGACGTGCCTGGATACAGGTGGACGGATGATGTCACCAAGACTTCCTTTCTTTCCATCTTTCCGTTGTGCTTCCTTCTGTGTTGGCTTCATTCCCAGGCAGGCTCTCTCCATGGGGAGGCAATTAGAGGAACCAGCAGCTCTAGACAACTAAGCCCAGAAATAAGCAGTTGTCTCCTTCTAACTGTCCCAACAAAAGCCCTGGGGGCAGGGGGACTCTCATTAGCTTTGTTTGGGTCAAATACCCATTTCTGAAACTAGGCTGGGCTTGGGAGAAGGTGTCTCTGTAGGAAGGAACAGCTGGAAGTGGGAGGAGTCAGCCTCCCTTGAACCCCATGAACTGATAAAGGGGGAGCAGTTGTTCCCTCCGACATACTGAACATAGGCAGAAACCTATGTTCATTGCAAAAGGTATTCAATAAATATTGGCTGAATGAATGAAGGAAGGAAGGAAGAAATTAACCTGTTCTGTTCTAGGGAACCTTCAGAGAATACAAGGATCTCTAAAAATAAGATGTCACAAATTGGGACACACATTAAGCCTGCAGTACATTTTAATTTAATAGGAACGAATGAATAAGTTTGTGAGGGAAGGTATAATCTGCGTTCTACGAGGTAAAAAGTTAAATGCTCCTTTTTTGATTAATGAGTGTTTGAAGGGGCTTCCATCAAGTCATTTATGTTTTACTTTCCTCCGTGCCCCTCAGATATTGGGATAAGTATTGGGATAATGGAAGGACTGAGGGAATTTCATTTTTCCAAGCCACCTTCTACCTGAGTCCCCTGCAGCAGAGGGGTGTAAATGGAAACACCTTGAGGGCTCCTGAGAGGGGAGAACAAGTGGAATTTCTTTGAAGTCTTGTGTTTTATCTTAAAGGTTTATGCAAATTTTGGATAATACTTTTATGATATTTACATAGTCCTTTTAATAATAAATTAATATTTGAAGTTAATAACCATTCAGAAAACAAAACCAAAAATGCTTCCCGTGGGTCTTAGTTAAACAGAAAGATGGTATTTAATTGAATCTTACTAATTTTGGAAAATTGGGTTGAACTGAGGAAAGCCGATGTCAAAAGTCAGTTTCATGGTCCAAGCCTTTCCTTTGGTCTTGGTTTCTGATACCCAGATAAATATAAATAGAAGCTTCATAATCATTTGGAAGAAAAGCTTAAAATATTGCTGAAGAGGGTGCTGGGATGCAGTGTTGAGGGCATACTTCTTATTAAAGGAGTAAATCATTTTTCAGAGGGTCTTTGGTCAGTTGATAGTGCCTTCTTTCTCTCTCTCTGTGTTTTAGGGAAGGAAAGGCCTCTCAATGCCAAGAGATTATTGATGATCATATTTTTAATTTTATCATTAATGTTTTCATTTTTGTCACATGTAAATGAACTAAATGTCCCAAATAATCCTTAGTACTTTTCATCCAACTTTCAATCTTCATTTTAATTGCAGCTGTCTTATCTCATGTGGCAAAAACATTCAGCTTTGTTGTTCTTTTTCATGTTTCAGTTGTTACTTGAGTAGAAGTCTGTTAAAGTAGCCAACTCTGTGGACTACTGCTTCTTTAAAGTGAGGAGTGAATTCATTCAGCTTATCTGGATTTTTTAATGAATACAGGATTTTTTCCTTATGATGAAAAATAAGAAGTAAACCCTGCATTCAAAAATTTGACTAGTGCCTTCTTGCCAAGCCAACATAAAAGCCACTTACCTGTGCCTTACAGATTTGCCACAGAAATATTCAATTTATAATGCATATATGTTAAGAATAATTTTAACTGTCCTTTTGAATATGCTGAGCTAATTGGGTGTCAGATTCATTAAGGAGTGAACGATGCAGTGACTGGTAGTCATAAAAAGGTTTTCTTTTCATCAGTTTGTCCAAATTTGCTGACATATCGATATGTGTCAGTATCAGCCTAGCTGAAAACTCATACATCTTATTTAAGATTTCTTCACCAGATGGTTTTACCTAAAGAATTTTGAGGATTAATGTCTTCAGAGACATCGTCATTGTAAATACACCAAAGAGATAATGAGATGACGGAACTCATCGTGTTGGCTTTCTTCCAACCATGAGAGAAACACTGAGATGAATTTTAATATCTAACCAGCTATTTAACAATTATTTTTTCTCACTTTTTTAACATTTTTGTTTATGTCCTTTCTGTCTTTCTCTTTTTCTTTTGCTGTGCGTACTTACACACAAGTATATATATTTGTCTTTTTTTGTTGTTTTTTTTTTTTTTGCTAAAATGAGGATCATTTGAGAATTCTAGGAAGAAGATTTTCACTTGCAGTTTTGGAGGCATTATTTCTTTGTTCTTAGGCTTCCAGTATCAATGTCAAGAAGTCCAGTGGCATTCTGATTCCCGCTTTTCTGTGTGTGCCCAGTTTTCCATTTTCAGGGTGCAGTTTAATATCTTGTTTCTGTTCCCAGTATTTTGAAATTCCACAGTTCTCTGGTTCACTTTTTCTAGTCTTCCGCCTGGAGAAAATGGGTGATTGCAGCTTTGCTCTGCCATTCTGGATCTGGTGAGGAAGGGGATTAGGTGAGCGGGATCTCATCACTCAGCTCTCAAACACTCAGTCTCCCAGTGTAGATCTCCATTCCCATGTGTACGTTTTCTTTGCTGGTGTCACCGAATCAGTTTCTCCTGAGTCCAGCCTTGTATGTTCTGTAGGGTTTGGGGGAGCAGTGGTGGCTTAACTGCAATGTCGGGATGGGGGCCTGGAGGCCTAACTGCTCATTTTATAGACTTTCATCTTGAATATGGAAGGTAGGTATGTCTTTCAAGCACATTGAAACATCCTGTAACAGTGTCATTCAAAAATGATGCCTTTTTTCAACTTGGTTATGCTTTTACATATATATATATATATATATATATATTTTTTTTTTTTTTTTTTCCCCTTGAGACTGTTTTGACCACATCTTCAGTCTAGAGCTTCAACAAATTATCTCTCAACATGTGAGATTTTCCTTCTGAAGAGATTCTGTATCCAATCTTGAAGGCAGCTTTGACCAATCTTTTTCTTTGTTTGCTTGATTGAGCTTTATATCATATCGTTCCTGGCCAATACATGTCCAAAAATTCTGGCAGTTTTCCTTCTTACTTTGCATGATTGGTTTATAAAATGTCATTCTGAAAGGAATGACTGTGCACTTCTTGCGTGTGTTTTTACACACGTGCAAGAGTTATCAAAGTGAGCCTCATTTGCATCTCCATGTACTAAAACCCATGTTTTAAAGAAACAGCCTCTGCTTTCTTGATTAACTATTGCTATTCACTATGGAGTCATGAATTGTGGCCAGGGGAATCCTGTCAGCTCATTGTGGGGACCCTCAGGGACAGTGAATTCCATGTCTGTCTCAATCCTCAATACTTTCAGATGGTTATTACCTTTAATCATTATCTTTGCACATTTGCATGGTTTTAAAACCTCTATTACTTGTTTCCTGTTTTAAACCCACAGGTGGCATTCCTGATTGCAAACAGAATTTTTAAAAACAAGTAAATAAGTCATTATCACAATAGAACAAACACCATGATTTTTATCACTTTTGTGCTCTGGTGAATTGGATTTGAGAATAGTTGTATGCTTACAATAAATAGAACTTTTGATAGACTGCAATTATGGCAGAAAGTTGAACTAGTGGGTTTTTTGGTAATCAAAATTGAAACAGACAGAAGCAGGCAAAATGCTTCATAAGGTGAGAAGACAAACATAGTTTTCAAAAACTTGGCCCTATGGGGCCCCAGGAGTTCAAAATTAGCACAGGTTCTTGCCATGGAATGGCTGGTGGGGCAGCAGTGGCTTTGGTGATTTCTTGCATAACATAATTTTATTAAAGTACTGTACCATTTTCATATAGCTGTGATATTTAGAAGGTACTAAACTCTCCAATCTCTATGACTTATATGAGAAGATAAAAAGATCCCAAATAAATTAGTTGCTGTGAAAGAAGGGATTCAGCTTATCTTCATGAGCATGACAAACATTTTTAAGAGTATAGAAATTCAAAGCCTGCTCCCCTCTCCTTTGGTCATTGAGTAGGAAGCAATGCATTAATCAAGGCAACTTTACAAATAATTGTGGGTCTAGGATTTAGGGAAGAATTCAGCAGAATTCATATCCTTGAAGGGAACGTTTATTGACTATACTTGGTGCTAGATCTATACCAGATGTGTATTCCTTGACATAAACTGAGGAATGAATTTTCACCTTCATTTACATAGGAAGCCTTTGAGGGAGTCACAGAGGCATTGTATAATTGTCTAAACTCAACAGAGCCGGTAAGTAGTAGGCCTGTGACTGGAACCCAGGTTCAGTTTGGTTATGAAGGACATGGTTTTCCTCCTAATAAATGGGCACTGGTACCTGTCTCCTTCTCCTCTAGGTGCAGTGCTTTCTTAAAAACCAGTTGAGTAGATATCCTTAAGTTAAAATCTGTGCATTGCAGCCTAGGTTTGGGTAAAGGCATCCAGAAGTAATCTATAGGTCTCATCAGGTAGTGCCAAATGAAGAGAGCAGGAGAAATTTGGACCTCTCTCTATTCTCAAATTGTTTTCAGATAGTCTAAAAGCATCCTGTTGATTGTTTCGAACCTAACTACCTAATAAACAAAACAGTACAAATAAAGTCACAGAATCTTAAAGCCCTGGGAGACTTTCCTGCTGATCAAGGATACTCCTTTCGATTAGCAGATGAAATCTAGGCTAAGGGACTTGTGCAAGGTCACAAAACTACCACGTTGTATTGGTTCTAAGGAACACATGTTTCCATTATAATAATTCTGGAAACAGGATTGCTTCTTATAGTCAATGGTGTCTTGACAGCAGCTTTCAGCTATGCAGCAGTTGTGATATACTTGTGATTGCCTTTGCATGCATGAACATCCAGAGGACCAGCAGCACAGTGTGCAGCATGGGTATCAGCAGCTTGGAAGGAAATCCCGGTGACAGTAGTGGAGCCTTCTTACCGATGCTGTGTCATCAATGCTTTTGATGGCACAGAGGTAATATTGTGTGGAAAGACTTGGAACTGGATGGTTTGGAGTGAAAACATAATCCGAAGTTGGATTCTGAATGTAAAAGTGTTAGGGATACTTAACTAATTCATTTTTTTCTGGTATTTTCCTTTTTACTTAAGTACAAAGGTGATATCTGATAAAAATCTGTGTATAAAAGAACTCTTACTAGGTGTGAAACAAAAATTTGAAGTGATAAGGCATTGTGGTATAATTTAATTGACTTTTATTAGCTTTTATTTCTTTCTTAGTTCGTAAAATAATGGTGCATCTTACAATACGTGGGGATTTAGAATTCATGAATTATGGTAATTAAGAGTTGGAGAAATCCCTCTTCTTCATGTTCTTTTTCTAACATGCTTTCATCATTATGGATTCTGAATGTAAATAATGACATTTTTCAATGAAGGGTCAGTACCTTTATCCTCCAAGTAAGGCCTTTATATTGTGATGCTCTGATACTAGTTTTAAGAATAATCACAGGTATGGAGTAAGTTTCATATGGCCATTTCCTATAGCTTCCCTCAGTATAAGCAGAGGGGATTTCTCCAAAGCACCCCCTCAATAAAAGCAGTTTCATAGGGGTAGAAATACATGGCTGTGATGAATTTAGCCAGGACAGTTTCCGAGCAGGATTAATGACTCATTTTAACCACAAAAAACTTTACCAGTTCACATGTCTAATTTTATTACCTGCAAAAGCCTCCCCATAAATTCGTTGCAAAATGTACCCCCAAATGAGTTGCTGGTTATAAGCCAGTTAGTGTTGGAGGACAACTTCCCAAAACTATGATTTTGAGCTTAGAATATTCAAATGGTCGTCATTCTTCCTGATAGTTCCAGAGAGACGCCCACTGTCTGTCCAAGTAGTGAAACTAAAAACACATTGTCTGGAGATGACTTATCTCTCTGTTCTCTGTTGTGATTTTAAATCAATATGTTAAAAGTTAAGAAGAAAGAGAACCAGAACACATTCTGGTTTTACACTCTGAAATGTTTTTTGATCCATTGGGAGATCATTCTTGCTGATCTTCCTTCAACTATAGTTTTTGGCTGAAGACTCTATATAAACAGCAGATTCCAGGGTGAGCGTGGGCTCACCGAGCCTGAAGCATAGCTGAGTCCTGTGCACAGGGCCAAAGACTAAAGAAAGGCCAATATAAGCTGCAGACTGTTGTGTGTCGTCCTAACAGGTCTCTCACGGGGCGATGTGGGGGCGTCACAGTGGAAGAGTACAGTAACTTGCTCTAAAGGCTTTGGCTGTTCATGAAGAACCTGAATTAGCCTGAGACACTGAGCCTTGAACTTCATAAAGGAGGAAACTGATAGACAGTATGGTTGACATGCTGGTCATCTCCATTTGTTTTCCCTTTTTAAAACAGCATAGACTCGTGAGGACCACACCCCTAGACTTACTGACATATTAGCAAAACTTTTATCTGCTCAGTCAGACTAAACCTTGAAATTTGTGAAGGTAGGAAGTCTTCATTGTGCTTATTTAATTGGAAGGTTTTAAACAGTTGTTGCTGTATATGAGAGTAAGCATAACTAGACGGGCAATGAGGAGAGGAGTCTCAATAGATATATATGTAACTGAATGTGATTTAGTGCTTATTTCTCTGCTGGGGACTCATCACTGAAATCCATCCCTGGATCAGAAAGAACTTTTTTCCAAGACCAAGTATCCAAGTTTTGAGTTTGAAAAGTAAGATCAGGGTCCTAGAGATGCTTTGGGATTGTAGAGTATGAAAAGATTAATCCCAGGTTGGAAGATTCAGTTATTTGTGTTAATTCAAAAGGGGCTAGAGTGATGCTTACTTTTGTATGCATCATGAAAGCATGAAAAGGGATCAAGTAATAAGAACAAAGGAAACAAAAGCAGAAGGGGAGCAAGATGACTTACCTGCAAGCACAGTAAAGCTCTTATTTATGTACAAAGTCTGCAATTTCCAGCATAAGCGGATGCCAGTGCACAGGCTAAGAAGAAGATGCTGAAGCTTTCTTTGACTTAGAAAATTGAACCATATTTTGAACCAGAAAGGAACTATTAATTCAGTTTTAAAAGGAAAAGCAAAACCACCTAATGAACCAATTTTATATTTTCAGAAAGTATGAAACTGGAATAAAACTAGGATGTCAAAGCATTCCCAGATCTGATTCTGAACTAAATTAGTTTTCTATTTGATTCATGTTTCTGGCTCTGATCTGCTAATTGCAGCCCCTTCTTATATATTTATTAAAGCAAGATTTCATTTGAGCAATTCATTATGAATTGGCTTTTAAAAAATAACTCTTTATACTTGAAAGAATCAAACTGTTTCCTCAGAAACATTCTATAAATCAGACTTCTCTATTTTAGTCAGATAGGCTTTCAGTAATGTAAGTACGAATAAGTGAGGCTTGACTCTAATTCCTTCATTTTACTTATTCTGATGAATAACAGGATCATATATAGCTTTTCGGTGCAATCGCTGATAATAAAACCACCTTCCCTATTATCTATGAGTCATAGTCTCTTCTCTGGAGTACTTTCTCCTAATGAGAAAACATCAGCTGTATACCTGAAAGCATAATTGTTGTTATGAAAATAATTACTGATTTATAATTGCTGACTTTTCTGAGATGGAAAGATCTGCTCTTTATTACTTTCTTTTGCCGCTATACCCAAGTCAAGCAGGAAAAGCAGGAAAAGTCTGTTAGTGAGAGTACTAAGTATTTAATTGTATAATAAATTACTGAAAATGTTAATTAAATTAAATTCAAGTAATGTACATATTGAGTACATAGTACTAGAAGTAAGGGCGATTTTGGTAAGATACAATGCATACTTAGGAAAAGTTGAATGACAATAAAGTCTAATTATTGTTAAGTGTCAAATGAACTCTTTAGATAGTATCTGTTACGGATGTAATTCAAGAAGCAGGAGAAATGATATTATCAGGAGTGGGCAAGGGATTCATGGGGGAGGTAGGCCTTTATTTGGGCCTTTCAACAGGGGTAGGAATTTTACCGTGGTGAGGAGGAGGGTGGATAAACAGAGAGGTTGGTGGTGGTGGTACCATGCACAACATGAGCAACCGTAAAAGAAACACCCTGTGTATGATGGGGATCCTAGCGATCTCGTTTGCTGTATCACACCACTGACCTGTACTCATCAAACCATCAACTTGATGAAGGACGATGAAAGGCTGAAGGACAGGTTCAGATTGAAAGAGGTTGAGGAGGCATGGTTTCTAAACACAACGTGTGATCCTAGATTGGAGTGTGGTTTGGGGAAACAAAAATGCTATGAAGGACATTTTGGGAAACTTTATGAAATTTGAATATAGATTGTATATTAGATACTAGCATTGTATCAGTGTTAGACTTCCTGAAATTCATAAATGTGTTGTGCTTATGTATTAGTTCCCTAGGGCTGCTGTAACCAAGGACCACAAACTGGGTGGCTTAACACAACAGAAATGCGTTCTGTCACAGTTCTGGAGGCTGGAAGTCTGAAAGCAAGGAGTTAGGAAGGGCATGTGCCCTCTGAAGGCTCTAGAGGAGGGTCTTTCCTTGCCTCTTCCTGCCTTCTGGTGGTTGCTGGCCATCCTTGTCTTTCCTTGGCTTGCAGCCGTAGCACTGCAAACTCGTCATCACACGGCCTTTTCCATGTGTGTCTCTGTCTTCACATGGCCATATAAGGACACCTACTCATTGGGTTTAGGCCCCACCCTAATCCATTATGACCTCATCTCACCTAATTGCATCTGCAGAGATCCTATTTACAAATAAGGTCACGTTCTGAGGTTCCAGGTGGACACGAATTTTGGGGGAGACACTAGTCAACTCAGTACAGAAGACACATGAGACTCTCCCAGTTGTTAGGAGAGAGATGCTGCAGTATTTAGGGGTAAAGGATCATGATGTCTGCAACATACTCTCAGATGGGTCAGCAATAATAGTATTATGTATATATTATGGAGAGGGAGACAAAGCAATGGGGAATCATGTTAACAACTGATGAATTTCAGTGAAGGATATATGGGTTGTGTAATTTTTGTAACTTTTCCATACGTTTGAAATTTTTCAGAATAAAAATTTTTCTAAAAAGCAAAAGAAAAATTTACAAAAATGGATCATATATATTTTTCCTCTGGACATTGTCACCTCTGGACTGTTGCACAAAACTGCTAAATCTATATTGCTACACATCTAAAGATGCAGCCAACACTGAGGCTGCAGAGCCAAGAGATGGGTTTTTGATGTTCCCGTTATCAATTTACACAACCTCTGTTTTTCTGCGTATGGGAGTTTTTTTTTTTAATGGCTTAAGCAGGTTTGAGTTGAGATTTTAGTTTCTTGCAGCTAAAAACAATCTGCCTCAATTGATACACTTTTGCAGAGCTATGTGTTGTATTAGCCAGGTTAATGACAATATATTCCATTTATTTGAAACAAATAAAAAATCCACTTTCATACTTCCATGCTTTATCAGTGTTTATAAAAGTAGTTTAAATATTTATCCAAATTCCGATGCAGTTTTTCAAGTTAAATGCTTGGCATTTTGCCCAAGATTTTGGTACATGATAGCTGACCTAATTGTCCCTTTGAATGTCTCAGATTAAACTACCTTTCTTAAAGACAAATACAAGTCTCGATTTACCCTCAGGACTTTTTGTTCTCGAAAGAAGAGCACGGAGCAAGAGTATTTCCATATATATTTTTGCACATTTCTTTTTTATAAATTTATTTATTTATTTTTGGCTGCATTGTGTCTTCGTTGCTGTACGGGCTTTCTCTAGTTGCAGCAAGCTGGGGCTACTCTTCGTTGCGGTGCGCCGGCTTCTCATTGCGGTGGCTTCTCTTGTTGTGGAGCCCGGGCTCTAGGTGCACGGGCTTCAGTAGTTGTGGCTCGCGGGCTCTAGAGCGCAGGCTCAGTAGTTGTGGTGCACGGGCTTAGTTGCTTCTGCAACATGTGGGATCTTCCTGGACCAGGGATCAAACCCGTGTCCCTTACATTGGCAGGCGGATTCTTAACCACTGCGCCACCAGGGAAGTCCTGCACGTTTCTAATCTTTGAAACTTTGTGTATTTATACTGTTGCACGTAAATAATACACTATGCAGGCCTGGAGAACATGTTTAAAATATGCCTTATCTTATAGTTGGTAATACTTTTAGACTATAACATTCCATGAACTTGGCATCTCCTGAAATAAATAAAACAGAGCTATGCAAAATATAATATGATGCAGCCCTCTGGATGGAGAGACATGCTAGCTCAGGGCAGGCTGTTAGATGGAAACATGTGCTTTCCAAGCAGATGGCTCTCCTCCACCTCGTATGCAGAGGGCCGGGGGGCTTGTTTGTGTGGGAAGCCTCAGCCTAAGGGCAGAGAGGCAGCTTGTAAAGTTATTCCCATGGGGCTCATTTCCGTCTGCCCAGCGTCACCCCTGACACAGAACAAAACAAGCAGGCAACTCCTTCCCTTCTCTGATGAATGAATGCTGTCGTAAAGGAGGACTTTTACTGAGCAGTGTGACATGATGCAGAAAGAATGTTGTAATGAAATACAAAACTGTATGTTATAAAAGTTGGTCATAGAAGTCGTTTGGGGTCCATTTTCCAGTGTCTCCTTTACCAGAGGATGTTTTGAGGGATAAGTTACAGCAGTAAAAGGTGGAGTCTCCGTAACATTGGAAATCCCCACGGGATGCTGTGACACTCTGGGTTGTAAGGACCGAGATCCATTCAGATGAGCACACACAGCAGGCGGTCACCGAAACCGAAGCTCGTGGAAATCTGAGCACGGGAACCCGGGGCTGAGCTTGGCACACTTGGGAGCGGGAGGGCTTATTCTGAATCCAGAACTGCTGCGCTGGGACCCACGGCAGCAGGTGTTTCTGGATCTTCACTTGAAGGCTGTGAGTGACGTAATCGAGCATCCCTGGGCCTGGGCAAGCTGCCACCAGCTGGCTTCCTGCCTTCCCTTCTGGGCTGCACCACCTACATACAGTGCCCACGACCTTCTGACTCTTCCTTTCTCATCACGTTCTCCGTGCATCTCTGGTTCATTGTGGCCCCTCCAGCCACTCTCCATCTCATCCTGCACCTCCCCATCTGGCTCCGCCAGTATTTTCTAGTTCAGGTCTCTAAAGAGACAGGCTTGTGCCCCAGATCCCAGGCCACATCATGGTACTACCCATTCCTGGCCCAGGTAGTAGTTTCGGCAGAACAGAGTACAGTCACCTAAGAATAGATACATGTATATGTATTACTGAGTCACTTTGCTGTACACCTGAAACTAACACATTGTTAATCAGCTATACTCCAATATAAAATAAAAATTTAAAAAAAGAATACAGTCATTTAAGGCTGCTTCCTTTAGGAAGAGCTGTGGGCACGGAAGACACCACGATCGACACATCTTATATATCCAGATCTTGTGAAATATTTTCGTGATCTCTGGTGTCATGGGCGGTTTAAGATGGATGGCTGGGGGTCACTCTTAATGTAATAGATCTAGACAGGTAACCGGGAACAAGCATTACACTTACACTCTTAACATTGGAGTTTGTACCTCTGTCTTAGGGCTTTTGTCATAAAAGGAGGATATAGAGACAAACATTTTTCTTTGAGACAAAGTTAGAATATGAGAGAACCGTGACTCAGCAGCCTGAAGATACCAGGTGTTGAGCAGGCTTCCTAGGAGAAGAGCCAGAGCAGGGTGATGGGGCTATGCCAGGTTTTAAATATTTGATTTAAATTGATTGGAAACTGATAACAGCTTTAATTGGAGGAACTCAAGGAAATGTCCATAAATGGTTCAATTTATTAAGCCCATTCACAGATCTATTTAGGAGGCTGAGTTCATGCAAACAGTAAGTATTGGGGTTTTACTATGATCAGCTAGGCAATGAGTTAAGAATTTCACATGCCGTCCTGGGTAATCCTCAGGGTGACCAGTGAGTTGTCCTGTACTTATTCTCTATTTGACAGCTGAAAGAAATTAGAGAGGTTAAGCAACTTTCCCAGGGCCACAAAGGTGGTGACCCAACTGTGAATTTGAGTGGAGGTCTTGTTTCTGGACACTGCCCTTCTCTTCCACTGCTGTCCCCACTGCCACCTCCCCAACTCAAGCAGCTTTTACTGAGTCATAACGATTCACCCTCTAGCCTTCGGGGTTTAAGGCAGGAGCACACATGTCTGGGCAGAGCCTGGTGGAGAAGCATCCAGTGGGAGGGGAGGAGACATGTGGGGCAGGAACCGCAGCTTTGGAGGGTGCGTTTATTGCTTGTTTATGGCTGTTTCCTGAGAGCCTTTGCTGATAGCCCTGCGGGTGACAAACAGAACTCAGCTAGAACAGGGAGAGGATGAGGGGGATCATTATCTTCTTTTTAACTGTTCTGGAGGATGTGCTAGTGTTTCCTGAGAGAAAGGGCATGGCAACCCTTAAACTTTATAAATCACTTGGAGGAATAAAAGGATGTGAAGTAGGTCAGAAAGAAGACAGGAGACGTGTGAAAGCAAGCAATTCTAAATTACAAATAATTTTGGCGTGTACCAGACAAACAACTGGTGTCCAGATGAATCTCCTTCTTTTTTGCTTACTTTTCAGTGATGAGTATTTGTGAGTAGAAGGTACTTCCAATGAACTGTTGTATTAAAGGGAATCAGTTAGGTGTAAGCACAGACCTGACACAGCTATATCATGGTTTGGAGCTTATGGCCTTCTTTAATGCGAAGTATGTCAGCCTGTTTCAGTGACCATGGTTTGGAGGTTGGTTTGTCACCTTCCTTGCATCTTGAGTAGTTTGCAGGGAGGTAGAAGAAGTGCCTCCACCTTCTCTTAGAGGACTTGAGAGAGATTCTTTTTTTGCTAGAAGTTGGGAGCGTTTGTTGTTAGATGCCTCATCACTGGAAGAGGTGAATGAGGCTGACTGGAAAAAAAAAAAAGCAAGGATAAATAATACGTAATGAACTGGATTAGAAATTTAATTGTGTTTAGATATGTTCTAAGTTTTTTTAAAGCAGATGTAAAGCTGTTATGATTTTCAAATCTTTTAGAATTTATTTTCCAAGAGTCCCCTTCTCTTCAACCTTTAAATAAGAACAAGCAGAGTAGTGTCTGTTACTGTGACTCCTGGAAAAAACAATGGTTCGGATTCCCCTGGTGTCACAGCAAGCCTACTTAGCTAGTGAGTAATTCCCAGAGCTGTGGTGACTTCATCAATGGATCTGATGCACAAACAAAAACATCGTTCACTTGGGTCTGAAAAAAATAAAAGATGATTGTTGGACCTTTTTGTTGATAGTAAAATCAGCCATGAATAATGTGTGTGCGTGTATGTGTATTTGTGTGCGTGTGTGTAGTTATGTGTGGGCATGTGCATGCACAAGCGTGACCAGGACTCGAGGGCACCTTGATACATTAATTAACTCTAATCAGAAGCTTTGAACATGAAGAGGAGAAGGAAATACACAAAGTAAATATGAGGATTTTTTTTTATCATTTATAGCACTGATATACTGTATATGCTGTATCTGTATCAGATATTTCTACCATATTGTACCAACATCCCTATTTGTTTCAATAAATGAAAATTTCCCATTATTACTAAATTTGAAAAAACAGTGGTCTTGGCCTCTCTACTGCAAGTAGTAAGGGTGAAATTAGTGAAACAGAATTCCTCTGATCCCTTCCATCAAATAGTTGTAAAGTATGGAAGTCAAAAAAAAGAAAGAAATCAGACGCACCAAAAAATTCTCTATTTGTCCATATGCTGCTGTTTGTACCAATTATATTTGGAATAAATTTCCATTGAACAAAGTGTATAAATTGAAATATTCCTGAGATTTAGATTTTACATCTCTTATGTTGTCCTACTTGGCCTATGATTTAGCTGAAAATATGAATAGGTCAAAAATCTATGGCTTTCTCTCTCTCTCTCTCTCTCTGTTGTTTTTTCTTTTTTGCATTTTATTGAAAAAAATTTAAATTGTAGTAAAAAGTCTACATAACATAAAATTTACCATCTTAATCATTTTAAGGGTACAGTTTAATAGTGTTCAGTATATTCATATTATTGTGCAATAGCCATGCCCATTACGTTAAAGTTTTTTCTTTTTTTTCTTTTTTGCCATAAAAGAGTGAGAAGTGAAAAGGAGATATTTTGGGGAAGGAACTTGCATACTTAAGAGAACTTATTACACAACAGTATAACCATGGGCCATGTAGATGAATCTATTCAGGCAACCCTTCCCTGGGACAGTATTGTTTATGTGTGCTCATTGTGGGCAGCATTGATTCTACTTCTGACGATTCCCATATTTGGAGTCTTGGATGGGGCTACATAGATTTGCCAGATAATTCATGTACTTTAGCCATGTCTACGTGGCTCAGCCATGTCCATTTAATATACTTTAATCAGTCACTGCAGAATAAACCTGAACTATTTGGTTTTATTAATGATTGATTGTATAGATGGTGGGTCCTATTTTAGTTAACCATTCACAATACTGCTTTGGTTGTGCTTAGATTTTACTTTGTTTTTAAGTCATTTAGAACAGTCATGGTCTTAAATGCTTTATCCTGAAAGACCTGTTTTAATAAGACTCATTATAAAATTGCTAAGTGGTCTAGTTTTATTGAACTATCATATTTGGTAGAGAATTTTTACTACCAAAATTACTATTTTTCCATGTTGGACTCTTTATAAAGAACAGAGGGAAGTGCTGGTACAGATTTGCATAAAGAACAAAGGTGGGAGAATAGGTTTCTTACTTCCAGGAGCAGTAGAAGGTGTTTTACCCCATTTTGTGCTCTGGCCTTAAGATGAGAACCCTTCTCTTCGGAATGCCCCAAATGAAGCATGGTGCTTGGTCATGCTTAGGGAGAGGAGACACCTGATGTGTCATTAACTGACTTCTGACTGTCAGCACATCCTTGGACTGTGCCAATAAGTTGTGGTCCCTCTATCCTCAATCAGCCTACCAAGAACAAACCCAAGACCAATGAGATTGTATTTGGCCTTTGGGGGAATTAATGTTAAATGAGATCATAAGGGTCGGGCCCTAATCCAATGACTGTTGTCCTTATAAGAAGAGAAAGAGACACCAGAGCACCATGTGAGGACAGTGAGAAGGCCACGTGCAAGCCAAGGAGAGAGGCCTCAGAAGAAACCAAAGCTGCCAACACCTTGATCTTTGACTTCCAGCCTCCAGAATGGTGGGAAAGTAGACTGCTGTTGTTTAAGCCCTCCAGTCTGTGGTATTTTGTTATGGCAGCTCAAGCAGACTAAGCCATCACTGTGGATGCTCCTCCTAATATTTCTGGAATTGTGTAATAACATGAAAGGACATCCTTTCTTGAACATTACACTTTCCACTGCCTGATCAGAGAGGGTCATTTCTGCTGCAATCTTCAAGAGCCTCTCTAAATCCTTTAGGAGTTAGATCATCCTCTTGGAAGCAACCATCCTGCCGTCATCCTAGTCAGTTTTAACGCCTTTGGTTGTTAGCTAGTCCCACTCTTGTCAACAGCTCTTCTGTGATGTGAGCAGTTTTTCAGCACTGCTTTCATTGCCTTTATGCAATACTACATCCTTGTGAGATTTGTGATTATTTTCATTCCATTTGCATTATACCTTTGGATATACCTCATCTGAAAATCAGGAAGAGACGGATTATGACACCGAGCTGAAGGGGAGGAAGGAACATCAGCGTCAGGAAGGGCTGTTTCAGTTGGAAGTATTCTTATCAGTGCTCAGTTTACCAGTGACTATTGTACTAAGGTGGCTTATGCTCTGCCCCCAGCCCTCTTAGCTGTAGGGACTTGGATAGTCAGATGACAAAGATCCCTTACACCTTACCTTTGAACCAGTCCTTAGACTTCTTAATTTAATTTTTACATTTATTTTTATTTTAGAAACTGTAAAAGATTTTTTTAAAAGCAAAGGACATTGAGTCCTTTGCTCTGCACAAAGCAGAGCACAACTTAGTTTGCTCCCAGAAGGAGGTATTGGGACATATCTCTGCTGAAGAAACCGCCCTTAGGATTTTAAAAGCGTTTTTATATCCATCATTTTATTGGATTCATTATTTCATAGCAGGTAGTTGGTGATGTATTACTGTTTATTATTTTCTTAGTTGATGGCTCCTACTAGTCAGGAACTACTAACTTTTAGGATAAGAAATTAGTAGTAATAAGAACAATAATGGTAATACAGTTGAGTGTTTACCACACTCCAGGTATTGTGCTAAGTACTCTACTCAAAATTGGGAGTAAGAATTGGCTGAATCAGACCATCACTCCAAAAGGTCATGAGTTAGCATGCTGTGGTCCTTTTTCTGTCCATCCACAGAGTGGGATGCAAAGAGCATCCATGCACAGAGCCCTCTTATGGAGTATGCAGTGAATGGCATCAGTTGTTAGGATGGCCTTATGGAAATGTCTGGTCAGGAGTCCAGGAAGTTAACCAGGAATAGAGAAGACATTATATAAATGTGTCCAGGGATATGTGTGGAAGCCTTATTCTAATAAGAAACAGAACTAAGCAGCTATGATAACATCCTTTGGGTATTCATTTGGGCTTAAGTCATATAGCAGTTGGTACAGGAAAGTGGTTGTTTTTTTTTGTTGTTGTTGTTGTTTTTTTTTCGGTACGCGGGCCTCTCACTGCTGTGGCCTCTCCCATCGCGGAGCACAGGCTCCGGATGCACAGGCCCAGCGGCCATGGCTCACGGGCCCAGCCGCTCCGCAGCACGTGGGATCCTCCCGGACCGGGGCGCGAACCCGTACCCCCTGCATCGGCAGGCGGACTCTCAACCACTGCGCCACCAGGGAAGCCCAGGAAAGTGGTTTTAAGAGACAAATTGGAGTATGTTTTCATCTTTTCTAACCTCAGTCAGCTTCAGGAATTTCTGTGAATTTTTTTCACACTTCATAATGTGAGAAAGATATTTTCTGTTTATACATTATATCAATTAAATCCCTAAAGAATATATCTTTTATAGAAAATGCAACTAATAATGTCATGGTGATTTTCTAATTGTCATGAAACTAAATAAGTTGGCGGCTTGTGCAGGTTTATAAATTGCCATTTTGCATGGTTAGAGTATTACAAGAGATCTTTGTGGCTTTTAAAAACCTACTATAGACTGTTTGGCTTTGCTTAGTTAGCCTTCAGGATAATCACACCATTTAGTAGACTATACTAAACTTCCAAAATAGCAGAGGTAAAGAATTAAACCAAGCCACAGCTGCAGTGGTGGTTGTTCCTCTGCAATGTGGAGAAATATGTAGCCTGGTAATGGGTTGAAGCAGAGCCAGCTTATCATCGAAGTGCTAAGAGTGATTTGCAAACATTTTGTAATAGGAATTATATAATCCGTCCAAGGAAATGAACAGAAACTCATAACAGGAAAGTCTGATGTCAGTCCACCAGCTTGAAACTTGAGTTTAAAAGATGCATTGAGACTAAGCATATATTGGAGGGAATTGGTTTAAGCCAACAGGCCTCTGACTGACTGACTTCATTTAAGGATAATGCTCTCAATGCAAACACATTGTCTTGGGACAGTGAGTCTAATCCTCTGGTTCATAGTTTAGAAACCTGGACATGTGTAGTTCTCAGAGGCACATATTTTGCTGGCTTATTAGGCTAGTGAAGAGGATGGAAGATTTTGGAGTCTCCACCTTCGGTGTTTCCATTCTGGGCCAGATAAATTCTTCTGGGATTGCACAGATGATCTCCAGTACCATTCTAAGACAATGCCATACCTGCCACTTAGACTTATGGAATGAAGGAATTTAGCTAATGGCTTCATATAAATCTGCCTGGGAGAATTTAGAGACTTTGTTTTTGATAACTGGGCATAAATGGGTTTTGAGAATAGAATTTGGTAGAGAGAGTGCCAAGAAAGCACAAATTGAATTAAGATTAGGTTTGGCCATATATGACCAAAAGCCTAAAATAAGAGTAGCCTCAATTAGATAGTTTATTTCTTTTTTAGATAAAGGAAATTAGAAGGTAGGTAGTCCAGAGCTGGTATGATGACTTCCCCATGCTATCAGGAAGCTTCTACCTCATGGCCTAAGATGGCTGTTAGAGCTCTAGTCATCACATCATATCTGCATTCCAGCCAGCTGGAAAGAGGAAGTGACAAAAAAGGGCAATCCTCCCTCTCCCATGAGGAGGCTTCTTGTAAGTTGCATATCTCTTTGGTGGAAACTTGGCCACCAGACCACACCCAATGCAGGAGAAGCCAGATAATGCAGGTGGGTAGCTGTGTGGCAGGGTACCTCACTAGATGCCCAGTCCTTATTACTACAGAGGAGACAAGGGGCTATAGGGAGAAGAGTAGCAGATTCCAGCACAACTGCTAGATACTCTACTATTTATACAAAAATCAGAGCTATAAGAACTTTAATAAATGGTGGTACCATAGATGTGGGTTATCTTTCTCACCATGGGGAGAAGCAGAAAATTTGTTGAAGAAACACTTATTAGAAAACAAATCTTTGGTAGTTGATTGAACTTGGACATTAAAACATTGATTCCTTCTTAGCAGCCTTACATTTCTTATGCAAGCAAAAAGGAGAGATGTGACCCGGGAACAGAGAGGCGGAAATGATTAAATGCCAACTCCGTGACTTTTATAGCAGTTCTTTCAGCTGCCTACCCACAAAGCACTTCCCAAGGAGATTACAGCCAAGAATTCACTTGGCCGGGCTTGTCCATTTTTCATTCATTTCAATGACCATCTCCAGGCAGAAAACATTCTCAAAGAAGAAAACCCATTGAAGGACTTGGGGAGTATGAACAGAGTAGTTTTTCCTTTAAACGAAAAGAAAAAAGAAATAACTTAAAACCACCTATGATTGAGTAACAATTTTAGAGCTCTGTTTTCTGTGTGTGTGGTGTGTCTTCGTGCATCGAAATCAATACAAATATACGCGTACATATTCAAGGTCAGGTTAATAATTTTACAGAATTAGGGATTTCATCTCTTTTCTTGTTTGAGGAAATTCTTTTAAAATAGCCTTGCCAAAAACATGAAAAGGCTTTTAGCATTCAATAAACTGCATATTTTCCCTAATAGGGGGTCAGTAAACTCAGTTTAATGCATGGGGCAATATTTTGGTCTGATCTTCTGGAAAAAATACTTCATAAACCTGAAACACAAGGTATTTAACAACTTCTTGGGTAGACCTTCTAGTTCTTTAGTAACTTTCAGGTATTTAAAATGGCCAGTCTAGTTTTTCCTCCCTGCAAGTACCCTTTATCATTTCAAGGGGTTGCCTTGGGGTATCCATTATTCAGTTTCAGATTGGAGGGTGGGGAAGGTCAGAGCACTCCCCATGTGTGTGAATTGCTTTAGGTCAGAGAATCTCCTCCCCAACAATCTCTAGTCTCTTATAGAGATGGGAGGGAGGTGATGGTTGTGGTTGGTTCAAAGACCAGTTCAGGTACTTTTTTTTTTTTTTTTTTTTTTGCGTACGCGGGCCTCTCCCGTCGCAGAGCACAGGCTCCGGATGCGCAGGCTCAGCGGCCATGGCTCACGGGCCCGGCCGCTCCGCGGCACGTGGGACCCTCCCGGACCGGGGCACGAACCCGCGTCCCCTGCATCGGCAGGCGGACGCGCAACCACTGCGCCACCAGGGAAGCCCCAGGTAGTTCTTAATAGGCCCTGAGGTGATGTGTCTTTAAGGCCAGAATACCTTTTCACTGGCTGTCTTCAGATTTGAGCTTTAGCTGAAATTTGGAGCCATCAGGCAAATTCCATTCTGTATTCAGTTTACATATGGTAAGTTTTATATCTTGGATGTTTTCTGACTCTAGTTTACTATTTTACCCATTTTTGCAGTCTTTTCTTAATCGTTTCATTCTGTGATTGTTGGAGTGATTTGTTTACCTCTACTATTCTACAAGTCTAGTGGAATCTAGAAAGGTTATAGCATCAACCAATGTGTTGAAAGCTTTCTATTTAATAAGTATGTAGGAGATGGTTTTCCAGACTCCAGCATGTGCTAACAAATTGCTTGCAAACATAATGTAACAATATATTTTTTACCTCATTCTGAAGTTTACGTTTTCAGCTGTGAAATGGGGATTAGGAATCTTCAGGCTTATGATATGATGAAAAAAAAAAAAAAACGAAACAGTTGAAACCAGGGGTGATTTACTACTTGTGCTCTGCTTGATGCCTATTGGAGAAAACGTGAAATTTGGAAATAAATGACCACTATATCCCAAGTTGTCTCATCAGCGGTTTCAGACAATGCTGTAGTCAGTTAATAATGGTTTTGTTGTTAAAATATTAGGCCATCTAGTCTGTGAACCATTTGGAATTAAATAATTTGCTTACCTAACAGAGTAATTTATATATTTCCCAAATCATTTTTTTAATCAGAGATTTTTAAGTACCTAAGTACCTAAGATTTTTAAGTACCTAAGTAGAACCATAGAATGGTTCTAAAGACTTTTAAGAGTTATAAATGGAAACAAGCTCTTACATGTTGGGTTATAGTTTGGTTAAGTTATGAGAAGAACTATAAAAACAGCTGTATTTCTTGATCCCTTTCTTCCTTTATTCACATATTATTTGTTTAGCACCTGCTTATGTGCCATGCACCCTTGTGGGTGCTGAGTTTCAGTGGTAACCTATAAGTTAAGACCCTGCTGTCAGAGAGCTGTCACTCTGTTTGGAGGAGACAGATGGTGAAAGGGTAAATGAGTGAATGAATGAATGAATAAGATGTTTCAGACATAAGAAGTCTTATGAAGAAAATAAAAGGGGACAATGGCAAAGAGAGTAAGCGGGCAGAGAGCAGGTAGTCAATGCAAACTCCCACTGACGTTGGAAATGAGACTTGAATGAGATAAAGGAGCCAGCAATGAGAGAGAGAGAGAGATACACACACTTGCAAACATGTAAGCATAGAGCAAGAGAAACATCAACGTGGGTTGGCTGCTTTAGGGACACTCTTTTGAGTTATTGTGTGGCTGTACCCACACTGTGAAATTTGACATAGTTTGCGTATATTTTTAAGTGCGTTACCATCATCAGCTAATGCTATTGAACTGTTGGCAAATATTTATGGAGAGCCTGCTGTGCTCAAGAACACTTATTAAGTGCATAGACTGAATTATGAGTTACAAGGATTTTCAAAAGATCGGATTCTATGGTTTAAGGGAAATATTTCAAAGGAGTTATGAATTACTTTGAAAAACTCCAGGGCCTTCTTAGAGAAGCACTGTAAATTCCAGATATAGCCTATGAAGCCAAAAGATTAAACCAGATGGGTAATCAGTTTCTTTCTCATTGCCCAACTAATATGAATTGTAGAGATGGGCAGGAACTCATGTCTAAGACATACGTGAAATCATGGTGGGCCTAAAAGGAAGTAAGTTAGTAAAGATTTTCATTGGCTAATTTGCTTCCCCAGGATTTTGTGCTTTTTGAGGAAATTGAATGTCTCTATAATAGGTAGAGAGGTGCCTATTTTCTTTAGTGCCTTGTGGAAACGTAGGAGGAGCCTTCATAGAAAGGGTCGTACATCCTCTTATGGTAGTGGTGCCTTCAAGGATGCAGGTGGGGAATGATCAATATATTTTTTTGAAAAAATTAGAAACAAACAAATACTGTGTAGAGTTTAAACAGTGGCAACAAAAATGCTAAACATTGTAAAATGTCCTGTGGTTAAACATTTTGCATGAGAGAGAGCACAGGCTCTGGAACCAGCCATGCATTTGGTTACATGAGTGACTTAGCATCTTGGAGCCTTAGTTTACTCATCTTTAAGATTATAGTAATAATGAAAATAGGTGTCATTTATTAAAAACTTGTTAGACATGGCACTTAACGTACGTTAGAGCCATACTAAATTTTAAGTTTTTAATCTCTATTTTATTGTTGGAAAAGTAGACTCAAAGTGAGTAGGCAACTTACCCCGTGTCACATATTCAGAGCTGGACTCGTACTCAGTTCCCTGCACCCCCAATGTCTTCCGCCCTCACCGCGGTTTACCTTGCAGGCTTGTTGTGAAGATTATTTAACAGTGAATGCAAGATGCCGCTAAGTGGGCTGGTGGAGGGAGGATGCAATAGCTGCCGAGCATTCCTAGTGATGATCATGATGACGAGGTAGCAAGAGTTTTAATAGGTATCCATAAAATACCAATAAAACTGTTGCAAAACACAGAGATTCGTTGCATATAGATACACTGTGAACATGCCTCGATAAGATCAAATAGGCAGATTTACCATGTAGAAATTGTGCTGTTCTAGAGAGGTTATGTGAGATGCAAGAGGAGAAGGATTTGGGGCCATTCTCAGTCTTTCTTTTTTACCGGGACAGTGTTTCAGCAGATATTTATTATTATTATTATTATTATTATTATTATTATTAATTTATTGCATCAGCACATACCAAGCCATGTGACAAGGTGGTGGGCGCACAGGATAACATCTGGTCTCGGCTCAAACCTGCACTTTCAGTTGGAGTGAGGGGTAGATCCTAGAGTTGGGAGCATGGGGGGCGGTGGCAGGTGCAGAAAAGCCACTCCTCCAGTCTCCAGGCGTCATTGTCATTGACAGCACCCCCAGGAGACTCACTTACCGGACCTAGCTCTGAATGCCTTTGACTGTTTTCATATGTCAAACCCACCTCAGAGTTATTCATCTGAGCTATCCTTGAAGTTATCAAAAGAATAAACTTCAATTGGATTATGAGCTATTCAAGAGCAGCAAGCTTTGTCTCCTCACATTTGGTAGCAGAAAACTTATTTTTTTCTGTTTACATTTTGGACTGTATTGTTCTGCCATTTTTTTTCTGGATGATGAGTCTGATGAGCTTGCTCCTCTCAGTTTTGTTCTAATAGAAGGGACTTAAGCTTGCTCTATTCAGTTAGGCACTTGTAGTCAGTGCCCGTATGGGAAATAAGATTCCGTGTGTGGAGTTGGAGCACAAAGGTGAGGTGTATTCTGTGACTGCTTTCTTCTCCTCCACCCAAGGACCTGAGATCATCTTGAGATCTGTGTGAACAAAGGAGCAATTCAATATGACAGCATTTAATTTTCGTAACAATTTTGAAATCAACAGCCTTTTCCACTGTTAATTCAAAACAATTCAAAATGTGTGTTTGTTTCCCAAATAAAGAAAAAAATTTGAGATGTTAAAGAGGACATAAAACATACTGGAGCAACACGTAGGTGGAAATGAATAGAAGCAGTGTTGCAGGAATTTTAAATGTTAGTACCTGGCCAGTGGACGTCAAAGTCACATAGCAGTAGTGCCCTGAAAGTGAAGCTGTGTTCCCATGTGATGGGTTGGTTCCATTACAGGTGTGAAAGCTGCCGCCCCATGTTAGGTTAATTTTTAAGTCATCTAGACCTTTAAAGACGATCTCTTGGATTTTAGTTCTTGTAATCCTTGTCCAGCTGCCACGAAGAACCTGCTGCATGATAAATTGTTGGTGTAGATAAGTCATTGGCATGAAGTTGATCTCAAATATCTTCTTTTGGCATTTAATAATGACTGCTGTGAATTTTCAACTGAATGTGTAAGAATTACCTTACCCCAGACTGTCAAATCTAGGAAGTCATTAGACTAGACACCTCCAAATAACCAAAGACCTGAGTCATATGGCTTCAGTGAGCCAGCATTTCTATGAATGACTTGAGTTCCTTTAATAAGATTTTATTTCAATTTAAGGTAACTGAAATCAGAATTTCTACATTCCTGGTCTTGGTGCTAATGTAAGTTAATGGAAACTGACTACTTCTCAGGGTTTTTAGATTCATATTGAATAGAATGGGAAGTCCCTTCCAGTATTGAATCACAGAACAAGAATCACACTGGTATAAAAGGCATGCTCTTATGGTGCAGGGATGCACTGTTTATTCCTAAATTTCCTGGAGATGTAGATTTGATTCTTACCAAACCAAATCCTTGAATTGATTCCCAGAAAGTGATCTCTGGGGGAATAAAAGGTATCTATATAATAACCTGGATTTCCTTGTCAAATCGTGTTTACATTTCTCTGTTGCTTGGCACTTACAGTATTATAAGGTTATCTAATAAATCAAACTAGTGTATATGCACATTTTAAACAATTTAGTATCAACATCTTTGTGCAGTATAAGGGTAATTTTTCCTCTCTAAGTTATTTGGGCAATTACATCAACTGGCCATTTTGATTTTCCTGTATAAATATCAGCATAAAATAAAATAGCATAACAACTGCTCAAATTTATTGTACATCTACTTTTATTTTTCCTTTTGTTCTCAGCAACGTGATTTAGTTCTTTCAGTTATAATCTAAAAATATCACTAGAGTTCAGAAGGTGATACATCTTAAATAAAACCTGCAAACACATTTACTTCTTCAGTGTTAGGAGGTGATCTATTAATCCCAGCAGGCTGTTTCATGAGCTAATGCTGCTCCTTTTGCATAGAAATTGTGAACGTAATCTTTTCTGACTAACGTAAATCACAAAAGCCAGTGTTTTTCGGGCACATAGAATCAAACTTGTGCAGTAACAACTGAGGTGATGGTACAGTCGAGGTGGCAACATCATGGGCGACCATAATCACAAGATTGGTTGAGAATTAATAACTTCGGGTGTTGTTGGGAATTTAGGAGGACGTGCTTCAGCAAAACGAGGGAGAGAACCAAGGAAAAAAAGATGAGGGATTTCAGGAAGAATCTATGCATCTCGCGAGAGTGAGATGAGGAGGTGAGGTGAGTCTCAGGATGAGAGCAAAGTTGCAGAGGGGCCAGGTGAGGTCAGAACAAGAGGGTGTGGACTCTGGGGAAAGGGGGCGTTTGGTCCATACAATACCAGATATGATTAAAGAGTTTGAAAAAAGTCAACCGTCAAGAAAGGAAAATGAAAAAATGCAATTAGAGACTTCTGAAAGCTGTGTAAAAAACTGCGTAATAAAGGAAGTTAATTTGAACATAATTTGAACTTTGCTTTACTGTGGGCAATAGTTACCAAGCAAGGAGGGCTAATCCTTGCTCCGCTAGGGATTTGAGGTAGGATGGAGAGTAAATAAAGTGATTTCGTTGGCCCAGTGTACAGCTGAAATTTTAAAGGAAACAATAGCCAACATTTTTACATCCCATTAAGGTAGGAAACACATCAACGTTCATTGTCTTGTAAAGGACGCTATTATAGTCAATTCTCCTTATTTGCGATAGGAGGTTCTATGAAGTTGCCAGGAGCACTGATTAGCAAACCCTGAATCATCGCTTCTAGGAAGATGTCCTAGGGTTAGGTTCCTTCCAGCCTATGGTAACAATATTTTTGCCAACTGATCAATACGTAACCTTGTTTTATGTGTGTTTCTGTTTGAAGACACTTTATTTAATATATACTGTTGATTCATTAACACTGAACTCATGGCCAACAGCATGTCTAATTCATGACTGAACGAAGCTTATGTAACGTGTATTTTCTCTGTGAAGCACATCACAGCCTTTGCATGCTTGGGAACACCAGACAGCATTCAGAGGTACCTTGGGGGCCATTTTCAACAGCAAAGTCACCAACAAAAAGAACAAAAATTCAGAGAAAAACGTAGCACTAAATAGACCGTGAAAAGGATCCTTGTTTGTAGCAGGAGAATGGAAACAAGAAGGCGAGCGTGGCCTTGTTCCACCGCAGCTGGGAATGTGGGTGATGCTCTGCACAGGTCTTTGACTGACCCCAGAGGGGCCACCAGCACTGATTTCAGGGGTACAGATAAAGCTTATCTGGTAGGTGAAATGGTGAATTTGCAGCCCGCCAATAATAAGGATCAATTCTATTATCTTTTTTTATAAATGAAAAATTGAAGCTTAAACTGAGCAGATTTCCAGACTTCCACGTAAGGAATAGACGGTAGAACTGATTCCTGTGCTTTTTGCACTTAGTTAGGCTATAGCACTTGCTGAAATAACTTCCCCCACTCAGGGGGTAGCACAGGGACTTAACACAGGTACCTGGGGGTATGGGGGCGGGGCAGGCTCTGCACCCTACAATCATCCAGGGATTCAAGATCATCCATCCTCTAGTCCTTCCCAGAATCCCCGGCATCCTGTGGGCTGACCTACAGGACACAGGGAGAGTGCAGCGGACCACAGGGGATGTTTTAGGAACAAGGCCTGGAGGTGCTTTGCCTCACTTCTATCCATATTCCAGTGGCCCCATCTAGCCGTAAGGGAGGCTGGGAAACGTTCTTATGTGCCCAGGCAGGAAAGGAGTAGGGTTTGGTGAACATATGGCGTTTTCTCTGTCATACACAATACAGGAGGGCATCATCATATTTTTAGGCTATTTTATATTCTTTATGCCATTTTTCTTTGTCGCTTTAAGAAGTGATAGGGACTTGCACCTCTGTCTGTAACTGAATAAAATTGTGGAAGAGAAGAGTGGAAGCTGAGGTTTTGTTTTCTGTGCGAAGTTTCCCTGTGTGCCAGGGAAAATGATCTGATTATTTTCTTATACTTAGCTGGGTATTTCAATGGAGTCTTTTCCGAAATTAAAAGAGTTTTCCAATGAAATGAAATGACTTGATTTAAAATTAAAATAGATACAGAGACTCATTTCCCCCCCTCAGTAAATTTTCTGCACTCAGGTTCTTGCCTCCCATAATTGAAGGCAACCATAATAACAGATTTGATTGCATGGCTTTTACTATTGCTTTTGAGGTAATTGCCAGATTGGCATACACAGTAATTTGTATGTGAGAGGTGATCAGATGTGAACATTTCCATTCAATCATCTCCCTGGAATTCAGACACATCACTGCTTCTGGCTTCGGAATTAGGACCAGTAATTGCGGCTCTGGGATGAACCATGCTTCTGAAATAGGCTGTGTTTCATTTGTGATCAGTAATATTATCAGACTTGCCTTGGGAAGCAGAGCTGAGAAAATTCCTACCTTACTCTGTACACTGAAGTAGTAGTAGAAATGGTAGCAGAAATATTAATAGTTGTTTTGAAAATATAGCAGGAAATGTACAGTTGAGGATGGCCTTGGAAGGGTGCCGGCTTCAGGATGTGCAAGTGTGGAGACAGGATGAAGAGCGCTGAAGAATTGGGATGAAAATATAGAGGCTTCTTCCTTTTGCTTTCAATCCTAAATTTGATACCGGGTTATTTGTTTGTTTTTTTTTTAAGCTGTACATATTTATTTATTATTATATTTTATTTTTGGCTGTGTTGGGTCTTCATTGCTGTGCGTGGGCTTTCTCTAGTTGCGGTGAGCGGGGCTACTCTTCGTTGCGGTGCACGGCCTTCTCATTGGGTGGCTTCTCTTGTTGTGGAGCACGGGCTCTAGGCATGCGGGCTTCAGTAGTTGCAGCACGTGGGCTCAGTAGTTGTGGCTCTTGGGCTCTAGAGCGCAGGCTCAGTAGTTGTGGCGCATGGGCTTAGCTGCTCCGCGGCATGTGGGATCTTCCCGGACCAGGGATCAAACCTGTGTCCCCTGCATTGGCAGGCGGATTCTTAACCACTGCACCACCAGGGAAGCCCCAGAAGGGGAAACATATTATTCCTCTACTCCACAGAGAGCCTAGTGGTTATTCTCTGTAGAATAAAGAAGCTCACGTGAATTAAAGACCAACAGCCACACCACTGCAGGTCTCTTCTTCCTCAGGAGCTGTCTTTATAGAGGGTTATGTTTCCCCAGCTTCCTTACACATCTCGGTGAAGTGCGCTCCTTGAGAGGCCACCGGTGGCTTTTGTACATTAACCCTTTAAAATTCTTTTTAAATTCATAAAATTCATTCAAAATTCTTTTTAATTCATAAAATGTTAACTATGTAAGATATCACACACACGTACCCAGATGCAAGTGTCACGAGGTTAAAGTAAGGCTATACATTTGATATTTGTAGTTTCCTGCTTTCCATTATGCGTATATAATGTAACCTCTTCCCATCTCACCTCTAATATCTGATTGATGGAGATGAGGAAATGGGCTTGTGTTCAGTGTGTCCCTAAAATATAATTAATAAACACACCATTGATTCTTTATGAATTTTGGGTTTCATCATTATAAGAAGCACTTTCATTCCCCTGCCTGTCCTTAGTTAGTTAATAAGCCTTTACTGAATATCCTGTATTCACAGCATTGTAACAAGGACTCCTGGTGGAGACTGAAGAAACGGCTTAAGGAAATTTAGATCAATCCTATTGCAGGCATCCTGTTGCAGGAACAGTTATAAAGACTCTTGACCAGCCATATTTTCATGCCTTGGCCCTGGTATTACCATTGTCTTAGACATATTCTGTTTGATATCACTGAGCAGCCGTAAGAGAGAAAAAAATTGCTGAGAGTTATAATCTGCTTTTGTTCAAGTTCTGACTTGCAACTTATTCCGATTTCTTTTCGATTTGACCTAGTTTCTTTGAGGCTTGGGCCTGAGGGCTATGCTAATTTATGTGATTGATGAGCTGTCTTTTATTCTGTGCTATTGTCAGCAAAGGAAAATTAACCTCAAATCACCCACTTGTCCTGGTGGTCAGTTTCTTCTGCTACCTGTATGTCCAGTTCTTCACAGAGGGGTGGCACATTAGCACCTGGGCCTCTAGAGGAACCCTTGTCTATCAGAGGTTTGTCCTTGAGACAGAATAGATTGTTTTTTTTTTTTTCTACTTTTACCTCCTCTTGAGGGATTGTGAACTTGGGACCTAGATTTAACAGAAAACCCTGAAGCCTTTGTTGTAGCATAGAGTGTTGAAGATGAAACACACTAATGGATGGGTTCAGGGGGGTCTCTTTCCTTTATTAAGAAAGGAAGCTATTTTTCATTGTATCCTTGTGTATATAGCTAGCCGCATACCAGAAGTAATATTATTTATCTGAACATATGAGGTGCTTATGAGGTTTGTGGCTATCTCTTTTCTTCTTCTTGCCCCTCTTCTTTTTAATGGCCCTGGTTTCTGTAGACCTAGAAGATGTCTGATTGGGTGACAGTTCCAATCTGTTACCATCTCAGGGTGTAGGATGGGATAGAAGATGAAGATGAAATATTGTTTTAATGTTACCTTTCCTTAGTTGTCAGCAGCTTTAGGGATTCACAAATAGCTTGTGGTTTAAAAATATTAAATAAGGGATTCATCATTGGAAAGCATCAGCATGACTAGCCAAACCCAGAACCCAAGTGATTTAGGCTATCATGATACCTTTTATGATGAGAAATTCAAGGCTAACAAAAATAGCTTCTATTCTCTTTAGACATCTAGGAACACGAGGGAAATATTCTGTTATTATAAAAAAATACTCTCAGGTCTATGTTAAGAAGACCATGTTAATAACCTTCAAGTAAGACCCTTCAGCACTTAATAGTGGAGAAGGCAATATAATAATATTACAGGTTCCTGGGGGTCAGACTTCTGACAGCTCCTTCTTTGAGTTTGCAGAGACAAGAAAATGAGACACAGTGAAATATCTAAGCACTGAGGAAAGTAGTTGTCACAAAACCCACGTACTTCTCTTTGTAGGAAACATGGAAACACCCTACACCTTTCAGCTAGAGCCCATTTTATTGCAATTCAGTGAAAGCAGCAATTCTGGTTTAATAAATTTGATTATATATTTTCCCCCAGAATCTTTAGTCCTTTCAAGTTTATGTGGACAACACATTATAAGACAAATCTCACCCTGGGATGTGACCGTTGAGAAGGAGACAGCAGCATCATGAACTATAATGACATCAAGGTCTGGGATGTTTATTGAATGGACAAGTAACTCTGCACATCTCAGCACCCCTGAAGGCATTATCATATTATAGAGTCCAACATAGTGACAGATTTTATAATGATGACCCCTAGGCACCAAGAAGATATTAAATCATGCTCTGCCTAGTAGGGAAGTGTATTGTTCTCATTTAAGAACATGGTGTTAAAATTATTTTTTAAAGGCCCTGGCGTTCTAGGAAGAAAGCATCATTATTTGGTAAATTCAGGTATGTGAATCCTAAATCATCTAGCAGAGTGGGATGAGAGGAGCATTGGTGTAATTTTTAGACTGAATTTAACACTATTCCAATAGTGTTATATTACTGGCATAATACTATAACATAATATATTGGCATTTATTAAGTATGTTTGGTCTAAATAATTAGTACCCTGTTATTTTATGATTGCCATGATCTCTTTAGTTCTATTATCACTCTTAACAAGGAAAAAAATGAAGATCACCTTTCTTTCTCCCTGGACTAAGCTCTTACCTGGGGAGGCCCCAGTGCAGCATTTAGCATATACCAGCCAGGCTAAGGAATGTGACCGCGTTACCTGAAGCGTCCAGGTCTCCCTGAGAGCCTGCCTTGTCAGCCCCTCCTCCGGGTGACCCACTCCCCTCTCTGCCTGGGCCAAGTCTCTGATTGGAAGCCAGCTCTCCGGGAGCACATGTAGTCCTGTGTCCTTGGTTCCCTAGCTCAGTCCCCATGGGGGCTCTTGCAAACCATTCCCACGCTCCGAGCTCCCAGACCTGAGCTCTTAGTAAATGACCTCACCCCCAGTTCGGAAGTGTCAATCTGTTTGATATGAGCTGTTTCTTGCTTTTTATTTTCCTGCTTCAAACTCCTCATGTTCTTAGTCCTTCCTGTCCCCACAGTCTCAACAGAAGAGCCACCCCTTCTCCTTTTTAAGGGTAAACTCTGCCCATGGCCCCTCTCTCCCACTCTGCAGTAATTGATCCATCAGCCTTCCAAGAAGGCTCTACCCCTCTGCTCTCCAGAAACATTGCATCTCCCCCATTCCAGAGCCTGAATTGTTTGTCAACTCCGCTTCTTCCTTCTGCCATTGTCACCTTCTTTCTCAGGTTCTGAAACAGGAAGGAAGGGCACAACCATCAAAAGAATGACATAACTCTTAAGAACAGGATATGACATCAACTGGTTGGAACCAACTAGGCCCAAGATGGCAGAAGATTCAACTTCCAGTACACCTTGAGCACCATTATACGCTCCTTTAATATATTAGCATATGCTAAATGACACGCCCACAGGCGCTGTGACAATTCCCAGGCTGACCATAAAAGGCCACAAAGTGGGTGGTGCTCCAGTTCCTGGAAATCCCTGCCCGTTCCCCATGATAGTTAGAATATTCCTCCTACTCTTTAGCATATGAAATTACCCAGCCCATAATAAGTAACAACTGCCATATCTCAGGCCACTCTCACTTTCTGAGAGGACCCCATGCCCTGGGGCCGCCTCTCTTGCCTTAGGAGAAGGCCCACACTCTGCCTGTGGAATGTGTATCTCTCTAAATAAACCTGCTTTCACTTTACTATCGCTCACGCTTGGATTCTTTCCTGTGTGAAGCCAAGGACCCTCACTTGGCGGCCCATGCCAGGGACTCACCCGAGACCTGGGACATGACCATCCTTTCGTGCCCCATTTTTCCTACAACCTCAGCCTCCATTCTCCCATCGTCTTTTGCCATCCACCTCTGTCCCCTCTACTTCAGAGATGCCTCTCTCCAAAGTCACTGATGACTTCTGAATCCTTTACTCCTTTAGCTGTTCATCCTCCTTGACTGCTCACCTTCTTTCGCACTTCTGATCACCTTTTCCTTCTGGGAGCCTCTCTTTCCTCAGGGCTGTCTGTATTTTATCACAATCCTCACTATTCTAGTCTCATCCTACCTTGGTAAATTCCCTCTCTCCGTACCCTGCATCAAATCTTTGGGGGAAATTGGCACTATAGAGATAGGCTAAGATTTGGGTATTTTTCTGTTCATCACTGATGCCCCAGGGGAACCTGTGTCTAAGTTCAAAGACTAGAGGCTTAAATAATTTGTCCAAAGCCAAGTAATCAATAAGTAGGAGAGTCTGGACTAGTACGTGGGTTTTCAAGGCCAGTGTTTTTCCTAATGCCTACATTAGGACACCTTCTGTTTCCTTGGACTCTTTTCTTCCTCCGGTCCATCAATGTGGGCATCTGTCTAAGTTTATCTCTCAGCTTTTTTCCACTGTGCTTTTTCCCTTAGCCCCTCCATGTGTTCTTATGACTTTAACTACAGTCTTAACTACAACCTTAATCCAAACTTATCTTTAGCGGGACCTCTCTCCCAGTTTATGTACCTGTATTTTTATTGGGTACCTGGATGCTACACCAGTGCCTCAGAATGAACAGCCACATCAGACAACATTCGTAAAGCATTAGGAGATTCACAAAGTGCTCCCACATATATAAGCTTATTTAAACCGCATCATAATATAGGAAGGGCTGTATTATCAACCACTTTGACAGATGGGGCAGTTGAAGCTCAGAGAGGTTACAGGGGTTGCTCAGAGTGACACAGGGGGAAAAGCAATAGAGCTGGGTTTGTGAATTCAGATCCTTTTGCCCTTTGACTGCTCTAGGCTGTCGGGGGCCTAGTCCAAGGCTCTAATGGCCATTGTGTCCCTCTGCTTTGCCCACAAACAAGTCATACCACAGCAGAAACAAAAATGCAAACCAGCAGAAGCCTCACCCCTGTTCTTGGCCACAGGGAGCCTCCCTGTCTTACCCATCTCCGAGACCCTTGCCCAGCACAGGGTCTGTCTACCAACAGCGTTGATTAATAAGTGTCGGCTGGTTTCAGTTGAATTGCTGAAGGTGCAGGTCTTCTGAGACCCAGACACCAAACCTTACAATCATCTGTGACTCCTTCCTTTCTGTTCTACCAATATTTTAAATAAATAAGCCTGATGGAATTTTCTTTTCTCAAGGCTTCAGGTGTTTCTATGCTGCCCTCTCTTTCTCTTTCATACACACACGCTGGGGTTCTCATTTCCGTGTGTCCCTTGTGTTGCTGTCCCCTCCTTCCTGGTCCTAGTCTCCAGCCTGGGGCTACACTAATGTCACATCGGTCTTCCCCAAACACAGCTCTCCTCCTGGACGCAGACTTATTCTTATGCATGAGGGACTTTTAGAGATTGTCTGCTCCAGCCCACCTCCAAGAAAACAACAACAACGAAATATGGTCCCAGAAAGCCAGAGTCACCCCTGCGGTGGGAGTGCACCTCCCATGACTCAGGGCTTCGTGATGCCCCGTCCAGGGCTCTGGCCTCTGTGTCATTCTGCATCTTGCCATTTTCCTGATTGGGAGTCTTCTGTGATTCTTCCCTGCCTGCCAAATGAAGTCTAGGTCTCTTTGTCCAGCATGGAGACACTGTCCATGACCCATTTCCAACATGCTGTTCACATTATCTGGCTCTAATCCCTAAATCCATGTTCCAGCCAAGATGTGCTGCTTACCATTCTTTCAACATGCCCACCGCGTTTTTGCCTCCTTACCTTTTTTAGGTAATCCTCTCGACACAGAATCCTTTCATCACTCTTCATCTCGAGCCGTCCTTTCCACGAAAAGTTCCCTGACTCTCTTCTAGTTGAAAAGGAAGGGTCTTTCCCATCTGTGAATGCTCCTAGCATGTTGCTTTTCTGCTCCGGATCTACCTTGGTCTGCCCTACGTCCTGTTTCTTTAGCTGTGCTCATCTGATCTCCCTTTTGATTCTAAGCATTTTTAGAGCAAGGAAGAACTAGCTGTTGCCCACCCCTGTATCCCTCACCATCCAGCAGAGGGGACCGGCCTGGCCTGGGGTCCGTAGCAGAGTGGTGATTGGATAGTTGAAACATGACAGAAAGCACTGGGGAAGCTCCGACCAGCACATCAGGAACATTGGACTTCAGTTCATTCCCTGAAGAACTTTGGGGTTTGGCCTCCATTGCTCCATTGCCTTGGAAATAGCTTAATTTTTAAAATGTCATGGGAATGCTGGGGGTGAGGGGAGGTGCTTTGCTCCCCTCCTTTTCTTGCCGTGCCTGCCCCACGGCAGTTGCTTGTTGCTTGAGTAATGAGACTGCTTTCACAAGTGGTGAAAAATCAGCCTGTTTCCATCACAGACACACTGCATGTGATTGGCTCTGTGTGGCCTTGGGAGAAATGGATGTTTACGATCTGGGATGTGATGTTTTATTTCACAAACACTGTGGATGTGATGAGGTGAATAGTCATTTCCAGGGCTGCTGGCTTCTCATCATCTATGTAAACATTCATCAGTTTGTCTAATTTTACTACATAGACTTATATGGAAATAATATGCCTAATCAATGGGGCAACTGATGAAAAAAGAATTCTGTACCTAATGACTTTTGGGTATTAAATGAGGTAAGTGTTAAACAGAATACGTGTGAAGTATGAATTATATAAGATAGGTTGTATTGTTCAAATCTGTTTTTTGCATTTGGCACATACGCAATATCATGAACTTGATTTTTTTTTCTGCCCTTCCCTGTCACCTCCCCTTACTTACTTATATGCTGCACTGAACTTGTGGGAAGTGAGAGCTCACATTATTCCTATCTATGTAATGAGGGAAGATGAAGGATGTAATTGGCCCTTACCAAAAGTTTTTGCTCCTAGGCAGTTTGAGCCCAACAGCTTAAACTGTGTCTGTACGTAGCTAGTAATTGAACATGTTCACTCATTTTTTAAACCATCTCAAGCACCAAATTATCCAGACAAGTTGTGCAATTCAGTTACTAAGCAAATCAAAGAGCAGACCAATTATCTATCATTTGCTGCTAGATCCTAGGAGTATAGCCTACACACTGTTGTAAGTTGAATTGTGTGTTATTTTAGGATCAGATCCTGGAAGGGCCTAGTCCTCAGAGCATTATTTGTTCTGGGCCTTGACTCTAGGCCACCACTGTGCAATAGAAATAAAAGGTGAGCTTCGTATGCATTTAAAATTTTTCTAGTCGCCACATTAAAAAAAAAAAAAGAAATGGCTGGAATTTTAATGTAATTTTATATAACGTATTTGACTTAATTTTTTTTTTTTTTTTTGTGGTATGCGGGCCTCCCTCCATTGAGGCCTCTCCCGTTGTGGAGCACAGGCTCCGGACGCGCAGGCTCAGCGGCCATGGCTCACGGGCCCAGCCGCTCCGCGGCATGTGGGATCCTCCCAGACCGGGGCGCGAACCCGGTTCCCCTGCATCGGCAGGCGGACGCGCAACCACTGCGCCACCAGGGAAGCCCTTGACTGAATTTTAATAGCCTATTTGATTTAACTCAATGTATCAAAAGTATTATTTCAGTATGTAATCAATATTTGAAAATTTATTAATGAGCTTCTTACTTTGTGTTGAAAACTGGCGTGTATTTTACATATCTCAATTCTGACTGGCCACATTTCAAGTGTGTGGTAGTCACACGTGGCTAGTGGCTACCATATTGGGCAGCACATGTCAAGGCTGATTGGGATGGAATTGTCTGAGAAGGAAAAGGTAAAGGAATAATTTTACCATTTACTCCTAAACAGGAGTCAGCAAACATTTTTTGTAATGAGTCAGATAGTAAACACTTAGGCTTTAAGGGTCACATGGACTCTCTAGCAAATATTCAGATCTGCTATTGTATCCCAAAAGTAGCCACAGACGATACATAAACAAATGGGTGTGGCTGTGTTCCAATAAAACTTTATAAAAACAAGCAGTGGGCAAATTAGGCTTGTGGGCTGTCGTTTGCCTACTCCAGTTCTTAAGTTTAAAACAAATTCCTCTATCATGTAAATAAAGATAATTTCTGGGCTTCCCTGGTGGCGCAGTGGTTGAGAGTCCGCCTGCCGATGCAGGGGATATGGGTTCGTGCTCCGGTCCGGGAAGATCCCACATGCCGCGGAGCGGCTGGGCCCGTGGGCCATGGCCCCTTCAGGGCGTCCTGCCTCCATTTAAAAGAGGTTTCCTTTATTAATTTTCACAAGTTTTTTTTGCATTATTGGCACTCTTTACAGGCGTACTTTGGAGATATTTTGGGTTCGGTTCCAGACGACTGCAATAAAGTGAAATTTGCAATAAAGCGAGTCACAAATTTTTAGTCTCCCGGTGCATATAAAACTTATGTTAAAAAAAAAATTATGGGGCTTCCCTGGTGGCGCAGTGGTTGAGCGTCCGCCTGCCGATGCAGGGGATATGGGTTCGTGCTCCGGTCCGGGAAGATCCCACATGCCGCGGAGCGGCTGGGCCCGTGAGCCATGGCCGCTGAGCCTGCGGGTCTGGAGCTTGTGCTCCGCAGCGGGAGAGGCCACAACAGTGAGAGGCCCGCGTACTGCAAGAAAAGAAAAAAAATAAAGAAAAAAAAAAAATTTCTGTTTGGCATTACTGCTTCTATGTTGGATAGTTTTATTTGTATTGAGAAGCTAACAAATACAGCAAAATGATGGGTTCTGTAGTTTATTTCATCCTTTATAAAATGATTGTTAATGCTCATTTTGTTACGATGCTTTGGTTTGTTTGTTTAGAAAATAAACTGTTTTTATATCACTGTTGATCACAACTTTTTTTTCTCCCTCCCACCCCCATCTGGCTGGAATAACATTTCCGGATGGTTTGGCTGTTGCATTTCTACTTGTATTATTATTTTACAACAGGTAAGACCTTTTCTTTCTTTTTGAACTATGATTCTGCCTAATTTTATAAAAATTAACATATAAGATTTTGTTTTTAATTTAAATGTTCAGGGATACAGTGTGAAGTAGTTTCTATAAATTTGTCTTAGGCTGTCTCAGGTACAAGGGAATAGTCATTGGTGCAGAATATATGGTGAGATAGATTTCAGTCAGCTATGGAATAACCCCTGCCTGAAAATATTTTATTAAACATATTTTACATTTAATACACAATTTAAAAAATAGCTAGATGCAGGATTCTGATGCTGTCTTATTTTTTCATTCCCGAACTGGATATAACTATCATAAACCCATATACACCTTTATGTGTGTTATTGTGGTTACATTAAAACTTTTTTTAAAAATTTATTTTATTGAAGCTTAGTTGATTTACAGTGTGTAAATTTCTGCTGTACAGCAAAGTGACTCAGTTATACATATATATATACATTCTTTTTCATATTCTTTTCCATATGGTTTATCACAGGATACTGAATGTAGTTCCTTGTGCTATACAGTGGGACCTCGTCGTTTATCCATTCTGTTTATAACAGTTCGCATCTGCTAATCTCAGAGTCCCATTCCATTCCTCCCCACCCTCCTACCCCTCGGCATGGTTACATTAAAACATTTTTTAAAACTCTTCTTACATCAAGAATGCTGGAGGGAGACTTGTCTTTTGTTGTAGTGTTGGAGAGTGTGCTGTTATATTCTGTGAAGCTGGGAGCGACTGACTGTACAATGAATTGACCATCTGGTTATGTAATGGAGAAATCTAGCTTCGGATTTGTTTTGACTACTTTATACGAACCAATTGTAGACCCCGCTCACTGGAGTGTAACGGGAAAATGTAAAGAGAGAAGATATAAACACCTTTAAATCTCCTCTTGTTATGCTATTTTATTGTGTCTTTGGGAGAAAAAATACATTTTAAGATTTGTTCTCCTCCATTTGAAACAACAGTAACAACAATATCACTCTGACCCCCTCGGGAGATGGATCAGCCTGGAGCGGCTGGGCTGGTGGTCAGGTGATCCGGTGACCGACTGATGACCCCTCTGTTCCCTGTGGCAATGCCTGGTTCAGACCTTTCCACTCCTCCAAGCACTGTCCTCCCCTCCATCCCTCTTACACATCACCAGGAAGGAAAAGCCCTCTGAAAAGAACGCCCTCAGCTTTCCCCCTCTCCATCCCCCAAATGATCCTTTTATTCTTAATCCACTTTCCTCCTCTTTCGAATTGCAAAGAAAAGAAATAGCTTTCAGAAGCTAAGTTTTGCACTTGCCACTTGTTTCTACCTCCTCTAACTTCCCCTGGGACCTTGTTTCATCAGTTAAGTCTCTCCCTGTGGCATCTGCCGTCTTTTTCCAGCAGATCTTTCCCTCCAGCCTTCAGACATCATAAAGTTTTCTGGGGCCCGAGAGGAGCAGAGAAAGCTGTCCCCCACTTCACTTCTCTTCCTTCTTTTCCCCATCACGTGTCTCGGAAGCGGTATCCTTACCTCCTTTTTCTTCCACAACCTTTCTACTGAAATTGCATCCCTCCCCATGCAATTTCTACTGAAATTCCACCCCCCTCCTCAGGCTCTGCCTTGACCACGCTGCACTCTTGGAAGGCCCATCCTCGTAACTGCAGAGCATCCACCTGTGAGGATCCCGAGACTGTCTCAAGCTCTGCTCCCTCCTCTGGCTCCCGTGCGCATCTCTATGCCTGCCTGGCTGCACTTAAAACCAACAGCACCCATCATCTTCCCTCCTCCCTTTCCTCCCATTATCAGTTTCAGTCTCTTCCTCACTGTCCCTCTGTCCCTTGTGAGAGCCTCGGTTCCGCCTCTGCCCTGGCTTTTGCATTTCCTCTGCACATCCCACACGTGCTCTCTGTGGGATCACTACCACCCCTTCCCCCCTGCTTGCCCCTGTTACCTGCTGCTGTCAGATAAATCTTCATAAAGCATCATTCTGATCCCACCACTCTGCTGTTCCAGAATCTTCCTCGATCCTCGCCTTTATTGACAACATGTGGAAAGCACTTAGAACTGTGCCTAGCACATAGTAGGTGCTCAGTAATGCCATTATTTTCCTCTTCCTCTTCCTCACCATCATCTGTATTCTCAGTTTCTTATTTTGCCATTTAAAGCTTTCAGTGGTCTGGGCCAACCTTCTTTTCTACTGTATTTTCTGCTGTTCCCTTTCATATTTATTGCTTTTCTCTCCTGCCTTCCACCATCGCGGATGGAGGACATACTTAGATTTACCAAGGACTAAGGCTAAAGCAATGAATGACACACCTTCCCTATGCTCAGGGAGCTCTGGGTCCAGTAGGGCCCCCAGATGCATGAGCAGGAAAGTGGGACACACCCTGATGGATTCTCTAATAGAGTGTAACATAAGCTGAGTAACTCAGTTTTATTCCTGTTTTCCTGGATTTATGGCTTAGGAGCAAAGGCGGGAACAAAGGCACTAAGAACCCTGCCTTCTAAAGTAGCTACCAGCAGTTTGGGCCAGAGCCCTCCCCCAGCGCTGACCCAGAGGCAGTAGAAGCAGCCCTGCTCTAATGGGTCAGGAGAGCCCTGGAGAGGACATGGGGTTGATCCTGGGTACCACTGGCCATGAGGATGCTGGGGTTCCGGTGGTGCTATCCTCTCCTCCAGGCCAAGTGCAGCGTGGTGGAAGCTGTAGGAGAATTGTTCTTCTGCCAGCCAAAGGGCTGAGTGGAGTTTCCTGCCCGCCTGGGTGTAAGCTGGGCTTCTGAACACGTTGACCCTCACTCTACTGGGATGATGAAGACCCTTCCGCTGAGGGGACTGAGCTTGATTGCAGCGTTGAAGGATCAAAGGAATCTGAAGGGAACCAGGACATGTGGGGAGCTGGGAGGTGAGGGGGGAATGGTGTTCCAGGAAGAGGAACCTGTGTGTAAAAGCTTGAGGGTGGGAAGCAGAGCAGAAACAAACCCCAGGGAATTGCACGTATCTGCTCCCTGGGATGAGAAATCCGCACAGTAGGAATGAACCGGAGAGGGGGGAGGTGACAGGTCAAGGAGGGGGCTTTACTCCATCCCATGAGTGACAGGGAACATTTTAAATAGAGGCAGGAGGACTTCCCTGGTGGCACAGTGGTTAAGAATCTGCCTGCCACTGCAGGGGACACGGGTTCGAGCCCTGGTCCGGGAAGATCCCACATGCTGCGGAGCAACTAAGCCTGTGTGTCACAACTACTGAGCCTGCGCTCTAGAGCCCGCAAGCCACAGCTACTGAACCTGCATGCCACAACTACTGAAGCCCGCGTGCCTAGAGCCCGTGCTCTGCAGCAAGGGAATGAGAATTGCGGCCACCGCAATGAGAAGCCTGGGCACTGCAACGAAGAGCAGCCCCCGCTCGCCGCAACTAGAGAAAGCCCACGCGTAGCAACGAAGACCAACACAGCCAAAAATAAATAAAATAAATAAATAAATTTAAATAGAGGTAGGATATGCATGTGCAGAGCCAGGAGAGACCAGTTTCTCCTCTAACTCCCACTCTCCCCTCCTCTATCTGTGCCTATTGAAATCCTGCTTTTAATTAAAAGTGGATTTGGAATACTGTCTCTTTTAAGAAGCCTCTGTGATCTTTCCAGCTGGTAGCAAACTCTCAGAGTCTGCATGTCACAATGACACTTTCAACTCCCTGTCTTGTAGGACATGCCTTGTGTTCAGGGCCCCTCCCCATCACCACCTGCAGGGTCCTGACCCCCCACTCAGTGCCTAGCAGCACCTAGCAGGTGCCCTGCAGATGGTTGTATGAGTTTAAGTGTGGTCCAGACGGTTTTGAGTATTTGTCCTGTTTTAAGATTTCACAGCGGGTTTACTGAGTATCGCTATTTTCTGATATAATGACACTGATAATGATATAATAATGATACTTTCATTATACTATTTAGCCTTGGCAGCATTTAGCCAAGATCAAATCTCTTTAACCAAATGAAACAAGGCTTTTCTGGCTCCACTAGAAATCTACTAAGTCTGCAGAGTTTTCTCCTCAAAACCAGGAGGTCAGGCAAGAATTGAATGTGTTCTCTGGTTCCTTCTTTTCTACCTGCTCTTTTTCATGCTCTTCTATAAGCCTATTGTCTGAACATCTTTGGATCAATAATTTCTTCCGGACATGGTCACACACCAAGGTGGGCCTACTATCCTTTACTTAACGTTTGAGGGAAGATGAGAGAATAATTTGTTTTTAGTTGTTTCACTGTGCTGTACTTTTCTTTGCCAATTCTTACTACACACACACACACACACACACACACACACACACACACACACACACACACACACGCTGTAAAACATGATTTGTAGAACCTAATAGCAAAATATGTTAGTGAGCTTTATCCCATTTTTATTTCTACCAACAAGCAGGGTGGTAAATTTGTGAGCTAAAATGTCTCCAGTTGTGGTGTATTCTTTAAACAGATAAGAAATAAAGGCATACATGTTTACATGAGGTGGAGATCACATTTGCTTACTGGATAAGTATTTTCCTAGGAAAGAGCTCGGAAGGAAGCTTGTTTCCCCCTCCCAGTAGGCAACCCAGCCTTGGGCGACTCCCTCCGCTGTACTGGCTTCCCTGGGCGGCGGGAAGATGGCCATTTCAGGGAACGGCGATGACTGTAGATCATTGCCAGGCCCTGAGACCCTCTCCCAAGGACATCGCGGTGGCTCACAGCCAGGCTTCAGAGCACCCACTGGGAGGGTAGTAGTTGTGGGAGGGAGAAAGTGCACTCAGACACATCGGAGCCCTGGGAGAGGCCATCCCCTTCCCACTTTTCCGTCTAAAACAGCTCTCTGAGCTCACCACAGGATCCTGTTCGCTGTGACTACAGAGTGGAAGGTGATAGGACACAACTGGAGCATGAAACCATGGTTCCAAAATGCCATCATGCATTATTTATACCCCTCGATACAAAAATATATCGTTAATGAATTTAAATGATAGAGATAATATTTCTTCTTTTTCCCCCTGATGATAGATTCAGACTGGGTAAATTCTTTTATTTCATCCTGTCTGCTAAAATGGGCCAGCATGTTATAGAAATGCGCCTTTCTCTTTGAGGTGAGTGAAGTGGCTTAGCTCAAGGAAATTTTTCTTTGAATAAAAGAGTTTTCTTATTTTTTTTAAACGGTGTTATGTTATCTGGTGATCAGCTTCGGGAATGTTAGAAGTTCTGTCATTTAAAGCTCTGCGGGAAGATGAATAGAGCTACAAAAGCTATCGGTGAGTTATGAAAAAAAGATGAGTGGTGGTATGTTTCTCAAGACTTATACTCCATAGCTTCTGATGGCATTTGGGGAAAATAACATGGGAGAGAGAGCACAGTTTGCTCAGTAGTCTATACTAATTTGATTGCTGTTAAAGAACCAGAAATAAAATGATCTGTAGACAGAGTAATCATTATTGAGTGTCCAGTAGGTGCCAGGTGCGGTTTGAGCACTGTACTTATTTGACTCACTTAATCCAGTCCTTGGGGTTGATATTAATATCACCTTGTTTCACAGAAGAATAAAGACAAGAGGTTAAGTAAGTTGCTTAGGAACACAGAGCTGGGAAGAGAGGAGCTCAGGCTTTGAACACAGGCAGCGAAATGCTGGAGCCCACGTTCTATACCGTTACTCTGTATTGCCCATGCTGGCAGGACCAAAACGCATTTGGCCCAAGGCACACGGAACCTGTAATCTCTGCCTAATGTTTACACACAACTCTCAGTCATCTTCAGTTGGAACTTCGCTTTTACACCTATGGGTTAAGAGGTGTTGACTCTTTTCAACAAGAGAGCCAAAGATACCTACCTGGCTGGGAAGTTATCTGTTCACAATCTTGAATGTTTTATGTTAGCAACAGAGCAGATGGTAGATAGATAGATGACAGATAGGTAGATAGATAGATAGATAGTTGATAGATGGATGGGTATATAGACAAATGGATAGACCGACAGATGGATAGTTAGAGAACAGTTCATAGATGTGGAAAGATACTGGATGTTAAAGTGCATCTTTTAAGCCTTGTATTTGTTAGGCTTTCACGTGATCCATGTAGACAGCATCCCAGGCACTTAGGAGATTTGTGATTTTATGCTACTGGTACTTTTACAGGAACACGTGGTTCCTGCAAGTCTTGTAATACAGGAGCTAACATTTTCATTGTGTCATGTTTTTCCTGAATGATAATAGACAAGGTGAATCCTATTTTCCTGTTAGATTCTATTTATTTATTTAATTGAATATTTATTTACTTCAGGACATTCTTTTCCTACATCGAATAAAATCACCAATAAGAGTAAAATCACACTTAAACTAGGAATAAAATAAAATACACTAACACTTAAAATCTTTTCAAATAACTTAAGATTATAACCCCAGAGAAAGCAATACAGAAAGAAAATTTTCAAATATTAGTAATGTGTTGGGCTTTACTGAGCAAACCAAGGAATAAGATAGCCACTGCTTCCCAGACCACACCAGGTGGGAGGTGAAATTTCTGTCCTAAGTGTAGTCTCAGAACGGTTTCTCTGTTGCACTAGCTCTGTTACGGGGGAAATTCTTCAGTGTCGCTCCTGACGTCCCGGAAGTCACCTCCACGTCCTCTTTCTCCTAATTCTCATGTGTCCCAGTCCCCGTGGCTGCTGTCCTCGGAGGTGCCAGCTGGCTGCAGGGACATCTTCTGCTGCAGTTCACCTCTCTGGGCCTCAGGTTCCGTGTCTGAAAGTGGGTAGAGAGCAGTGTCTCCTTCAGAGTGTTGTCACTGAGGCTTAAACTACCAGGCAAACTGACCACTCTGTCCTCTGCTTTCCCTGAGAAAAAGAGACAAAACTCAACTCTAAAAAGTTGAGGAGGGAGAGGGAGAAAGACCATTTGCTGGGATTGACATTGCCACCTGCTCCAACAATATTCTTTATAACAGAAACATTGAAAGCTTTAAAAACAGTGGGTATTTAGGTGCTTAGAAAGTGATCTTTTACGTTACAACATTACGTAAGTGGGTTCTGTGGACCACTTTATAGATTAGGTTTGCCTTCTAGTCATACCTTTGGGTTCACCCTACGACCTGTACAACCTTGCAGTATCACCAGGACATGGAGTCTTGCCTCTGATTGCATCACCAAAGGGTGAGGACTCTCCCTTTTGGACTCAGATGTAAACTCACCCATCTAGTTGGCAGCTTTCCTGCCCATCCTGACGTTGAAGTGTCCTGAAGCCGGTAGTATCTCTGATTCCCTGGGTTCCTGCTGCTTTTGCTCTGAGCCTCAGTTTCCTCGTCTGTAAAATGGCCATGGTCTAGTGTTAGGAGGCAAGTGCTTTGGGCTGCACTGCCCAGGTCGCAGCCCCAGCTCTGCCTCTCTCCAGCTGAGTGAGCTCACACAAAGTGCTTCCTTAAGATCCAGGTGTCCCCATGGGGGGTTAAATTGGATAAAGTAAAACTTCTGTCACTTTGGAAGTGCTCGCTAAACCTCATGTCTTCAAATTTGGTCCTTCTTAACTCTTACTTGGGTGTCAGGCCCCTTCAAGTCTCTAGATTCCAGAACTGATGGCCTGGCCCAGCTCAGTGTCTGGGGGGTAGACAGAGAGGAGTTAATACTTCACTGGCTTAGTGACAAGTCAAGTTCTCTGCTGTGCTACTCAGTTTGGTTCCCAATCATTCAGCGTCGCTTCAGCAATGCTGAGGATACAGGGATGGAGGAGAAGAGCAAAGTTCCTGCCTGACGTTATACTCAGCTTAGACCTTTTGTGAACAGACCTCACAGTGTCAGATCTGCTTTTGAGCTCAAGATCCTGGGATCAGGGAGTGACTGCTGAATGGGTACAGGGTTTTCTTTTTGGAGTGATACTGATGTTTTGGAACTTGATATAGGTGGTAATTGCACAATATTAGATGCCACTGAATTGTACACGTTAAAATGGTTAATTTTGTGTTATGCAAGTTTTGCCTAAATTTAAAAAAAAAAAAAAGGTCTTATGATCAGCTCCCTGGCCTTCACCCTAATTTGTGATTCATCCTGGGCCTGTTTCTTACTGACCTTAGATAATTTCTTCCCTGAAAATTCCTTTCCTTTATTTGGAACTGCCTTTGAAACTCTTGGGTCAGGGCCAGATGTAGCCTATGTAATGTGACTTCAGAACCTGAAAGAGTGCTTTCCACATGTAATGAGTTAATAATAATTATATCTCCTAGTAATGCCTAAAATTCTCCTTCTGCTTCCACACTTTCATGCAGGCCAATGACCCTTTTTGCAAATACTCTTTGGGGAGCACCTGGGGAAGGGAACAGAGGGCTGAAAGTGCCAAAGGTGACCTTGGCCTCAGCTTTGGTTTCCATGGGCTGTCCTGCCACAGATGGTGTAGGCCTGCACATCAAAGCTCCAAAGGACAGAGCAGAAAAATAGCAGAGGTTCTAACGAAGAGCCCCCCACCTGGCACCAATTTCCTCCTCTGTCTACACTCTCCTGAGAGAGAACTAAAACAGTTACAAGAGCTTCCCATAAAACTAAGGAGGTGTGTGTCTGTCCTATTGACAAGGAGTGTTTGAGAGCTGTTCAGTGGCTCATGCTAAAACAGGTGTGAGGGAAAACTTGATTGAATCAGTTGTCTTAATGGGACACAAATCCACCATTCTGATGGAAGATCCATTGGATTCAGGCATTTGGCAGGAGCTGGAGACAGTCTGAAACAGACATTTGTCTCCTTGTGGTTGGTATGGATGTCTCAGATTCAATCAATTCTGTAGAATTTTCCCATTTCTAGCTGTTGCTCTGTTCTGGGAAAAAGGCAGGGGGAGATGAATGAAGGAGACAGAGAATGAATGAGAGAGAGAAAGAAAGAGAAAATGAGTTTGCATGTGGCCAGATATGATTTACTTTCACAGAAATCAGAGTAGTAAATGAATGAATGTTGTCCATATTTAAAGGTGGTAAATAAATCATAATTAGAAATAATTAATGTTAAGTATTGATACGTAAGAAATATAGACCAGAAAGAATCCAAAGCTACTTGCTCAGGCCCTGACCCAAATTTTTAACTTCTATTTTTTCCAAGCAGCAATAGGTAACTTTTTATAGGAGGTTTAAGAAATTCCACTCTTTTCCCTTATTTCCTCCAGAAGGTGTAGTTGAATCACCCTCATGCTATTTACCCTTCTAGTGCAGGATTTTTTTTAACCCAAGGAATGGGCTTCTAGGATAGTCACTTTGCTACAGATTAACCATGCCGCATGGCGAGAAAGCTTAATCACAATCTAGAATACACAGACACCTAAAAGAATAAATTATACCATTGAATATTCTTTAGATTTATCCAGATGTTAAAAATAATTAACTTTTTAAATTTTGTGACCCCAAAATTTCACAAAATATTACTGACCCATCATAGATGCATGATCTATTTTATGTTATTTCCTTTTATTCTTCTTTATTCTATCATTTTCTGTTCCACATCATATGATTTCATGTTACAGCGTACAACACTGCTGTATGGAACCCATGGACCGGCTTTTGGGTCTCTGTGAATCCCTGAACCAACATGCTAAACTTCCCTTTATTAGAGCTTTGTGCATTTTCTGGGAGTTGCATTGATGGCATTAATCAAATATTTCAAAATGTGGTCTCAGTGACGCAGAAAACCTGAAAAACTACTCGTCTAGAGGGGCTCTAGTTTCATAATAAGTCAGAGATTGTTTTGATAAGTTTGTAATTCACTTAATTACAAATTTTATTTAGAGGTAACATTAATGTGAATAACAATTTAAGAAGTTCTTTTCCCTTATTGGTGGTAGAGTTTCTTTTTGCCCAATACACTTCCTGAAGCTCGACCATCACTATATTTAAAAATGAAAGGTTGGGCTAGATTATTTTTAGTTCTCTTCTAACTTTAACCAAAATACTTTATTTTTTTACTATTAAAAAAGTGACACATGTTTTTATTGAAAATTTACAAACTCAGACAAAAGAGGAAAATTAAAATTACCCATTAAACTACCACCTAAAAATAAGTAATGTTAACATTTTGGTGTCTATCCTTTGGCTCCTTTTTCTATGTACAAATGTATAAGTTTTATAAATTACAGTTTTGTGTATTACAGTACAAATTTGCTTTGCTCATTATAGTATCAATTCTATATGTATATGTTCTGCTGTATTTTTTAAATGTCTGAAAATACCTGTAGGATATTTAATTGGCTAATTTATTTAACCAATTCCTATCATTGAGCGTTAGTTTCTTTCCATTTTTTCACCCATCAATAACATTGCCATGAACATCCTTGTGAATTTCTACACTCACTTTCTATTCTTAGTACAAATTCCTACAAATGGTATAAGTAGGTCTAAAGATATAAATATTTTTGAGACATAGTTCATAGTGATCCATGTTACACATCACCCTCCTGAGAGGCAGTTCTGATGTAGATGCAGGGCTGAGTTTGCTGCCTTACACCTCCTTGGTCTTCCATGTGCAGTGTCCCTACAGCTCAGGGAACCACACTACGCACAGTATGGCAATAAGGTGCGCCTTTTGGTGAGAGGGTCTTTTCCGTTTCCTTTCATAGAGAAGTGTTCAATTCGGTCACATGGGGATTTCATTGGGGATGGAGTCTGCATGGGTGGTAAGTTGTTTACTTGACAGTAATCGAATCCAGTGCTTAGCTGAATGGGATCTGCTGGTGATACCCACCTGAGAGAATTGCTGCAAGTCAAGTCAATAAAGCAATTTCAAATGGAAGAAAACCTGAACTCCCTGTTTAAAGGATAAGTAGACAAAGGACTTTTCCTTTGAAACGTTGGTAATTAAAATGGACTTTGAAGAACTCATGAGCTGTGGGAAGCAGATTTGGTATTTCTCAGAAGTCATCTTTTATGAAATGTGACCTGAGTTTCCATCTCGTGCCTAATCTGAGCAGCGGCCTTACAGCAACCCCTGCTCCTCCCCCAGAGATGCGGGTTCTCATGGGGTTCTGGGAGCATGAGGAAGCCAGGAGGAGAGAAGCTGGGAAAAACCGTGAGACACTCTAAGGAAACTGAACTAGCACAGTTTAACTTGGTCTGATGATAGGAGCAGTTTCTTGCCTCACAGTCACTGGAGGAATATTCTTCCTCTCTCCTGCTTTGCTTTGAAGAAAATTTTGTGAAATCTGGATTTTTTTTTTAATTTCCAAATTTTTCCCACTGCAAATAATAATGGTAATGACCCTGATCTCCCCAGCTTGTCCTACTCTCATTGTATAATGAGAGTGAGTGTCAGACTGATGTTAATGATATTAGACACTCGTCCCCACCTGTAACCATGTGATCTCACCCTAGCAAAATTCCCTTCGAGTACCTGTGGGTTCCTGGGGGGTTGTCTTCTCTCCTGTCTTCCCCTCTGAGCTTCCCTGTGTAGAGTGCAGCTCTACCTCTACCTTGTCTTCTGGTGCCTTCTGCCCCAGTCCTGTCTCTGTTCTTCCAACCACAGTATAAGTGCTCAGCTAATATCTGGTAAGTTTTGTTGAATACATCCTCAGGGTACCACATATTCTGTGTCCCTTGGAGCCTGTGTTACAATAAGGCCACATTGTCATGTGTGAAAGGGGAGTTCGCTCCTTTCTCAGGTTGTCATGCCTCGGGGACACCAGGGCAGCTTGCTTATGCCCCCATGTCACCTAGAGCCCCTCATTAAAAAGGCTCTTCTGGTTTCTCCGTGTCGGCCTCCTCTTTCTGGGCTCAGCCCAAGCCCTTAGGTCTAGGCTGGGGATGGATCTGTGTAGTCTCTACCCTGCTGAATTCAAGATCACTGCTCCTCTCCAACCTGAGTCAAGTTGGTGAGCCTGGCTCTCTTCTATATTTAGATAAATTCAGTTGCTGATAGACACCCCTTCCTCTAAGCTCACCAAATATGCTCGGAGATATCTGAACCCGGACATACCAGTCCGTGAAATAGGCAATTTGTAGGGAAGAAGACTGAGGCTCAGGGAAGTGAAACAACCCGCCCAGCTAGTAAGGATGATTGTTCTGATTCTAGAGCCCTCATCCATGCTCTTTTGTAAATTCTTGATGCTTAGTTGGAGCCCAGTGTCAGCCAGTTTAGCGCCAGGACTGGTAGGTTTGCGGGCTTAATGTTAAAATCCCAACCTCAGCATTTTAAACCCTTACCTGAGGCATTAGCCATACCCTTTACAATCTGGTTGCCCTTGAGAAAGGGTACTTTTCCAGTTGAATCCTCAGAGTGCTATTGAATTTCATTGGGTAAACCCTGAAAATCTAAGTGTAGATAATAGCTATGCCTCAGAAATTACACAGAAGCTTCAAAGTTCACTGGAAAATTCTCTCCTTATTCCCTGATCACAGAACTAAAGAAAGGCCTGAGAGGCTATTTTTACTGGGGAGAATTTGACCTCTTTGGCTCTCTGGAGGCCAGGTTGGTCTGGTCCCCAAGTCTTTGCATATGATTGCTAACAGCTTTATGTTTTGGGAGAAAGTCAGAAGTTGTTTTTTTCCTTTTCCCTCATTCTTGATACCTCTTGAGCAGTATTGGGGACCTTCTCCATAACTGTTGTGATTAACCCTGAATCAGAGGGAGCAGAGAGCCACTCACAGGGGAAACATAACATTTAGAAAAAGGATTGAAGCCCTTTTAAGGGAGGATATAGGAAAGCCTTGAGGCAAAGTTCTACCTTGAAGTGACCACTGTGTCATTGGCCACATTCGGTACTGATTTGTCTGAAGAGTGACAGGCCTAGTCATAAAGCAGTCATAGGATGCCATGTTTGTAATAGATGTGGCACAGCTCACAGGGACACATCTAAATTTTGCTGATGCATTGAACACATTCTTTATGTTTTGAAATGTTTTAATATACTTCCTTGACTTGCCTTATTTTCATAAATTTCTCTTTCTCTGAGGAAAATTTGAACATTTCTCACTTTTCAAATTTCAGTTTTTATGAGGTTGACATTTCCCTCAGTGTATTGTTGGCTATAAATTATTGAGATATACTAAATAAAGCTCTGCTTCCTGGGCCCCAAACACCCTGTAAAATGGATGAAAAATAAGTGATTTAAGAAGAGTCTAGCTGATCTACAGAGCCAGTTACAAAAATAATGATGCCGATAAGAATGTAGAAGTAGAAAATGGTCAATGTTTTAAATTTAGTATTTGCCCCCAAACCCAGAGCTATGCTTTACAGATTTTTTTTTATTAATTGTGGAATTCTCTAGTAACCTAAAAGTCATTTCCATAGAGAGAAAAATTAATGAGATTGTGCAGTAAGTTTTGCACATAAACATACTCTTTTAACACAATTAACATGCTCTTGCTGTTCTCAGTCCTCTCCTTGCTGTTTTAGCTACACACCTGTTCTGTTGAGTTCTCTCAAAACCATATCTTTGTGTGGCAGACAGACTCTTAGATTCACCGTGGTTCCCACCTATTGGTTTTAATGCCCTTGAGTGGGGGAGGGAAACTGTGACTTGTCTCTAACAAATATAATATGGCAAAGGTGATGGGATGCTACTTCTGTGATTACATTACATAATATTGTAATGTCTGTCTTACTGAGCCACTCTCTCCTTTTCTGGCCATGTTGGAAAGTCCCATGTGGCAAGCACTGGAGAGGGACCTCCAGTTCCAGTGAGGCCCTCAACCCAACAGTCTGCAGGGAAATGAATGCTGGAAACAACTGCATGAACTCGAAAGCAGATCCTTCCCCAGTCGAGCCCCAGATGAGACCACAACCCTGGCCAGCATGTTAAAGGCAGCCTTATGAGACCCCAGGGCAGAAGACCCAGCCAGGCTATGCTTGGATTCCTGAGCTACAGAAACTCTTAGACAATAACTGTGTATTGTTTTAAGCCACTAAATTATTGTAATATTGTTATACAGCCATAGATAACGGATACATTTTGGTACAGACTTATTCTCTGGGTCTTACATCCCTATAATAATTTAATCATCCATCATTAAAAGTTTCTTGAGCATCTGCTACAATGCCAGGTTTGGTCTTAGGTGCTAGAGAAACAAAGAATGAGTAAATCATAGTTTCTTTAAACTATATTAGTAGTGAGTATTGTGGAAAGTGCTAGAGATATAGTGATAGAGGTCATCCAAGTCTCTTACAGGAACACAGGCAAGGAACCTAGCCTATGTGAGGTGAAAGATGAAGGACAATGGCAGGAATGACTTCCTAGCAGTAGAGACACCTGAACTATAGGTAGTAGTGACTGGGAGATAACCAGGTGAAGTGTGGGAGAGGACAGAGAGGTGGTGAGCACCCAGACAGAGAGGGCATGACATTAGTAAAGGTGCAGAGGTAACAAACAGCATGAAGTGTGCTGGGAGCTACAAGCAATAGAGTGAGGAAGTAAGAGGTGAAATACTGTGCTGGGTAGGGATGAGATAAAAGAGGGTCTAGCTAACAGTGTTAGGGAACTTAGACTTTATCCTCCAGGCAGAGCAGACCATTGGAGAATTTAAACAGAACGATGAGGACACAGTTGTATTTCAGTGGGAGAACTCTGGTTACTTGGGAGTCTGAATCTGAGAGAACTAGGATGGAGTCAGGCCAGTTAAGCTGCTGTGAGTGACTGAACTAGAGGTGCGGTAGAATGCAGAAGAAGGATAAGTTTTAAAATATATATGAGGGAAACTCTAGTAATTTGTCACTGATTGTGGGGTTGGAGGTGAGGGACAGGAAGAAGTCAAATATAACTTCTATGTTTCTAGCATGAATGGACAGACTCTATCAATTGAAATAGAGAATACAAAATAACAGTTTTGTGTATGCACAAAAAGAGGTGGCTATGTGAGGTGATGAAGGTGTTAACTAACCTTATTGTGGTAATAATTTTGCAGTATACACATACTTCAGATCACCATGTTGGACATCTTGTGGACATTACACAATGTTATATGATAACTGTAGCTTGATAAAGCTGGAAAAATGAAAGAAACAAACAAAACCCCCAAATAACAGCTTTGGCATGGAGGAAGATGAATAAATTCAATTATGGACGTGTGGAATTTGAGTACCTCTGGGATCTCCAAGGTGAAGATGTTCAATAAGCAGTTGGTTGCACTGTTCACTGAATTGCAGGACTTGCCGTGCCCCACTTTATGGTCCTGTAGTGCAGAGGATGTGGGAGTATATGTGGATTTCCTTGGATGGGGAAATGTTGTCCTCAGAGAAGAGCCTGCCATTAAAAGCTGGATGTGGAGAAAGTGTGGAGAGAGTGGGTGAGTGGGTATGTTTTCAATGAGAAAGGTTTCCAGAGAGCCTGGTAGAAAGGGTTGTGAGAGGGGATGGATGTTAGAAGGGACGCTGAGAGCATGAGGAGTGAGGGCGTTTTGGCTGAGGTAGAGCGTGTTCTTCCTTGGCACAGAAGACATGCCGTCAAGCACTGACCTCTTCATAGGTTCCCACGTTTATAGAATCTTTATATTGAGGAGGATGTTTGGCTTATTGAATGGAACCTTTTGAAATTTGCTACTTTTAAATTCAAAATTGGAGTTGGCTTTCATTCTGTAGTTGTTCGGAACAGATGGTGCAGAACTGCTTCTTCTTGACCTTTAAAGGAGCTGCAAGGAGTAGAGTCCAGTCATAGCCTATTTCTGCTACTTCACGCCTCTCACACTGACTCCCTCAGCTTAACTGCAGCTGCTTTTGTAGCCAGCTCCGTGTAGGGAGGCTCCACAGCTATTGGCCTGATGCTACTGAGAGCAAAGTGGACTCACGTAACAAATTAAGATGCCCTAATTTGGGGAAAGTCATTATTCACTCTTAGAAGTGTGAGTAAATGAGAAACATGGGTTTGATGAACTGAAATCTGCTGTCTCTGTTATTGGCCGTTGTTTTCTTCTAATCATAAAGTCTTGGTTCTGCATTTACTTTATTGTTACTTTCATGCTCTGGTCAAAGAGTTTGAAAAAGTAACTAGGAGAAAGGCTGCACAGCAATAAAAAAGCAAGAGAACAGAGTTCCAAGCTTCTTCCTCCACTTGCCAAGGAAAACATGATGGATAAACTCTGCTATCTTAGGAAAGTCACTTAATCTTTCTGGGCCTCAGTTGCTCTCTTAGTAAAATGGGATAAATTATACATTTCCAAGAATAAGATAGAGCTCAACCGGAATCTCTTTCAGTCTTTTTTAGATCTAAGATCCTTCCAAAGCTAAGGGGTCCATGGGAGAGTGTTACAGTTATCTATTGCTGTGTAACAAACAAGCCAAAATTTAGTGGCTTGAAACAGCTATTTTATTTTGCTTATGTTTTTGTGGACATGAGAAAGGATTTGGATGGACAGTTTGTGCCTCATCCTCATGGCATCAGTTTTGATGGCTGGGCCTGGAGGATCGACTTCCAAGATGACTCTTCACTTATACCTCTGATGCCCATGTGCTTGTTCCCCTGCCTCACCACATGCTGGCTCATCTTCCAAGGGCCCCTCTGGAGGCTTGAGCTTGTCACAGCACAGCAATCTCAGGAAGGCCACTTCTTACGTGGCAGATGGTTTCCAAGAGGCAGAAAATAGAAGCTGTCAGGTCAGCTAAGGGCCTTGCCTGTAACTGGCACAGTGTCACTTCCACCATATTTTATGAGTTGAGGCACCACAGGGCCCACCTCTTGATGGCAGGGATACATTGCACAAGAGCATGGGGATGGGAAGTATTGTTGCTGCCATCTTTGTAAAGTGTGCTCTGCCACAGCCAGTGGTTCCTTCCCATTAAGTGGAGAAAAAGCTTGGTTTTAGGGATAATGTATGTAAAGCACTTGGCACTATAGCAAGTGCTTAATGAATGGTACATTATTACTAATGCAGTGGAAACAAAGGGCAAACAGAAAAGGTTAGCCAGGACCTCTTTCTTCCCCAGAACTCTATAGGGAGTGTGGGGGGTGGGGGGTGGGGGGCGTGTTACTTAGGAGATAGAATAGATGAATAAGAATATATTAGAGAAGATTGAATACTGAATGTGAGATTCTCAAAATAGTCTGGATGAAGTAGAAAATGTAAATATTTTTCTACTTTTTAAAAGATTTTATTTCAAGGTGTTTTAAGATTAAATTTTTCCTGACTTTAAAGTGTTTGTATCTAGGTTTTGTAGATCTGGGTTGCTTCACTTAAAAAGATAATTTAGAAGCATTTCAGACAGGCTATTTAACAGGATTGTGATGTATACCCTTGCTGGTTGATACATCATGTTTTATGATACTGCGATGGCTGATTCCAGCGGATGATTGAGAATCAGTGTCTCTTATTTGGCCTTATGAACTAAATTTGGATATTTATATTCATTTGTGTATAATGTAGGCATCTTCACTTTAAAGACCTAGTCCAGGTCCTTAAGAAAGTACGTGTTCATTTCTTTTAACTAGTCTGTGTCTTTTTAAGGCTCAGCTTATCAAGAATTCTAGTTTGGGGAGTTGATTTAGAAAGATTCTTCCTCCTATGAACTCATAAACATGGTTTAAGTTACTCACAGTTTGATAAAGGCTATGTTGTTTTTTGTGGGATCCAAACTATGGGAGACTCAGAAGGTTACCCGTTGTTCCCTGTCCGAAAAAGTGAATCTCACATTTTGGACTACAAATTTTCTTTTAAAAACTCCTATAGTTAAATTTCAGTATTTGGAAAGATAATGTTTATATATCTTTTGCATTTCACTTCCTCAGTGTTCCCCAATATTTCCTTTGAATAAGCAGTTCAATTGTTGTTACTAGTCACTCTGACTTTTTCTAGTACTGTGCAGAGTTCGCAAGGTGTTGATCAAGTTGTTGCAAGTAGATGAAGGAAGACAAAAAAACTGGTTGTTAAGTGACTGACCGACCTTCTTAGCAGGAGAGTTACATATTTTACTGGAGACACCTTCTAACTTTATAGTGTCTTAATATTTTACTTCCAATACCTCCCCCACCCCAACCCTACACCTTCGTTTTACTTGTAATCTCAAAAGTGGTGAATTACGGAAGTAAATATTCCAAATACAAAGAAAGTTCTTAGATGGTGAAGGCAAGCCTCCCTAGCACTGGGACTGATACTGGGCAGAGGCAGGAAAGGAACAGAAGAGATCTTCTGCTTTGAAATTTCCTATTTCCCGTTCCCCCTCTGGGCCAGCTTGGTTGGCTTGAACGTGGGACAAATACATGGAACTCACATCCTGTCCTCTCTATGAGTAAAATAGGGGACTTGAACTGGGGTTCTCTGTTTGACTGTATACGTGTACAACCCAAGTGGGGATTTGGTTTTCATTGGATTAATTCACTTGATAAAAGTGAGTCCATCTCAATGGTCCAGTTGGTGAGCACCTGGCCTGTTGCATCCATGTCCGGCAGGCATACAACCTGGCATCGGCCTGAGGAGAAGCACCCTACCTCCTAGCTGTCATCTGCCAGGAAGGTGGGAGGCAACGTGAGCACAGTGTGTGCACTGGTTCACACCGCTGATTTTTTTTTTTTGCGGTACGCGGGCCTCTCACCGTTGTGGCCTCTCCCGTTGCGGAGCACAGGCTCCGGACGCGCAGGCTCAGCGGCCATGGCTCACGGGCCCAGCCGCTCCGCGGCATGTGGGATCCTCCCGGACTGGGGCACGAACCCGTATCCCCTGCATTGGCAGGCGGACTCTCAACCACTGCGCCACCAGGGAAGCCCCCCACCGCTGATTTTTGATACTGGTAAAATATACATAACATAGCGTTGCCATTAGTGACATTGATTACAGTGACAGTGTTGTGAGGCCATCACCTCCCCTAGTTCCAAAACATTTTCATCAGCCAAAAGAAAACCCCACACCCGTTAAGCAGGCACTCCCGTTCTCACCTCCCCCAGCCCATGGCAACCACCAACCTGTGCTCTGTTTCCCTCAATTTGCCTATTCTGGACATAAATGGAATCATACAGTATGTGTGGCCTTTGGGCCGGGCGTCTCCACTGAGCGTCATGTTTTCAACACCAGTGCTTTTTACCGAATGCCTGTGATGTGCTGGGCGCTGGATAAACTGTGAAAGACAAAGCCAGCATGTTCCCTGTCCTCATGAATTTCATGGCACAGTGGTGGCATCAGACCAAAAAACAAGTAAATAAGTAAACAAATGACCTTGAACCATGCTAAGTGCCACAGAAAGACAAAATAGTGTATTGGGCTAGAGAATATTGATACTTACAAGTCAAGGAAGACCGCTCCAAGGTGATGACATTTAAGTAGACAATTGAACGTTTAGAAGGAACCAGCCCTGTAAAGAATGGGAGGAAGGAAATTTCAGAGAGAAGGAGTAGCATGTGCAAAGGCCCAGAGATGGGCAAGAATCTGGCAGCCTCTCAAAGAAGGCAGATGTGGCTGAAGGAGCCTGGGGGACTAGAGAGGCAGCCAGGGCTCTGGACTTCACTCTGAAGGCGATGGGATGCCAATGGAGCATTTTAAGCAGAGAAGAAACATGAGCTAACTTACCAGGTGCTATGTGGGAGGCAAGGGCAGGACTGGCCAGTCAGGGGCTGTTCCAGGGGTTTGTGGAGGGCAGAGATTCACAGCCATATCCCAGTATGGTGTGTGCTGCCTGTTGTTAATTCTGAGATCACTTTCCTGATTCTCTGATTTAGACTCTGCTCTCTGCCTGTGGCTAGGCCCGCCCTGTGGTTGTGGCCAAGCCTCGTGCTCAGAAATCTCCATCTTCAGTGTGCAGTCTGAACTTGACATTGCACCTACTGCACGGGTCATCTCTGGACCTTGCTCTGCCTCCTCTGGAGATCCCTCAGCAGCATTAATAGACTGGTTATGCTGAGCTCTTCAGAAGAACTGCAAGATGCACCGTTCACATGGTGCTGTGTTGGCACCGTGGGCCCACGTGATTGCTATGACTTAGATGGTGGGTTCACAACCTTCTGCGGTTCTCAGGGGCCACTCACATCTCAGACACCATAGCCTGCTTTGCTAAAATGCCAAACTCATACCATCTACCCTAAAGAAGCATGTTACTTCATTCTGACCCTGTTAGGCTAATAACCTAATCAGATTTAGTTTAAGTGAATACTTAAGTGATCTTTCAGAGCACCAGAATATGCATTAAGGGCTCATCAGTGTTACTTAAAATCAGTCCTCACGTACTCTATACACATACCATGTGTGACTAGTATCTTGTTTGGCCCTTCATGTGGAAATAATGCAGTTTCTCTGCCATATATAGTCATGTATCTTCAAATAAAAGGTGGAAGACATTCTGATCATGTTGTTGCAGATTTGTATGGACAGGTCTTCCAAGTACTGAGACAGTTCTAATCAGCTGTAGGAGTTGAAATTATTTTCTGTGGGAACCCTGACTACCTTCTATTAAATGGCAGTAGGGGCATTTAATCCTATGTCTCATTGCTCTCTCTTCCTCACTGTGACACCTGTTTTTAACCCATTAGCACTCCTCGAGACGGGTTGTGATGGTGTACATTAGGGAATCAATTTCTTTGTGCCTTCAGCCAGGAGTAACATGACTAGTAGCATTATTGCTGTAAAAAAAAAAAGTATATTTGGAGTAAAACAATACATTTAAATCAACACTTACTTTTAAGTAAGATGATAAAAATGAATAAGACAACCATAAAGAAGTCGAAACTTGAAATGATATCATTATATCTTTGGCTCTTGAAAATATTTTCCCATAAGCTAGAACTTTATTTATCACTTATTAAGTGCCTATTAGTGTATTAAATATTTACATGCATCATCTTATTTAATTCTCCACTAATCCTTTTCAGTTGGTATCATTGCTATCCCCATTTTATAGGTGAGGAGACAGAGGCTTACCTACTACTAGCAGATATACCTCAACCTATTCTTCAGCTCTGTATTTCAGATCGGCAGATGTTCATTGATCATTCAATGCTAGGCTCCATGGGGAATTTTAAATGTAAATGACATAGTTTTCTTCTGAGGCACTTTGAAGAGAAAACTTAAAAGTGTTGACATTTTCTGAAGAATTAAAAAATACATAATATTTTACTTAGTACTTGTAAATATAATTGCATGTAGAAATATTTATAGGTAAGTATATGTACATGGGTTAGTAAACACACATATATTTCTTTGCTCTGTCACCTGAATGGGCTTAAAAGAAGTAATACCTCAGTAACAACAAGCATACTTAGTGCCCAGATCCTTGGAGAAATGGCCGATTCTAGGACTGGGGCAGGACATATACAGCATGAGCCTGGAGCATCGTGTAGTGCCAGAAAGTAAGGAAAGGCTCCAAAAGAAAGAAAGAAAAAAAACCACATTGATGACTCCTGTGTTCTCTGACACACCCCCAATTGAAAGAGCTCCCAGTGGCCAAAGCTGCAACAGGATGAACAACAAAATAAATAGAGTAGTATTGGATTATAACCCAAAGTACAAAATAAATATCCATGAGTTCATACTGATACAAGTAAATGACTGAATAAATTAATATATGCAGAAGAAAAGGCAAATTTCATGTGCAGAAGAATTCCAAATAAATCATAGAGATACTCCACCCTAAAGGATGGAGAGCATGCCTTCCCCCTCCTTAAGGATAAGATGCACATGGTGACTTCCTTCCTACAGTATGGAGAGGGGAGAAAAAAGGGTAACTTGACAGTGGAGAAACCTGATGAATACAGCCTTAGCCAAGGGATCAAGGGCAAACGTTGGCAGTCATAAATGATGTTGATAGGAGGTAGCCTTGAAATGACTGATGAAAATGGCACTTTACCTCTGTGGTCTTCCTCCCCAAACCCATCACCCCGATCTAATCATGAGTAAAGTATCAGACAAGTTCCTACAGAGGGAGCATCCTACAAAATATGAGACCAGTCCTCCTCACAACCGTCAAGGTCATCAAAAGCAAAGAGAGTCTGAGACACTGTCACAGCCGTGAGAAACCTAAGGAGACCCGATAACTAAATGTATGGATGGGCTTCTGGAACATAAACGGACATTTGGAAAAAACTAAGAAATGATGAGTAAATGACAGACTTGGGTTATTGATAACGTGTTAATATTGGTTCATTAATTGTAAAAAGTGTACCATAGGTCTGTAAGATGTTAATAGTAGGGAAACTTTGTATAGGTTGATGTGGGAACTCTGTACTAGTTTCCCAAGCTGAAACTGTGTTTTAAAATAAAGTCTATTAATAATGATAATTTAAACAAGGTCCTACTGTATAGCACAGGGAAATATATTCAATATCCTGAGATAAGCCATAATGGAAAAGAATATAAAAAAGTATGTATATATACACGTATAATTGAGTCACTTTTCTGTACAGCAGAAATTAACACAACATTGTAAATCAACTATACTTCAATTTTAAAAAAGAATAATGATCATTTTTAAAAGAACATGTGAGCATTTTCGTGTGATTCATGAGAGGAGGTCATTTGGCTGGTCCTCGTCCCTTCATTTTCATAATGCATCTGGCTCATTTATCTTGTAAGTATAGAATGTAGATGTGAATTTACTCAACCAGGGATTGTCAGATAAGTAATTTTGGTAAAAAGAAGTCATCTAAAGATCACTTTGAACCCGTCTGACTTTAGAAGATGAACAGTTCAGTGGGGAAAAAAATGTCTGTAGGCAAGAAGCAATTCTGTAATTTAATTTTAGTCTTGTAAAAGTCCCCATAAAGTTATTAAGGTTATTTATATACAGAAATAAATTTGTTTTCTGTAATAGTTGTTATAATGGATCTTAAATTAGCTTTTTGTTTTTTCTATTTGTCTTCTCTAGTTATATAAGTCTTTGCCCATCACATTATATTAATTTATATCCACTGCATCCATGTAGGACAGAGGAAAAAGAGGCAAAGGCCAGGGGTTCTGCTAAGGCCTCTCAGGATCAAAACTAGACTGCAGGCATCTCAACTCCTGCTTTCTGTGCTTTGCCCACTGTGAACATGTTGGCTGACTTTCAAATTACATACTCTTTTAATCAGCTTTTCTCTTATGGCTCTAACCTCCATTTTCCCTTAGGATTTTGGAGGGCAGGTTTTATTACAAATGTACTCATTTTAGAATGAGGAATGTGAAGCCTTTATGGATCCTCTTTCCTTCTACAAAGAATTGGACCAGGGAGGGTACATGTATCATCGTGCACAATTTTTGTACAACACTGCATGAAGTCTGTTGCTTTATCTCTGTATCCTGCTCTCCCCCCATGAGGCTGGGAGCTCTTTGAGGGGAAGGCTGTCGTCCTCCTTAGGGTAGAGTTTGACACAGAGTAGGTGGTCAATAAATGGAATTTGAATAAATAAGAGAGAGCAATTCAGTGGAATTGACAAGTGAGTTGTTTGTAACAAAGCCACTTGTTCTCAGCCTTCTCACACTTAGGTCTGGCAAACTATGTTTTATTGGAAGCCCAGGGTTTCTTTTAAGGATGTGAGTGTCCTGGACAGGAAGGAAGTGTGGCAGGACCAGAAAGTAGCACAAGCAGGCACTTCTGTGACTCAGCATTTGAAAACCATGGCCCCAGTCAGGAAGCCTTTACCACCACTGCCCCTTGGCAAATTGGCTTCTTGAATTGGTTTTGTGATTCATGGATCAAATCAAAGCGTCTCGTTCCATGAATGGAAAATACTTTTCATTTGACTCACGAATATTGTCACCATTATTATGTCACCTGGTGTTTTGAGATTGTGACACAAATGCCTCACTAGCTCTGTCACCTGTATCGAATGCTGCAATTAGCTCCTTTCTCCCTTCTGGCCTCAGTGAGTTCATAATCCCTTTGGTTACCACCCAAAGCCAAATTGTCTTCTGCAAGACATGTGCCCCCTGATATGTTACAAATGAATCCATTAAAAAAGCTTCCTGGGGTCAAATAAGCTTGAAGACTGTTGTGTTAAACAAAGTCAAAAGGCTTTCTTTGCTGAGAGACTTCTGAGAATCCTTCTAATGGTAATGCAGACTGTAACCTCCAAGGAGGTCATGAGTATACCAAGTTTCCAAAACTTGTATGAATATGGGCAACAGTGGTTAACAACTCTGGCTTCAAGGTGATATTCACCTGGATTATGGAACTTTGGGAAAGTTCTATAATTAAGCTTTAGTTCCCTCATCTTGAAGGCAGGTATACTTATAATAGATGTCCATAGGATTATTATGACAATTAAATAAAATGATTGTGTATAAAATGTTTGGCACTGTGCCTGGCACTTGAGGTGTCCTTAAAAAATGGTTGCTAGTGGTAATAATACTTTGAAGAACCTAGAATTCTGCAAGATAGTTCTACAAATGCTGATCTATAATTGTATTGGTCATTCATTTCATCTAGCTCTACGGATGAGGCTAAGAATAAATTCCTATGATTTATTCCATAGTCTGATATGTCTAACATACCATAATCTTCCATCTCTAGTACAAATGCCAGCTCTTAGTCTTACAGAGTAGAGTGATGTAGACATTCTACCAAAAGGGCCTCATTGCTATACCTGGACCTTGTGACTGTTTTAGGGACCTTACCGCTGGAAGATGTGGGGTTTTGATGATTTGGACCTAGAAATAGTAGTTTGTCTATTCAGTTGAATCATTATGGCCCTTTAACTTCACATAATACTATGCAGTCTTATTCTGTCAAGAAGGCATAATGCATGGCTCATCTATGGAGAGAAGGGGTTTTCAGCTTCACTTGACGATTGTGCTTAATTTATATGTGGTTAATATTTGTACTATGTTAGCAGATGTCCTGGCACATGGTACTTCATTTGTATTCATTAATTCATTCATTTATTGATTCTCAAGTATTTAATAATTGCTTCCTGTATTCTGGGCATGTGGAAGACAGAGATGAGTGAGAAGTGACCCTTGTCTCCAGAGCCGTGGAGTCCCCTCGTGGAGGCGGCCCTAAGTGTGAATAATCAGAGAGCAGTGGAAACAGGTGTCCGGAAGAAGGACAGAGAGGTCTTTAGGGAGAGGGTGGCATTCAAACCCAAGCGGAAAAATCTTCAAGGTTGTGTGGAAATTTGCCATGCAGCTAATAAAAGAGCTTTAGGACCTTAAAGTGGTTTGGTCTCGTGTGAGTGGCAGGAGGCAGTGGGAAAGGGTAAGTCAGGAGTGGCAGGATGTGTAGACAAGAGCAGACCATGATAAAGCCTCTGTGACCGGGCAAGGAGTTTTGCTGGATTTTAGGAGTTTTAGGATTTTATAACATGATGATTAGATTTCTTTTAAGGCAGATAACTGGAAGCAGAATGGAGAAGGACCCAGAAGGATCCAAAGTAGATCCAGGGAGATCAGTTAAAGGAGATGAGTCGTTCAGGACTGGGCTGGGTACAGGACAAGGTGTATTTCTGTTTAGGAAAAAGGGGCATGCTTGAGTTTAAAAAAAAAAAAGTCAAGGACATTGTTATAAGCAGATTTGAAGAAGGACTTACAAGGCAATGTCCTTGGAGATGGAGAGATGAGGTTTAAAGGATTCTTAAGACAATGAATTGACAGAATGTGATGACAGTTTAGTCAATATTATTTTGGTGGGAAGGAGGGAGAAGGGACATTGGGGATGACTTCTGGCTGTGATGATTAGAGGAGCCGTAATGCCATTGACTGAGATGGGGCGTGTGGTGGCCAGAGACAAGAGCGGTGTGTTCTTTCAGGAGTCTGTTGTGTCTGATGTGTCGGTGAGGTATTCGGAGGATGTCTGCAGTTTTAAAAATGCAGCTATGGCTTTAGCTCTCCTAAAGACTCAGGCTTGGAGATGTGGATCCAGGATTCAGCATCCTACCTGGGGAAAGGGGAGTCATGGGACAAGTGAAGGTGTCTGAATAGAGGCTGAATATGAGTGAGCCAGTGAGAGGGTCAGAACCCAGGTGAACAAAGGGCCAGTGTACTGCCTATCACACTGAAGAGTGTCCTGGTTTAGATGGTAAATGGTGTGATCATGCTTGGTGGAACTCTAGGAAATGGCAGTGTTTACCGGAAGAAATGGGCACTGAGAATAACCAGATAGAAAGGTTAAGGGAAATAGAAAAAAGTGACGTCATACCAAGTGAAGTAGTGGAGAAAAAAGCTAGATTGCAGCACATTTGGTATTAAATGAAAGATGAGGAAACGTCGTTCATTCAAGAAGTTTCCTAGAGAAAGAAGAATGCACAGGGAGCTGGAGAAGGGCATGGGTTGAAGGAGAGCTGTTATATCTTTGAAAGGAGACATGAACATTTTAGTGGACCCAAGGGAATGGGCAGCGAAAGATTAGGGTAGAGGAGAGAAGAATGATTGATGGGCAGGACCCCTGAGGGAGACAGAAGCAGATCAAGGGTACAGGTGGGAGACAGAAGTCTCAACTAAAAGGTATGGCTTTTACTTTGTAATTGGAGGAACTGTAAGAAGGAGTGATAGGAATACAAATAAATTTGGAGGTAGTTGGGAAGAGAGCCTGAGAGCTGATAAAATCTATTCCTCAGTGGCCTCTATTTTTACCATCAAGGAAGAGAAAAGGTCATTTGCTGATGGACAGGGGAGAAAAGGGAGGACCTGGGTGCTTTGAGAAGGTGGTAAAAATGTGGATAAATGGGAAAGGCAGCTGCCTGGATACCTCCCTCACAAAAATGTGTTTTTGGGGTGTGCTGAAACTGGAAACCACAAATTTATCATTGGTCTGGTCTGCATAGTTTATTTTTCTTCTGTAGCACTTGGCAAGCCCTCTGCTGGAGGGGCATCGGTGGATTGAACCTCTTCTGGCCATGTGTGTGTGGTGCAAGGATGAGGGGTTGAGGAATTAGGTTGGAGAGTGATTAAGCCCCCAATTGGGGGATTGTGAAGTCAAGGAGGCTGATTGATTGGAAGAAAAGGGACAGGAAGAGGGTATAGTCCCAACAGATGGCGGGAGTTGGTATGGCTGGAACGGGCGAACAGAAAGGAGGGAGAATGATAATGGGTCACAGTTGGATATTGCACTGGACCAGTTTAGGATTACAGAGGTGAAATGGTTCCCAGTGGTACCAAAGCCCAGGATGTAGCCATAGAAATTTGCTGTAAGTGTTTGCTGAATGAATAGCATGATATTCCCTGGGGCTTTTCATTTGAGCAACTTTTCCAAGTATTGCTTTGGGATTTGTTACTGCTGGCGGGAATTGTACTGAGAAGCTGGATCTTTTTACAGCTGGTTTAGGTGGAATACTTTGCCAGCCATGAGCAAACGGCAGGACTCAGTTTTCATTTGTAACTCTTAACAAATTAAAGTTGTTGAAGGTTTCCAATTTTTTGGCAACTTTTCATTGGTAATTGGTAATTACATTAAAAATGACCACTGATCATTGATAATTCATAATTTTTTTCAGAAGCTGTCACTAGTAGTTTTGTTATATTTTGTTGTTTGGACCAATGGTTGCATTCCTTTTATTTGGACCAATGAATTTTGACTAAGCTTATTAATAAAGACTGAAATTGAAGAGTGAATTAGGGGCATTCATTTTGGGGAAGGCCAAGGGCATTGCCATATTTAAAATTAAAAATTAATCAATGAAATATTAGTCTCCAACGTATTATAGGTGAATTCAATGTGTTACTTTTCATTGCCGATCCATTCATTTGCAATATCAACTTTCTGGGCAGGGAAGGCAGAGCATCTCATAGAGGATTTGTACTGGTGCTCCAGGTAAGCAAAGCTCAGAAAGTCCTAATCTGGACCTGTTTTGTTAAATTGTCGTGTTTGCGTCATCGCGTAGATTTCTCATGCACTATCTACCCACCGGGGATAACATTTGAGGACCACCTTCATTTGGTGCACGTTTATTGCACGACTTTAACAATAACTCGTGTCTTGATTTACATGTGTGCTGACTCAGTACGCACACTTCACTTGAGACAGTTCCAAACTGGTTGCTGTGTTTCTGGAGTCATCTTTCTTTTTTGTCTTTGTTAAAAGGAAATTTCTTCCATGGGCTTTAAACCAATAATCATGGTTTCTGAGTGTTTTCCATTGCTTCTTGCCTTGTTTTTTTAAATAAATTTATTCATTTATTTATTTATTTTTGCCTGCATTGGGTCTTCGTTGCTGCACGTGGGCTTTCTCTAGGTGTGGAGAGTGGGGGCTACTCTTTGCTGCGGTGCGTGGGCTCTACGCGCACGGGCTTCAGTAGTTGTGGCTCACAGGCTTCAGTAGTTGTGGCTCATGGGCTCAGTAGTTGTGGCTCACGGGCTCTAGAGCACAGGCTCAGTAGTTGTGGTGCACGGGCTTAGTTGCTCCGCGGCATGTGTGATCTTCCTGGACCAGGGCTTGAACCCGTGTCCCCTGCATTGGCAGGCGGAGTCTTAACCACTGTGCCACCAGGGAAGCCCTCTTGCTTTGTTTTTATATTGTTATTTTTTTTTTCTGCAACTAAGTGTAAATGCATCTCTATAGAAAGAAAAAGGACCATTTTTTTAAAAAACACAGCTCCCTTACACTGAGTCCAAGTGAAAAGATGTGTTCACCAAAGTACAGAGGGTAAGAAAGGGAGAGCTGTGTGTAGAAAAGTTATCTTTAAAAATTTAGCTTAAAAAACATTTTCATTTCTCACAAATCACAGGAATGCCTCTGCCGAGATATGTCTTTCTTTACACCTCTCTAGCCGTCACCCCACCTTCTGGCACTGCACTCCAAGAGTATTTTTAGCATGGCATTAGACTCTATTGGATCATGTTCCTCAATTTTTTTAATTATAAGGTTAATTTATTTTAATTTTGTTACTTTAAAAGTTTTGCTAACTTTTTTTTTTTTTTTTTTTTTTTCTCCGGTACGCGGGCCTCTCACTGTTGTGGCCTTTCCCGTTGCGGAGCACAGGCTCCGGACGCGCAGGCTCAGCGACCATGGCTCACGGGCCCAGCCGCTCCGCGGCATGTGGGATCTTCCCGGACCGGGGCACGAACCCGTGTCCCCTGCATTGGCAGGCAGACTCTCAACCATTGCGCCACCAGGGAAGCCCTTGCTAACTTTTTAAATGCCCTGGAGCCATATGGAAGCATCTCATTCTAATGGAAGCTAATGAGAAAAGAACCTTTTACAAAACATTTAAATATACATAGTACATTTCAGAGCACCCAAGGTGGATGGTCATGGTGGGAGGGCGTGTGTGTCGGAAGTGAGGAATGCACCTGTCATTCTTTTTCCTCCTGATCAATTAATTTGTGACACCAGTGGAAAGAAAGTTACAGAAGGATATCTGCAACACTCACCTGCAATTTGAATTTTGAAAATGATCTTATAAAATACCTACATCTGATATTTATGAGTCTTTTAAGTGGCAATACTTAGCTGTTTTCTGAGTGGGAGTTGACTTCTGCTGTTGAGTAAGGAGTAGGTGTTAGAGAAGCATTAGTAATGAGATTTGGAAGGAAAAACATGCCAGTACAGAGGTAAGAAGAATATTTTACAAGAGAACACCTTCACTCAGGTAAGTTATTTTAAAAATTCCTTTGGATGATGCTGCTGTGTCCTTTTCTCCAGATTTCTTTTGAACTTGGCTGTCTCAGGTCCTTACTTTTCCTGAATACTGAGGACATGACATCACACGTTTGAAGAAGAAGTTGTAAATTGGGGATGATTAGGGTGGCCATAGGCTACCGTAATACAGGACAAACCCTGAACTATGCCACAAGACGTGACTCATGTACACTGTGATGGGAATGGTACCCTGGATTTGTATAACATGGGGCCCTGGGTCCGCTGTAGGAGTGCAGCCAGGGAGACGACCATTTCTTCACATTGCCCTCTGCAGTGGCATGTACCTAAAGGAACCGAGTTCTTTCTGAGTTATGCCTAAGTAAAAATCTTGGGTCCCCCTGTGAAAAGGAAAAACAGCCTAGGACAGCCCTGTCCAATGGAACTTTCTGCAGTGGGGGAAATGTTCTTTTTCTCTGCTGTCCACGATGGTAGCTACTTGTCATGTGTGGCTATTGGACACTTGAAATATCGGTAGTATGACTGAGGAGCTGAATGTTTATGTTTAATTAATTCAAATGGAAATGAAAGAGCTTCATGTTGCTACTGTACCGGACAGTATATGTCTAAGAAGAGAGCAGCTTCCTGAATTTCTAACCCCGTCCATGCTCTGTTTCCTGCTCTATCTGTGACTGTAAATCCGTCCTGCTTAGGGCATCCCTCACATATTTCTAGAGGTGATGACGTTGGACAGGAGGAAACTTGCTTGTTTACATGTCAGAACTTGTAGATCTGTACAGAGGCTCAATCATTGGCCACCCTCCTACTTAGTCGAATTCATCAGCCACCCTTGGAACTCAGCTGTTGAGTTCCGTGGTCTAGGGGAGAAGGCAAATTTGAGATGGGTAGTTCCTGAGTCACTAGTTGTTACTCTTTAGAGAAAAGCTCTCCGCTTCCCTTGGCTACCTCTACAAATAAGAGATTGCCTAGGGCTAAATGGCGAGAACTTTAAAAGGTCCCAGGTGGATCTCTGGCAGGCTAACTCGGGTTAAAGGGAATACCGCTGGGGCTTGATACGAACCACTTTATCTGGCATCAAGTATATGCGCTAGCCAGATGGACTTGACTAAACCACTTATTCCCTCAGAAACTTTGTTTCTTCTACATGAAAGAGGAGGAATAATAACTGTTCTGCTTGCTTGTGTAATTGTTAGGAATAAAAAATGAAATAAATGGGCTTCCCTGGTGGCGCAGTGGTTGAGAGTCCGCCTGCCGAGGCAGGGGACACGGGTTCGTGCCCCGGTCCGGGAAGATCCCACGTGCCGCGGAGCGGCTGGGCCCGTGGGCCATGGTACCACCAAAAAAAAAAAAAAAAAAAAAAAAAAAAAAAATGAAATAATGTACATTGCAAGATGCTGTTTAAATGCTTATCATCATTATTGTACAGTGGCTTGTATTTATAATTGGTTTCCTTGCATCCATTCTCTCTGACTCTTCAATAAGGAAAAAGGAAGCTAAAATGAAAGAAAAAGGGGGGGGGATTTAACATCCTAAAGGAAATGTCTGGAACAATCAAAATCTTACAGCTGACTCTAAGAAAAAGGTCTGATGTCCAGTGGGCAAAGGTTCCCTGTCCTCTTTTGAACTGACTTGTCTAATGAGGTTGGGCTCTGGTATGGATAGGACTGGGGCAGCATCACCAAACTCTGTCCCTGGTCAGAAGCCACTGAAGAAAGACTCCTGATCTGGAGTGGAGAAGGGGGGGCGTTTTCAGTAAGCAGTTTGCTGATTCAGCTTACCTCCTTGTAAAAACACATCTGCCCATCCTCCACTGGGCTCCAGGTTTTGTTCTGTAAGTTGGGAAAATTGCCTGTTCATTCTCCTGCCCGTTTCCTTAGGAGCATAGCCATGGTCCCTGCAGACCTGTGGCAACACGTCACTTAGTTGCCCTTAGAGGAAAAAATAATATGAGAAGGAGGAGAGGAATGGGTTCTCCACTGCTATACAGGTAAATGGGTGTTTCCTGATTGTAAACATTAAAAAACAAATAGTTAGGGCTTCCCTGGTGGCGCAGTGGTTGAGAGTCCGCCTGCCGATGCAGGGAATGCGGGTTCGTCTCCCGGTCCGGGAAGATCCCACATGCCGCGGAGGGGCTGGGCCCGTGAGCCATGGCCGCTGAGCCTGCGCGTCCGGAGCCTGTGCTCCGCAACGGGAGAGGCCACAACAGTGAGAGGCCCGCGTACCGCAAAAAAACCCAAAAAACAAATAGTTAAGTGATTTTTTTTTCTTTTTGTTGAATCCTCAGCCCCAAACCATTTCTCTTAATAACAGCCCCTTAGACTACTGTCTGATCTAAAATAGTCCCTGCATGTAAATGCAAAGTAAAGTGAAACATTTATATGTACATCTTCCTTCTATAGAAAAAGGAGGACAGATTTGTTTCTAGCATTCCAAAGAATTCTATTCAGGTGGTTTGAACTTGATAAATTATTTTACTGCCTTTTGCTACATCATGTTCAGGCTACTTTATTTATATATTTGTGTCTATACTCTTGACTGTTTACCAAAATGTTGGCATGAATTACCGTGAGCAGAATAGAAAAGGTTTCTGGTTTGATACAAAAATATGATTCATTCTGACTGTGAACAAGACTACTCTTAACTATCTGACCTCAAAATGTTTTAACATTTAATTATTATGCATGTTTCAACGCAGGACCCTGATTCATGAATAAATAACTCTGACTCATTCATTCAAGAAATATATTGAGCATCTCTTATGCCAGGTACTAGGGACCCCAGGATGTATCAGGCACAGTCCCTTCTGTCTAGGAGCCTTAATTTGGTGGAGAAGGCAGACTTGTAAGCAAATGATATCAAAGCAGTATGATTGGTGCTGCAATAACGGTATGAAAAGCCTGATGTGATGTACAGAGGAAGAAATTGCTCGTTTTCCTAGGGAGTCAGCCAGCAAAGGTTTCATCAGGGAGATAGCATTTGATGTTGATGTAGAGACATTTGCTGGGCAAAGAAAGGAGGAAGAGCAATTCAGGAGGTTCCTTCTCTATATAGGGCTTAGGGGAGCACTTTGCTTTTCCTAGGCACACTGTATTTAACTTAAATGTAGGCACTTGTTCTCCGAGTATTATATACCTGACCCCTGGGGTCCACCCACAGTCTCAGCAGGCTGTACTATGTACCTCTGTTCTTGAGCCAGGTTTTTTCTTGTGTTCTCACCATACACTGTCGTGAAGTTGGACACCATGCCAGCCCATGTGCCAAATTTGTGTGTTGGATCCCCCTTTCATTTATCTTACCCAGCATGTTTGTAGTGTCCTGCCCAGCTCAGGGTTTTGCATGTAGTAGGTACTCAGGAAGTACTTCTTGAATGGCTAAACACAGATGCTTATTTTAGAGTCTGTATTGGTTTCTTAGGACTGTCATAACAAAGACCACAATCTTGGTGGCTTAAAACAACAGAAATGTATTCTGTCCCAGTTCTGGAAGCCAGAAGTCTGAAACCAAGGTGTGGGCAGGGCTTTGATCCGTCCCTCTGAAGGCTCCAGGGGAGACTCCTTCCTTGCCTCTCCCACTTCCTTCTAATGGTTCCGTAGTTCTTTGACTTGGGGCTGTGTAACTCCAATCTGCCTCTGCCTTCACATGGCCTCTGCTAGTGTCTCAGATCTCCTCTGCTTTTCTTAAAAGGATACCTGTCATTGGATGTAGGGTCCACCCTAAATTCAGGATCATCTCCTCAATTTAATCTGCAAAGACTCTTTTTTCCAAATATGGTCTTCTTCACAGGTTCTCAGGGTTAGAATATGCACATATCTTTTGAGGAGTCACTGTCCCACCCATTATAGGGTCCTTTCCAGGGCCTAAGTAAGACTAAGGAGGGTATCACAGTTATACCCTTTAGTCAAATAACTGTTTTCACCGCACAGTTGGGGTAGACATGGAGGGTAGTGGTGAGAGAAGATTTTAAAGGTGTCTCATTATATTTCATTTCTTCATATCCTCCCCATTCTGAGGAAGGGTCTTCTGGGAGAGCATTCCAGAGGGTCATCTAGACCACACAGTGTGGTCTGCCTACAGCTTGTTTGACCCACATCACCATACTGTAGACCACTATAGCTGACTCCTGACCGCAGGTGACTTGAGTGGGTTGGAGACCTGTCCCAAGTGCAGCCAACTCAGAAGCTGTCCAGTACTGGCAAGCTGATGTGGTCCACTTGTCGTTCTCTCATAATGATTTGAGTATTGAAACTCAAGAGACTAAGTTAGTTGGCAGTGCACCCTGCAACTGAAAGGTCCTGGAGAGTTCTGGCCACTGGGCCGCGTGCCCACTGGAGTAGAGAGGAAGCCCGTCTGTAGGGAGAGTTGACCCAGCAACGTGGAGAGAGAAGTAGAGGCACCATGAGAGAGGGTGGCCCTGTGGCCTTCGAGAAAGACCAGCCTCTGATCCCAAACACCTTCCAGTTTGCGTGAGGCTGTAATTTTGTGCTTCTTATCCTTGAACTTCCTTAAGAGATAAGCCTACTTAACGCTTGTGTGTTAAGTTCATACTATGTATTAAGCATTTTACAGGTATTATCTGATTTGTTCCCCATTTAACAGCTGCAGAGACCTAGGCAACAGAGGTTAAGGGACTTTCCTAAACTCAGTCAACTGATAAGTGGTAGAACAAGGCTTCAAATCCAGAGACCAACTCCAACCAGTGCTCTCCTCTGCTCCGCTGTCTTCTTCGGGACCTTCTATCCTGGCTTTCGTGAGCCTCCTTTTTGTCCCTCCCAAGGGAGCCGAGTGCTATGTCTGTTTCTTGTTTGTTTCTTATGTCCCAGTGACAGAGGCTGACTCATCTGTCTCATCTATTTATTAACCAGATAAATAATTAATTGTAAAGACTTTGCCAAGTGTTTTAATTTACTCTTTATCTGGTCAATGTGAAAATTAAGGTTATCTGTGATAAACCATGGAGATATGTAGTTTTTGTGATACACGTTTTTCGGAATATGTTTAAATGTTTCATAATAAAATCAGTAAACGTTTTTTTAAAAATTAGACAAACTTGTCTTTGATGAATAGCAGACCGTGATATTCTAGCACTTTCAACTGAGTTAGCCAGTCCATGATGTCTATTTTACAGTGGCTAAAAACATCGATTTGGTAATTCTCCAGTCGTTTTCCTTTACTGGCAAGACATGGTCACTCTATTTTAACAAAACCACTTCAGGATTGACATATTAGAGAAATGAACTCTTGCTTCAGCTTACTTTTTCTTCGAAAGGAATGGTCCTCATTCTTTGGGAGGCTTTGTGCACAAAGGTATCTTTAAAGGCTTAAAATCCTAATAATTTTGCAGTATATTATAATTTAGGTACAAAGTCTTCAGGGATAATACCAGAGATTCAGATTCTGAAATTCTATAGAGAATAGGCTCAGATATCTGATTGCGTTTCTGGAAAAGAGAACAGATTTGGGGCTGAATAAGGCATATGGAATTATAGTTATCTTTTTTTTTTCTACCATCCATTTATGTAAAAACGAACAGCGAGGCTGGCAGAAGATGATACACCCTATCGAGTTAGTAATATGTGTTGTGATTTTCAAATGCCCACTACAGAAATGTGCTTTACCTGGTAATTTGAAACAGGTCTCCCAGGTAAGCATATGTTTCCCCAAAGCCTGAAACGTCCTTAAAGAAGCACAGTTTCCTGATGAAAATTTCGATTTGCAAAGTAAAAATACAAAGTATTCCATCTAAATCACATACAGGTTGTCAAATCAGACACATAAAACCCTGAAAATTAAATACTCTGAAAAGACTTCTTTTTTTTAACTTAGAAAAAAAGACCTGTCAGTCAAGTTTGATGTGGGTGGTATTCACAAGCGGCATTGCTTTTGTATGTAAGATCAAGCATCTGTCCAATTGAGCATCTAATTGGTAATCATGGATTATTAAGTTAATTGTTTGAATGGAGGCTATAACTGATATAATTTCTAAAGCTCTAGATCATATAACAGTATTTTTACAGTGACAAGAGGAAAAGAGACATGGCTGTGACTGTGAATTGCCAAAACATTGGATCGTATAGACGGAGTCTTAAGAAGACTCATGTTAGTTAGTGCTGGCTTTGTTTTCCTGGTGCTTGTTGCGACCCTAAGTGCCAAGTCATCGTGTATTTAGTTGCCAAGGTAAATGGAAGTCATTAAGGGAACAGAGTGGAGTGGCTTCTGCTGTGCTGTTTTTCACTTTGTTTTGCATATTGCTTGGATCCAGAACAATCTGATTGACATTTGAGTGAAGATAAGCACTGTACATGTGTTTTTTTTAAATCAATTAATGTTTGGAAATAATAATTTCTTACATTTCTTTAGCCTTTACATTTTATAAATTACTTTCATATATGCTATTTCATTTAATTCTTCCAACACTAAAAGGTAGTGATTTCTCTTCCAGAATTCAATCGGTGGTTGGAGGATATCCCCAGTAAAGACTGGGGGTGCCTGTCAGAGGAGAGACTGTCACTTTGTTCCCCAATTGTATGACTCTCGTGTATCAGAGCAGGGGGAAAGACATCTGTGGAGAGACAGCAGGATCGGGGGGCTGGCATCTGTGGGGAAAAGAGGTCTAAGACAGCCGCCCAACTTCCATCAACCAGGGCTCCATTCCCAGGAAGTGCAGAGGATGGATCCCACATATGCTTATAGGATACAGAGCTGGACGTGGACCATAGCTGATGGGAGGTCCAGTCTTGCTGGGACCTTTGCAAGGTGCCTGCTTCCTAAGAACGTGTGTGTTGTCTCTTAGCTAGGGGTCTGCAAAGATGACCCCATCTCACAGGGCATCAGAGACTTTTTTAAATAGAAGAAAATCTCATCTAAGGGTTTTTTGTTGTTTTGTTTTAAATGAACTAAACACAACAATTCCCAATAAAGGCTAAATTTACTCTGCCTACCTACAGTTAAACGCAATTTGCATGTAATGTGTCTACATATATGTACATTTTTACTCCATATGCACATAAGTTGAAATCTGCTCTACTAATATTGTCTTTTACTTTTTTTTTTTTTTTTTTTTTTTTTTTTTTTTTTGCGGTACGCGGGCCTCTCACTGTTGTGGCCTCTCCCGTTGCGGAGCACAGGCTCCAGACGCGCAGGCTCAGCGGCCATGGCTCACGGGCCCAGCCGCTCCG
>NC_041229.1:18858422-18861699 GCF_002837175.3 Physeter macrocephalus | reverse complement strand
TCCCCTGCATCGGCAGGCGGACTCTCAACCACTGCGCCACCAGGGAAGCCCTACTTTGTATTTTTAATATCCTATTAAGATTGTAAGCATATCAAAAGCTGTGATTGTCTTTTCTTTTTTTCTGTTATCCTTCCAATCCTGGACTACAGACTTGGTCAGTTTTATTGACAGATCAGTTGGTACTTCAGGCATTTCAGCTTGACAATGGCCAGTCATAATTGATAGTCGGGAGGGAGTTGGTGGAAGAGAAGAAAGACCAAGATCCATGCAAATTGTTCTCCTAGACCTTTAGGCTACTTAGTATTTAAATTGGAAAAGCACTGGTTATACATTTTTTGATATGCCCATAGACTTGACTGTGTATCTCCTGAGATGCAGATTAGATTTTGAGAAAACATTTTGAACAATAATTTAATATAAAGCCATGGTCATCTTACTGTAAACCACAGGGCTTAGTGGAAATTTTTTTCGCGTCACCATAGATACCCAAATCTAATTTGATTACTCTGGTGAATAGTTGCTAACTCTAATCTGATATTGACTGTTACTTTTCATCAGCTGGAAGTAGTCTGCTAATTGAGCTGGAGCCCAGCCAGAGAAATCTTTCAAAGGCGTAGTTTTATATACAGCAGCTTTAATAAGCAATTCAATGAAACCTTTTATAAAAGCAACAAAGGCAAGAAGGGCCTGGACATGGTGAGCGTGCCTGTCATATCGTACGAATGAACAGGAGACAATGCTGGATCGTGTCGGTCACTCAAACCTAGTTTGGCAAGGTCAAATAAGAATAGCATAATTTATTCAGCAGCCAGGAAGATCCTTATTTGCTTAACAGCTCTGTCAAAAGCAACCCTCTACCTCCCTGGAGTTCAATAAATGATCAAGGTGCCTCTTGTGCTATCACAGTGTGTGCATGTACAGTCCTGGGAGGAGGGTGTTTTTGGCTGCTCGATTTTTCAGTCACAAGTCAAGTTACATTAGATATCGTTACCCGGAAGAGAGGTTTTTCAAAGAGACAATGATATCTTTGCCTATCATCACTTAGGAGCTGTGTAGATAGATGGATAATCCCCAAAACACAGTGAGCCTCATTTTTTTTTCTTAAGGAAATGGAAACATAGGGCAAATTGTTAGGCCAATGATTTGTACTTGTGTAGCTTAACCAGCCTTTGCTGGTGGCTGAGGGGTGTAGTGTGTTTTGTTTGTTGAGTTTTTCCTGCATGCTGAAGACTGCTAAGCACTTCACATCCCTTATTTAATTCCATCCTTATAATACAGTCTATCATCTCCTATTTTATTGATAAAGCGACTGGATTTCAGAAAGTTCAATAGCTAGCTCAAGTGCACACAGTGAATATCAGGCTGTGCAACCTGAAAGTCTTGATCTCTAGTCTTTAGAGTTGTAAGGAAAGAATGGGAGGTGAATATGATACTATTTGCAGAAAAAAAAAATTTACAAAACTTTGCCTCATTGGCCTGAAGTGATAGGTATACCATACTTCCAGAATAACTTCCACTTGGGTCACTGAATTTAAATGGATCATCATTTACTTGTCTATATTGTTGAATGGAATGGAGATGCTGTATGGAAAGCATTTGACACATATCAGGTGCTTAATAAGGAGTAGTTTTCATTGGAGTTGTTTTCTGTATATTTGGCATGATTTTGCTTAGTCCCGTGCGTCTCAAACTGTATTTATAAAGTACCACAGGGAACTTATTAAAATGCATATTCTGCAAGGCCAGAAGTGGGGTTGAGATTCTGCATTTCTAAGATGCTTCCAGGTAATGTGGTCCTGGTGGTCCAAGTAGCAAGGGCCTCATTTATATCCGTTCCTTGAGATCAGCAATAGGTTTCCCACGAGATGGAGTGCAGTGTATAACTTAAGAGAGACAGCGAAGTACCAGCCCAGAGGAGCTCACACATCTGTCCTTGGCCTCAGTAAAAACATTACAGCACCAGCTGAACAAACTTGGAATCAGGGATTTTAACAGAAATGGGGGGACTTCCCTGGTGGCGCAGTGGTTAAGAATCTGCCTGCCAATGTAGGAGACACGGGTTCGAGCCCTGTTCTGGGAGGATCCCACATGCTGCGGAGCAGCTAAGCTCGTGCTCCACAACTACTGAGCCTGTGCTCTGGAGCCCGCGAGCCACAGCTACTGAGACCGCATGCCACAACTACTGTAGCCCGCGGGCTTAGAGTCCGTGCTCCACAACAAGAGAAGCTACCGCAGTGAGAAGCCCGCTCACTGCAACTAGAGAAAGCCCGCGCGCCGCAACAAAGACCCAACACAGCCAAAAGTAAATAAATAAATAAATTTATGTTTAAAAAAAAAAAGAAATGGGGAGAAGCTGGAGAGGGAATAGAAATGTAAAGAAATACTCCAAGGCAAGGAAATAGGTCTCTGTAGGAAAGGCGCAGTGGTTAAGAATCTGCCTGCCAATGTAGGAGACACGGGTTCGAGCCCTGTTCTGGGAGGATCCCACATGCTGCGGAGCAGCTAAGCTCGTGCTCCACAACTACTGAGCCTGTGCTCTGGAGCCCGCGAGCCACAGCTACTGAGACCGCATGCCACAACTACTGTAGCCCGCGGGCTTAGAGTCCGTGCTCCACAACAAGAGAAGCTACCGCAGTGAGAAGCCCGCTCACTGCAACTAGAGAAAGCCCGCGCGCCGCAACAAAGACCCAACACAGCCAAAAGTAAATAAATAAATAAATTTATGTTTAAAAAAAAAAAGAAATGGGGAGAAGCTGGAGAGGGAATAGAAATGTAAAGAAATACTCCAAGGCAAGGAAATAGGTCTCTGTAGGAAAGATGAAAGTAATTGGAAAAAGTTGCTCTTAAATGTGAACAGGTCATTATAAAAGATCTTGATTAAAAATTCCAGAAGACAAATGGTCTGAATCCCTCATTGCTTTCTTCATGAGGGCCCCACTGGGATGAGGAAGCCAGGTGCCCGGGTGTATGATTTAAGGGGGCGCTCACTCTCAGCTACCCACCCTGGACTTGCACCAACCTGAGAGTAGTGCTTCCTGAAATTTGGGGTCCTGGACACTTCACTCTCCTCATCCCGGCACTTTCTCTGTCCCTTATATAGGTGGTACCTAGACTTGTCAGGTTGGAAGGGACCTTAATGATCATCAGCCTCGGGCTTCCCTGGCGGCGCAGCGGTTGCGCGTCCGCCTGCCGATGCAGGGGAACCGGGTTCGCGCCCCGGTCTGGGAGGATCCCACGTGCCGCGGAGCGGCTGGGCCCGTGAGCCGTGGCCGCTGAG
>NC_041229.1:18831682-18858397 GCF_002837175.3 Physeter macrocephalus | reverse complement strand
GGAAGAGGCCCCAACAGTGTGAGGCCCGCATACCACAAAAAAAAAAAAAAAAAAAAAAAAAAAAAAAATCATCATCAGCCTCCTATTTTATAGATGTAGAAACTGAGCCTTAGGTTATATGATTTGTTCATTGTAATTAATACTGTAACAGTAGTTGATAAATTCTGAAATGCACATTTTCACCCTCATCTCTGAAATGATTGTCTTATAATTGGTGGCTTTTGACCACCGTGTCATAGTTTGATCAACAAGGTTTTTTCTTTCTTAGTGGTATGAAAAATAATAATGCTGCATCTTAAAATTGATGGGTTCCTATGTACCATGAAATACAGTCGTAGTGAACTGGTCTCCTGCCTCAGTGTTCAGTGCTCCTCTGCTGTATACCTTGTGATGTGGTTAACCTGATGTCCACATGGTTATCCTGAGGCTCTTAGAGACAGCTTAGCGTAATGGTTAAGAGCACTGGCCCTAGAGCCAGGCCACTCTACCGAGGACCAGCTGTATATTACTGATTCATCCAACTTACTGCCCTGTAACATGAGGGTGACAAAAGTCTTTGCTGCCTGATAGTGTCCTTGTGAGAGTGAAGTAAATTAGTCCTCAAACCAGTTGGAACAGTTGTGGCACAGGGTAAGCCCGCAATAAATGTGCTGTTGTTATCGATGGCAGTCTCGCTGACTGAGTCATCCTGAACCCTGACGCTGTCTGCACAGCCATGTGAATGTCACTGTACTGAGAAGCCTGCTAAACCCCGGACAGGATCCTGAGTATCAGCATCATTAAATTCTTAGGCTGACTACCAAGGGAAACTGTAGAATTTCCACCCATAAAGGTTATTAAAAGTATAAATTGACAAAAATTTGTCTCGACTGATACGGATGTTGGCTTGTCTGCAGGCAGAGCTGGACCAGGAATCCCGCGCCTCACGTGATCAAGTCTCATAACAAACACAATCTAGTTGGACTCCCCAGCGTTGAGTGGAAACCTTTTGGGTTTCTGAATAGAGCCAGGGTAGATTTATTTCACTCAGCTCACATATGCCGTATATAGACAGATAATAGCTCATGGAGGTTATGCCATTCTCCCCAATTATCTCCCTTCTGAGAGCTGGGGAAGCTATTCTCCCACAGTTTAGCAAATTATATCTGACTTCTGTAAGCTGCATTCCATACCAGTAACGGGAATAATCATACACCTTGATAAATGATAATAGATGAGTACAAACAAATTTGTTTCTAACCCCAAATTCCATATAACTATCCTCACATTGCACTGACACTCATTATGAGGCAGAAAATCTGCTGTCTGTGGTGGGGTTATAGGAGCCCTGGAAGAGAAGTTGGGGGAAGAGTCTGCTTTTCACGGCTGTAGCTGTAAATCAGAAGGAGCTGGCAGTGTAGGGCTCTTGGCTCAGGGAAGCCTAACAGAGCCCATGAATGCTGGTTTTTCAGAACTGACAAAGTAGGGACCACTTTTGGTGCGCATTTTGCGATGAATCGTCTAAAAGCCACCTCTGACTTCCTGCTAATCTTCAGGTAACATTTATACGTTTGTGACTGATCACTCTTCTTAAGTATACATTTCAGTGATCAGTTGACAAAAGTCATGAAGGGCAAAGCAATCTGATACCGAAGATTGAACAGCTGTTACTCTCTGAAGTGGACCACAGTTTAGATGCTCAGGAATGTCTCTTGCTTCTAAATTCTTACTAACATTGTTAGGGAAGATGGTGCTAACAGTCCATGCAGCACTGAGGTGCGTTCCTATTTCTTATTTACCTCTTTCTCATCAGAAAGTGTGAGCCATACATACTGGTTCAGGCTCTTCCTAACTTGGAAAGTTGGGAAGAGGTGTGAACGGAGTAGTAGATTGGGAAAGCTTGACAAATTTCCAGCTTCTGGCAGAGTCTTTGTTAGGTAGCTTGAAACAATAAAGTTTGAAGTGTTAAATTCTCAGAAGACAAATCATAATCCTAATACAAGGTAAGGAAAACAATGGTAAGGTTTTATGTTAGAATATCTGAATAGCTTCCCTTCAATTGTCATGGGTAGTTATAAGTTGACTATACTTTAGTCCACTTTGTAGCAATACAGGGTATACAAAGAATTAAAACACAGCAACCTTCCAGATTAGCTGAAGCCCAAAGACATTTTTCTTTTGCCTGAGACCATAGAATCTATTTTTCTAAGACTTAGACAAATATAAATTTTAATCAGAAAGAAAGCACATGATTGTATTGCAGCCTTTCTTTCTGGAGATAGTTGTTCTTTTCAAACAGACCAGCTAAGTGCATCACTGGTGATGCCTGTGAAAGGCAGAGAGAATCATTTTTTGGAAGCTGGTGGACCTTTGTGCAGTCCTTTGCAAGCAGAGCTGGGCAGGTCATTTTTTGGAAGCTCGTGGACCTTTGTGCAGTCCTTTGCAAGCAGAGCTGGACAGGTCATTTTTTGGAAGCCGGTGGACCTTTGTGCAGTCCTTTGCAAGCAGAGCTGGGCAGGTCATGGTTGTATCTCCTGCTTCCTAGTCTTTCTCTTTACGTCACTATGTTTATAGAATTTGTGTTCTGAGCTAACAATGGAAAGACTGAAAGGCAGAAGAGCCTGAAGAACACTGTGCAGATGACCTGCGCTGACTCTGGTTTCTTGCTTTTTTGGTTTAAAGTGAACTTTTGCATCCCTAATTCTCTGTCTCTTCTGATTCATAGTTGTTGCAGATCTTAGCAGTGTGTCATTTAGTCCCACTTGTTCCTCCCTTTCTGAAGTTATCCACACATAACTGACTCCAGCGATGCCCTGCCTGATGTGATACAGCTAACTCGGGGGTGCAGAACTCCCCATTCATAGGAGCTGTTGAACTGGGTACCCTGGAGAGGATGAGTATAAGGCATGAATAACTTTCAATTTGTTCTTCTTGATCCCTTATAGAGCTTCCTAGCATAATTCGCTTCATTATCATTATAAATAGATTTGTATAAAGATGTCTATGCATTGCTCTTTCAGCCTTTTAACAGAAAGCAGGTTTGCTCCTGCTTTAAGGAGCTCTACACATGCCATTGACTTCTGGCACAATAGAGGTCAAAGGACATGGCCTCTCCTTAGGTGCTGACATCACAGTGTGTCCTCGGCATGATGACAGCCAGCCAGGTCATACTTCCGTCAGTCAGCTTTTCTAGTGTCCTAGCAATTGCCTTCTAAGTAAGACATTTGAAAAGAAAACTGAACTTTAATCACCTTGAAAAGTGGTGACTTTGTTCTCATGTTGTGACCAATTATTTTAGCAAAATAAATGGCTCTGGAGGGGAACGATACACTGAAGAGTCAGAGTTTAGTGTTAGTCTTGGATTTGTTTGGGTTTTTTTGAAGTTGCTTCATCAGAGAAGCACCACAAGCTTTAAACATAAATGCTAAGTGGATTTAAATCCTGTGCTTAACTCCAAATCATAGTAAAATTAGTAAATCTCAAGGGAATGATATTTATTCCTCAGTCAGTGGTAGGCAGATTAGAGGATGGGACTTGAGAGAGAATGAAAGCTACTCAATTGAATTTTATTATCTTTGGAGGAGTTGGAAAATATCGTTAATTACTTTTGGTTTGGGCTAAGATAGCTGTAATTGGGACCAGTGTGTATTAAAAATGTAGAATTAGCAAAGCAGTTGAGAAATCAGAATGTGCCATATCCAGGCATTTCATTAAACCCCACATTTGGCTTCAAAATTCATAAGGCTTTGGGTTCTTCCCTGGGAAGTTTAAAAGATAGAGTTGATTTAGATTTTTTTAAAAATCAGGGCATCAAAGCTAGTAAGTAAGTTTAATTTACTAAATGAGCAACCATGGTTCAAGGTAGTGATACGCTTAGAGGTACTGAGCCTCTTTCCTCGCTTTCCTGGTTTTGGAGTGGCATATAATCCAGCAGTCTGCAGAACCAACCTGCTGGAAGAGTTTGGAAAAGTGATGGTAACTGTGTGTTGGGGAAAGAACACAGAATGTTTCACAGAAAAGCAGTGGGGGGAGACATTTCAGAAAGGGGAAGATGAGGATACATGATAATGATAATCTGTTACGATCTTCATGTTATTGAAGAAAGTATATTTTTCCAAAGGAAGATTACAGTACTTGCTGTCATGAGTAACTGAACCCAAAAAGCATAACCAGGGATTTGGGTGCATTTTTCCTCCCCACAATAATGTGCAGGCTTCTTTGTCTATGTCTGTTAGGTTTTATGATCGTACAGGAGAAAGAAATAGATTTTTCAGTACATCCAACTTAATATTATGCAGAGAAATATGTATTAAGTTGATGAAAGTAACATCTTCAAAATTTATGGGGGGTTTGTGTGCATTAAATAATGGTTTTCTAAGTATCTCTAAGTTGTGGTATTTCTGGTTGTTTTTGTTTCAAAACCTCAACAAGGAGTTAGGAGAAAATGATTTTTGACTGTTCTTTCTGACCTCATTCATATTACGTTATGCTGTGTACTCGGAGTTGATAAATGTAAAGGCTCTGACAGGGCAAAAAACACTGTTGGTTGTGTGCTTTAGTTCACATTCATGAGGACTTTGCCTTGCATGGATTATTACTTAGAGTATTACTGAACCATATTAATGGGATCAAGACTAATACATCTTCTGTAAAAGAGAAGTTTTGCATCACTAACAATAAAGCAAGACAGCAGAGTTTGTGGAAGAGAAGATTTAGAATCACATAGCACATTATTTCACTTTCTGCAACATAATTTGTAGTGAAATGCAGTGCATGAACTCTTGACCTTGTAGGGAATGTGTGAAACATAAAGGCCAAGGAAGTAATGCTGGGGGATGATTGTGGAGCTATTATCCTCCCCTTCTTCTGAACACAGATGCCCTGCTCAGTGGCCACAAAGTCGTTACCTAACTGGGAGCGTACTGGGGAAAAGTCCAGTATGCGAGTTGGGTGTCTTCCTTGTGAGTTATATCCATAAAGCCTAAACTCTCTATATAGCTCCAGTACACTAGAGGGAAAGGAAAAAAGGGCGTTTTGAATTAAAATTGGAAGAAATAATGCAAACTTTCATAGAAATTAAAATTATACCCAAAACATGACTCCCCAAAAGTTAGCACTTCTAGACATATTTTGGCTTATGTTCTGTTTTGGCCGTGGTTCGTTCATTCATTCAACAGGTGCTCACTAAGCACCTACGGTGAGTCAGGTATTGTGTTAGGCACTTGAAATACATCAGCAAAAGTAATAGCAAAGATTCCTTCTCCTGGACTCACATTCTAGTGGAGATTACAAGGGACAGTAGACAGCAATTGAGTAAATTGTATAGTACTTCAGAAAGTGCTAATAGCTATGGGAAAAGGAAGTATAGGACAGAATGAGAGGAATTTTTGTGGAAGTGGACAGAGCGTGGGTAGTCACAAGTTTGATTTCCTAGAAGATCCAGTCTATATGAGGGACCCTCTACCCCCTGTCCCGACACACATACACTATGCAGCATACATCAGTTTTAAATTATAAGCTAACTGCTTCTCAACAAGGTTGAGTAACTGCCCCAGATCAAAGAGTAGGTAAGAGAGAAATTTGTTTACCCTCAAATATTTTATCAGACCCCACTGCCTCCCAGCTAAGTGGGCCCATTTCAGTAGCTTTCTGCCAGGCGTATATCTTGGCCCACATGGTTGATTGCAGGATGGTGTGTTGCGGATATTTTATTGGACTCAGGCTTTTCTAGGCAACACAAGGTTCCAGTGCCAGAACATAGTTCATCGCTGCAGTTATATCCTCGGGAATTGCAGCTATAATACCTGGAAATCAGACATGCATGAGAGGATAAGGAGGCTAGGATCAAAATGTTAAGATGAACAAAGGAGGTTAGCGGGCAGAGCTGTATCAGAGGTTGGGGGAGATAATTACTTAACAAGAAAATTTTGTCCAGGGTTGGTACTGAGGACAGCAAATAAGTCATGAGTCATAAAAGAAGACAAGTAACATGCATAATTAGATAATTTGGACTCACATCCAATATCTCATTCAATCCTTGAATCCTATAAAGTGGGTTTTATTCTCCCCATTTCACGGATAAGTAAACCAAGATTTTTAAAGGTTAGGTGGCTTGCCTGACTAACCATTATCCATACAAAGGTGGGATGATTTAATTAAAAAAAAAAGTGTGATGAGAATTCAAACTTAGATTTTTCTGGCTGTAGGTCCTCCTCCTTTTCAGCACACCAGGGAGTGAGAAGATTAAAACGGAAAGAAACAGAAGCAGTACTGTGAGGCAGGTACTTTCATTATGGTGATTATACTTTACAGATAGGGAAACTGAGGCACAGGGCAGTTAACTAACCTGTCCAAGGGTACACTGCTACCAAGGAGTGGAATTGAGATTCAAATCCAGGCAGAATGGACTCAGTTCTCAAATAAAATTGCAACTATATAAAAGTCTGCTTCAATTCTAAAGATAATTACCCGATGGAGAACTTGAAGGGTCAGGAAAGTCTCCCCTCCGACCCTGCCTGATCGTTGCGAGGGGGAGTATAAAATCAAAATAGTAGAGTCTAGGTGGCAAAATGCTTTTCATCTTAGACAAATAAGTAATTACGCTTGCTACTGGAAGAAAGGAGTGAGATTATATAACATCTCTTGTAACTGTCCGTAAAGAATCCCCTCTTTGTTTCTTGGCAGGAATTGGCACCGGCCCATGATCACTATTTCACAGCAGTGGTCCTCAAACTCGGCTCCCACACAGAACCAGTCCTAAAATGCTAACTGCTAAAATACAAAAACGTTCAATACTAAAATGCTCAATGTTAAAACAATAATAGCAATCTTAATTTGCAGAAAACTACTGTATGGGTAGAATTTTTTCTCCATTAAAGATTTCTTCACTATCAATTCTTCCCGAGCCTTCGGAGCTTGGCTTTAGCTTGTTAGTGAATGACAAAATAAACGGGTAACTCAGAAAATACCGGGTCTGCCCAGTTATATTTTTATACACACGCAGGCTTGCGGCTTTCTGTTGCAGCCCTAACACAGATCACTAGTATTTGGTGCTCTGCAAGGAGAGTTCTTACTTGGAGGCCCCCTAATTCACGCCGCCAACAGGGAGCGGGACATCTGATGGAAAAGAGGTCACACGCTGCCCACATGGCTTTTCTTTCTGGCATCTAGTTTAGGACAGAGAAGGCTCGCTTAGGGAAAGCTTGTTTCAGAGAAAAACAGAAAAAAAAATGGTCAAGCGGGCTTCGAAGAATCTTAGCTGTTTCATTGCCCCAAGTGAAACGGGAGAACAATTTTCCTGTTAGATCCTCAAACTTAGTTTCCATCCCCATCTTCCTCCCCCCACCCCACCCCGTCCTGCAACTGTGTTGCAGCTCTGTCCTGAAGGTTCTGCCGCCTGAGATTGATGGTCCTGTGGAGCACAGCTGGAAGGAGCTTCTTTATTCTTTAGCCTTTGGAAGGCATCTCTTTGAATATTTTAAAACGCCCGATCTTTTTTCTCTAGGTAGGAACATTAGGAGCAGACTTTTATGGAAGGGAGGCAGACTTACTCAGTAGCCACCGGACATAATCAGGTACATGGAAGCCATTCCTTTTCTGACTGGAGGAATCGTTTCACACCTTTTTACTTAAAAGCAAATAAGCAGATGGATTGTAAAGGGTCCTCTGCAGACCAGTGGAGTACCTAGGATGGAATCCTACCCTGATGGGCCATGAAGTCATTACATCGTCCCAGTGGGCCCCCTTCCCTGGCCAGTGGGAAGCTGCTGTGTGATGTGCTTCTCTGCAGGAGACCCCCCAACGGGCCCCCCTGCCCCCCGCACAAAACACCTGCAAGCTAGCTGCCCTCGCTGCTGCTACCTCTGGGGGGTAACAATCAGTAGCAGAGAAGTGCCATCATGCTGCTTCAAACACACAGAGAAAACTCAAGTTCCTTTAGGCAGTTAAAACAACAGCTACAAAAACAAAGAAGGATGGCTTGGGGGAGGGCGCTTGAGGGTGAGCCCATTGCTATAGCTCTTGACCATTTGGCTTATAACCAGTGTGGACCCATCAGGGAACTTGAACAAGGACAGCGTGAAGGGGGGGAAGAAAGGTAAAGTGGATTTGGATGTGAGAGTGGGGGACAAGTTCTATCATTTGGCACCATTTTGATCAGAGAAATCAGACTGATAGGTTGGTTAAAATCATTGTAGAGATGATGACTTTGTATTTTGGTATCTGCAGCTTTGGCGTGCTGGATGAGCCTCCATACACTGGCCATTGTGTCTTCAGAGCTTGAACTAAATAGTCCCCTCAGTCTTTCTTGCTGTCGTAGCATGGAGAGGTTTTCCACTGGCTGTGCTTTTAGAACCTTAATGCACAGACGGGAGAGCAGGGCTTTTGTGCTGTTTTGCCACCACTGGGGCACATCCCACTCCTCTGCAGCAAGTTCTTTGAGGCCCATGTTTGGGTGACAAGCATTTAGGGCCTGGGACTCACTGTGGTGGCCCGCGCTCTTGTCTCCTGCCCTTGTCTGGGCCCACAGGTTTCAGTCTTGCTAGTTCCACCTGGCCCATGGCTGACAGGCTACTAGCAGGCAGATCTGGGCCATTTGAGCTGGAATGAAGGGAGAGCAAATATTTTTTGTTGGCTCTCAAACAACCCTGTTAGCTTTGACCTGGTCTTTTCTTTTTTCTTAACAAATGTTTTCAATTCTCTTGGGTCCATTAACATTTTTTAAAATTTATTTTATTTATTTATTTATATTTTTTTTGGCTGCATTGGGTCTTCATTGCTGTGCACGGGCTTTCTCTAGTTGTGGTGAGCGGGGGCTACTCTTCGTTGCAGTGCGCGGACTTCTCACTGCGGTGGCTCCTCTTGTTGCGGAGCACGGGCTCTAGGCGCGCAGGCTTCAGTAGTTGTGGCATGAGGGCTCAATAGCGTAGCTCGCAGACTCTAGAGCGCAGGCTCAGTAGTGGTGGAACACGGGCTTATTTGCTCCGCAGCGTGTGGGATCTTCCCAAACCAGGGCTCAAACCCGTGTCCCCTGCATTAGCAGGCGGATTCCTAACCACTGTGCCACCAGGGAAGTCCCTGACCTGGTCTTTTCTAAGTCACATTGGCAAGAACATCTCTGGCATGCTTTCTAGATAAAGAGAAATATAGAGGGAAATATTTAATTTTAAATCATATCCATTTCATATGCAGAAAACCATAGGTATGTTTTTATACAAGTGCTTTTGTATAAAAGGAAATAGTATTGGTTTTGAATTATTAAATAATCTAAGCATTTTTTTAAATGAAATACATTTTATATTTCTCTCCTTCTTCAAGCTGACAGGTTGCTTACATTAAATTGGACCTTTGAGGTTTCGCAGTTAAGATTTCCCGATAACCTTAAGCTCAGAAAGGGACTAAAGCTTTCGTATTTAGTGGGGTCTTATCAAAACGCAGTAATTTTGTAAAAGGAGCATGACTGAAGAAGAACAGTATAGCTGCCCCATTATAAATTATTATTTGTTAAGAACTCATGATGGATTTGTGCCATGTCCTTGAATTCCCCCCCGAGCAAAGCTAGTCACTATATTCTCAGCATTTCTTTTTCCCTTGTATCATCCTCTGATATAGCACTCACTCTGCTATAATATAATTATTTGTTTTTTAATATTTATTTACTTTTTTTGAAATACAGTTGATTTAGAATGTGTCAAGTGTACAGCAGAGTGATTCAGCTATACATATATATATTCTTTTTCAGATTCTTTTCCATTATATGTTATTACAAGATATGGAATGTAGTTCCCTGAACTATACAGCAGGTCCTTCTTGTTTATGTATTTTATATACAGTAGTGTGTATCTGTTAATCCCAAATTCCTAATTTATCCCTCCCCCACCTTTCCCCTTTGGTAACCATTAGTTTGTTTTCTATGTCTGTAAGTCTATTTCTGTTTTGTAAATAAGTTTGTATCAGTTTTTTAGATTCCACATATAAGTGATATTATGTGATATTTGTCTTTGTCTGACTTGCTTCACTTAGTATGATAATCTCTAGGTCCACCCATGTTGCTGAAAATGGCATTATTTCATATAATTTTTTGTTTGTGTGTTTATCTTACCACAGGCTGAGCATCCAAGATCAGGGATCTTATCCAGTTTACCCAGTTCCCAGTGCAATGAAGGGCACTCAGTTGGTGCTGAGCAAATAAATGACTGCACAGTCGAATGATTGTTTGGACATGGTTCCCTTAACATGGGGAGCCTCCCACACCCGGGCCGACTTAGTGAAAGGACACAGGCTCCTTCCCAGAAGTTCTGAAACATACTAGGGATACTGCAGGAGGGGAGGGGAAACCACACTGAGCTGAGAATCTCCGAATGCCTTCTCAACAAACTGGAAACAATCCAATGCACAGCAATAGCTAATGTTTTTTGAGTTCTTATTTCATCAAATCCTTACAACAATCTTTTGAGTAGGCTTTGTTAATCCCATTTGGCAGATTAAAAAACGGTCTTAGGGACGTTAACTTCAAGAAGTGACATCAATTAGCTTAGCCTTGTGAGACGGTGCCTGCGCTTCAGAACTAGAGTGTCTAGGGTCAAATCTATGCCTTGCCACCTACTGACTATATGACCCTGAGCAGATTACTATACTCTGTGCCTCAGTTTCCTTATCTGTAGAATGCCTGACAGGGTAAACATTCAATAATTTTATTGTAATTAATTATTGCTCTTAGGGATTCAGACACAGACCTGTTGGGCTCTGAAGGAGGAGACAGTTATGGGAGGGCTGTCAGCACCTCTGGCCAGGTCAGGTCTGATTTGGAGAAGTGCCCTGGCTTAGCAGAGCGGAGGATGACTGGCTTGGGGAGAGCTGTTGGCTAGGAGATAGGTGGGCACTTATCATAGAATTCTAAGCCTGAGCTGAGTCTTGGGCAGCGAGATACCGAGGTGGGTTTGAATTTGAGACACTTTTCTGAAACAGAATTGACAAAAGGTGTTATCAGTTAGAAGTGGGGATTGGGGGTGGGGGAGGAATTGATGACAGCGGGAGATTTCCATCCTAGGGAAATGGTGGTGGTACCTTTGCCTAAAATGTGGAATAAAGGAGGAAGATGGGATGTTAGCCTGTTCCGTCAGGTAAGTATATGCCCAAATGAGCGTGTGCTGTATTCAGGGGAATGCGCACAGAGGGTAATCAGAAATGCCCACTGCAGCTCAGCTCAGAGGTCAAGGCTGGGGCTAAGGGTATGTTTCTGGATAGTAATTGAAGACATGGGTGCAGATGAGGAAACCCAGAGAGGTGAAGGAGGGTGAGAAGGGGCAGGGGCCTCAGAGAGATCCCAGTGTTTAACTGCAGTCAGATGAACCAGCATGTCAGTGAATGGAAAAAAGAGAGTGGGATCGCTTTTGAAGGGGAAGGTGTAGGTAAGGGTTTTTGGTCTGTTTGGTTTTGGGGGGAAATAAAACCCAAATTTTAATCAAGAAAAGTTCAGTCATACTCAAAAGTAGAATAACACAATGAACCCCTATATACCCATTACACAGATTCAACAGTAATCCAGATTTTTCCTTGCTTGTTTCATCTGTCGCTCATTATATGCTGGAAGTACTTTAAAGCAGATCTCAGACACATCCTCATTTCACCTCTGTGTACTTTCATAGGTGCCTCTGTGAATACTGACACTTGCCTGCACAGCTGTCATGTCACTGTCACGTCCAGCATTAACAGTCTCTTCTACTATCCGGTCTTCTTTTGCATTTCTCTGTCTCAGAACTGTCTTTTTAGGGGTACCTTTTGTTTTTTTGTTGTTTTTGTTTTTTATTGAAGTATAGTTGATTTACAATGTTGTGTTAACTTCTGCTGTACAGCGAAGTGACTCCGTTATACATATATATATACTTTCTTTTTCATATTCTCTTCCATTATGGTTTATCACAGGATATTGAGTATAGTTCCCTGTGCTACACAGTAGGACCTTGCTGTTTATCCATTCTAAATGTAATAGTTCGCATCTACCAACCCCAAACTCCCAGTGCATTCCTCTCCCTCCACCTCTCCCCCTTGGCAACCACAAGTCTGTTCTTTATGTCTTTTTTTAAGTGAGGATCCGGGCAAGGCTCACGTGTTACATTTGGTGGTTATGCCGCATGGGTATCTTTCACTCCAGAGCAGACCCCTGCTTTTTATTTTTTATGCCATTGATTTGTTGAGCTTTCTACAACTGTCCTTCTGAAAGTCCCACTTTCTGGATTTGTCTCTTTGCTTCCTTATATTTAACTTTGAGGAATGCTTAAAAGATACGGGATTACAGGGCAATGGGCGGGTGGGGGGGCGGAAGGGGGTATTGAGTAGGTCTGAAAGTTGAGTAAGGAACCAGGGTAGAGGGAGAGATTGTGCCAGTTCTGGAGAGGGAGCCAATGTCTGGGGAAAGCTTTCAGTGGCCGTCTGCTTCTCTGTCCCAGAGGAAATCATTCTCTATCACCACAATATGTACACTGGTGGATATTTTTACATAAGCATGAAAAAGTGTGTGTGTAAATATATGTGTGTATGTATATATGTGTGTGTATGTTTACATGTGTATGTATATACATATGTATATACACATATATATCATGCCATATTTTGGCATACACACACACCATATTTTGGTGGCACTGGGGGAGAAGTGCTGGTTAAGTCAGGAGACTTGGATTCCAGTCTGTACACTGCACTGGTACCAACTTCCCTGGGACTCTGAGCGTGTTTCCTGTGTACAAGTTTCCTTATCTGTAACAATGCGTCCATTGGAGTAGATCAGTCCTCAGGTCCCTTCTAGCTCTATGCTATTTCTGAATTTTTAAATATTTTGTTTGTTTTTCTACCTGCCTGTGTTCCTCCCTGCCCCAGACTCTCAGTGGATCCCTGTTTGACCTTACAGATTATAAACTCCTGGGCCTAGGATTCAAAGCCCTCAGCTGACATCTTTACATCCTGCTGCCTTGTGTCTTCAGCCATTCTAATACGGCCGACAGAGTTATTCCCTCTCCCCGATAGATGCCTGTGCCCTGCCCAGTCCTCCTCCAGGCCCTGCTCACAGCACTCCCTCTCTGCCTGGAATGCCTCTGCCTGTCTTTCCTGTCATAAGTTTGTATCAAAGCATGTCCTGCTCCCTGCAACCTCCTTTCCATGCCTCATCTTACTTAACCAGGCATTGAGCCCCTGCCCTGCGCCAAGCCCAGTGCTTAACAAGTATCATATCTAATGCTCCAATGGCAAGTCCCACGAGCTGGAAGACTTCTTATCCCCATTTACATGGGATCAAATTGAGTCTGACAGGGTTAAGAAGTTTGCTGAAGATCACACAGCTAGGAAGCCTCAGAGCTGGGATCCCAGCATGGCTCACAAGTCCAAATCCCATCTTCTTTCAACCCCTCCAAGCTGCAAGCCCCAGAGCATACTGGAAATCTTTTTAATGCTCTTATGTAATGCTGTCTTCTGCTTTAATGGATTCAGCATACTTTTATTGAGGATCTGCTGTTTGCCAGGCACCTGCACAAATATTCACTCATCTGAGGGCAGGTTCTGTGTCTTACTTATTGTATTCTGTGCAGGACTTAAATGAGAGATGGAATACAAAGGAGAAACTCAGTACATGTTTGTTGAGTTCAACTGAAATGAATAGCATCACGCAGCTAATGTAAAGTGATCATCAAATTAGGAGTCAACAAATATGTTCTCCTGTTAGCTGAATGATCTGGTTACCTGTCAAACGACTGCCAGTCTCATCGGGAGCTGTTAGAATATCAACTTGTCGAGAAAAAAAAAAAAGGATATAAACTTGTCATTTGTTGAAACTAAGGGATGAATTGGGCTTGCTTTTACTCTTTGTCCCTAAGGCTAGTAGCTTTTTTTTTTAAGAACACATTTTAGAGGGTTGTTAGTGAAAACAGTTGAGTGGTTCTTTAAAGGTCTGGAGGCATGTATGTCAAAATAAATTTATTTGCATTTATGGACATTTATTTCGACATAAATACCTAAAATCACAGTGGGATCACTGTCATCATCAAGGTGCATTTAAGTTGAACTTGTGTAAGCTTCTGTGTTAAGTGTACAAGAATAGGATTCATTTATCTCCTGTTTCAGGGTCAGTGGGGCTTTCCACATATCTAAATATTTCAGATAGCTGAAGCGTATCCTACCAAGTGCCAAAGCCTTTTATTTTAAACACAATTGGTGAAAATATTTCTTTTTTGTCGAAGTATAGTTGATGTACAATATAAGTTACAAGTGTATAATATAGTGAGTCACAATTTTTAAAGGTTATACTCCATTTATACTTATAAAATGTTGGGTGTATTCCCCATGTTGTACAATATGTCCTTGTAGCTTATTTTATACATAATAATTTGTACTTCTTAACCCCCTACCCCGATTTGCCACTTCCCTCTTGCCTTTCCCCACTGGTAACCACTAGTTTGTTTTTTGTATCTGTGAATCTGCTTCTCTGTTGCTGTATTCAATATTTATTGTAATTTTTAGATTCCACATACAAATGATATCATACAGTATTTGTCTGACTTATCTTACTCTGCATAATACCCTCCAAGTCCATCCATGTTGTTGCAAATTTCATTCTTTTTTATGGCTGAGTAGTATTCCATTGTGTGTGTGTGTGTGTGTGTGTGTGTGTGTGTGTGTGTGTGTACACCACATCTTCTTTATCCGTTCATCTGTTGATGTACACTTAGGTTGCTTCCATATCTTGGCAATTGTAAATAATGCTGCCATGAACATTGGGGTGCATGTATCTTTTCAAACAATTGTTTTCGTTTTTTCAGATATATACCCAGGAGTGGAATTGCTGGGTTATATGGTAGTTCTATTTTTAGTTTTTTGAGAAACCTCCGTATTATTTTCCACAGTGGCTGCACCAATTTACATTCTTACCAACAGTGTACGGGGGTTCCATTTTCGGATTGTTTGTTTTTTTGATATTGAGCTCCATGAGCTGTTTATATATTTTGGATATTAACTCCTTATTGGTCATATCATTTGCAAATATTTTCTCCCATTCGGTAGGGTATCTTTTTGTTTTGTCAATGGTTTCCTTTGCCGTGCAAAAGCTTTTAAGTTTAATTTGATCCCTTTTGTTTATTTTTGCTTTTGTTTCCTTTGCTTTAGGAGACAGATCCAAAAAAATATTGCAATGATTCATGTCAAAGAGTGTTCTACCTGAAAGCATTTCTTCAGCAAATATGTGAGACCAAAATTTTCTGAAACTTATGCCATGGAATTTATTAGATAAATTCATCTAGTAAACACTAGGCATGTACTAAGTGCCAGAATTTGCCCTAGGTTCTCAGGATATAGCAGTGAACAAAATAACACGCTGGTCTCATGGAGCTTTATTCTAGTGTGGGGAACATGTAATCAACAAGCTAACAAATAAATGCAGAAGATCATGTCAGATATAGTGATCAGGGCTATAAAACCACAACAGGATACTAAGATAGGGAGGCCCCTATAAATAGGGTGTTCAGATAAGGCTTCCCTGAGGAGGTGACATTGGATTTGAGACCAGAATAATTAATCATTTGAAGAACTGAAGTAGAGCTAAGGGCCTGAGATGAGGGGTAACATAGTGTGTCCAATCTGAGTTAGTTTGTTGGGTTTGAAGGGCTCATGGGATTATATGCTGGCAGGCAGTTAGGTGTGGAAATCAGGAGCAGGAGAAAATGACAACAAAGGAGATAAAGATTGGATAGTCATCAGGTCCCTGGAGATAATTAAAACGATTGAACAGGACCATTGTTTAGAAGAACCAGAGTTGCTTCCCTTCCCCAATACATGCCCCATGACAGTGATAAATGCCCATGGGGCATATTTCTAAGCACATTACAGATATTAACTCATTTAATCCTCAAAACAATACTAAAAGACGGGCACTATTATTGTCTTCCCATTTTGAAGGTAAGAAACCTGAGCACCTAAACATATAAAAAATATTAACAGGCCTAAAGCGATAAATTGACAGCAATACAATAATAGTAGGGGACTTTAATACCCCACTTACATCAATGGATAGATCATCTAGACAGAATATCAATAAGGAAACATCAACCTTAAAAGATACATTAGACCAGATAGACTTAATAGATATATATATAGAAAATTCTATCCAAAAGCAGCAGAGTACACATTCTTCTCAAGTGCCCATGGAATGTTCTCCATAATAGATCATATGTCAGGCCACAAAACAAATCTCAATAAATTTAAGAAGACTGAAATCATATCAAGCATCTTTTTTGACCTGAAAAGATGAAACTAGACATGATATGAAACTAGAAATCAGTTGCAAGAAGAAAACTGAACAAATCACAGATATGTGCAGATTGAAAAACGTGCTACTGAACAACCTATGAGTCAATGAATAAGTCAAAGGAGAAATCAAAAAGTGTCTTGAGACAAATGAAAATGGAACTATAACCTACCAAAATCTATGAGATGCAGAAAAAGCAGTTCTAGAGGGAAGGTTATAGTGATACAAGCCTACTTCAAGAAACAAGAAAAATCTCAAATAAACAAGCTAACCTTATACCTAAAGGAATTAGAAAAAGAAGAACAAATGAAGCTCAAAGTTAGCAGAAGAAAGAAATAACAAAGGCCAGAGCAGAAATAAATGAAATAGAGACTAAAATACAGTGGAAAAGATCAATGAAACAAAGAGCTGGTTCTATGAAAAGGTAAACAAATTTGACAAACCTTTAACTAGATGCACCAGGAAAAAAAGAGGGCTCAAATAAATAAAATCAGAAATGAAAGAGAAGTTACAACTGATACTACAGAAATACAAAGGATCATGAGATCTCTTTGAACAATTATACTGCAACAAATTGAACAACCTAGAAGAAATGGATAAATTTGTAGAAACATACAATCTTTCAGGATTGAATCTTGAAGAAATAGTAGATCTGAATGGACTGATTACTAGTAAAGATATTGAATCAGTAATCAACAACCTCTCCAAAAACAAAAATCCAAGACCAAATGGCTTCACTGATGAATTCTACCAAACATTTAAAGAAGATTTAATATCAGTCCTTCTCAAACCTTTCCCAAAAATTGAAGAGGAGGAAATGATTCCAAACTCATTTATGAGGCCAGCATTACCCTGATACCAAAGTCAGACAAGAACACTACAAGTAAGGAACATTATAGGCCAAAATTCCCGGTGAACATAGATGCAAAAATCCTCAACAAGATGTTACAAACTAAATTCAATAATACATTAAAAGGATAATACACCATGATCAAGTGGGATTTATTCCAGGATGCAAGGACCTTTCAACATCTTCAAATCAATGTGTGATACAACACATTAACAAAATGAAGGATAAAAATCATATGATTATCTCAATGGATGCAGAAAAGCATTTCACAGAATTCAACATTCATTTATGATAAAAAGTCTCAACAGAGTGGGCAAAGAGGGAACATACCTCAACATAATAAAGGCCATATATGACAAGCCCACAGCCAACATCATATTCAATAGGGAAAAGCTGAAAGCTCTTCCTCTAAGATCAGGAACAAAGCAAGGATGCCCACTCTCACCACTTTTACTCAACATAGTATTGGGAGTCCTATCCAAAGCAGTTAGGGAAGAAAAGAAATAAAAGGCATTCAGATTGGAAAGGAAGAAGTAAAACTGTCACTATTTGTGGATAACATGATTTTATATATAGAAAACCTTAAAGACTCAAAAAAAAAGTTAGAATTAATAAATGAAATCAGTAAAGGTGTAGGGTACAAAATCAATATACAAAATAGATTGTGTTACTAGACACTAATAATGAACTATCAGAAAGAGAAATTAAGAAAACAATCCAAAAAAAAAAAAAAGAAAACAATCCCATTTACAATTGCATCAAAAGAATAAAATACCTAGAAACCAAGGAGGTGAAAGACCTATACACTGAAAACTATAAGACATTGATGAAGGAAATTGAAGAAGGGCTTCCCTGGTGGTGCAGTGGTTGAGAGTCCACCTGCCGATGCAGGGGACACGGGTTCGTGCCCTGGTCCGGGAAGATCCCACATGCCGCGGAGCGGCTGGGCCCGTGAGCCATGGCCGCTGAGCCTGCACGTCCGGAGCCTGTGCTCCGCAATGGGAGAGGCCACAACAGTGAGAGGCCGGTGTACCGCAAAAAAAAAAAAAAAAAAAAAAAAATTGAAGAAGGCATAAGTAAATGGAAAAATATTCTTTGCTTATGGAGTGGAAAAATTAATACTGTTTAAACGTCCATATTACCCAAAGCAATCTACAGATTCAGTGCAATCCCTGTGAAAATCCCAAAGGCATTTTTCAAAGAAATTGAACAAAGAATCCTAAAATTTGTATGAAGTACAGAAGAAACTGAATAGCCAAAGCAATTTGTAGAAAGAAGAACAAGGCTGGAGGAATCACTCTCCCTAATTTCAAACTATGTTACAAAGCTATGGCAATCAAAACAGCATGGCATTGACATAAAAACAGACATATACATCAAAGGAACACAATGGAGAAATAAACCCACGATTTTATGGTCAACTGATCTTCAACAAAAGAGGCAAGAATATACAATGGGGAAAAGACAATCTCTTTAATAAATGATGTTGGGAAAACTGGACAGCTATATGCAAAAGAATGAAACTAAACTACTGTCTTACACCATACACAAAAATTAACTCAACATGATTAGACTTGAATGTAACACCAGAAACCATGAAACTCCTGGAAGAAAACATAGGCAGTAAGCTTCTTGACATTGGTCTTGGCAATGATTTGGGGGTCTGACTCCAAAAGGAAATGCAACAAAAGCAAAAATAAACAAGTGGGACTCCATCAAAGTTAAAAGCTTCTGCACAGCAAAGGAAACCATCAGCAAAATGAAAAGTCAGCCTACTGAATGGGAGAAAATATTTGTGGATTATATATTTGATAAGGGGTTAATGTCCAAAATATATAAAGAACTCCTACAACTCAACAACAGAAAAGCAAACAACTCAATTAAAAAATGGTCAGAAGATATGAATAAACATCTTTCCAAAGAAAACATAGAGATGGCCAACAGGCACATGAAAAGATGCTCAATATCACTAATAATCAGGGAAATTCAAATCAAAACCACAATGTGATATCACATCACACCTGTCAGAATGGCTATTATCAAAAAAAAAAAAAAAAACCACAAATGTTGGCGAGGATGTGAAGGAAAGGGAAACCTCATGCACTACTGGTGGGGATGTAAATTGGTGCAGCCACTATGGACAACATTATGGAGTTTCCTCAAAAAATTAAAAATAGAGCTACCATTTGATCCAGCAATTCCACTTCTGGGTATTTATCTGAAAAAAATGAAAATACTAATTCGAAAAGATATATTCACCCCTATGTTCATTGCTATATTATTTATAATAGCCAAGATACGGAAGCAAGCTAAGTGTCCATTGGTAGATGAATAAAGAAGATGTGGTATATATAATATACAATGGATACTCTCATTCATAAAAAGGTTAAAGTCTTGCCATTTTCAATAACATGAATGGACCTTCAGGGTATTATGCTAAGTGAAATAAGTCAGACAGAGAAAGACAAATACCATATGATCTCACTTATATGCAGAATCTAAAAAAAAGCAAAAAAACAAACAAAACAAAACTCATAGATACAGAGGAGATTGTTTCAAAATGGCGGAGTAGAGGGACGTGTGCTCACTCCTTCTTGCAGAGCCCCGCAATCACAACTAACTGCTGAACAATCATGAACAGTAAGACACTGGAACTCAGCGGAAAAGATACCTCACATCCAAAGACAAAGGGGAGGCTGCAGTGAGATGGTAGGAGGGGTACAATCATAATAAAATCAAATCCCATAACTGCTGGGTAGGTGACTCACAAACTGGAGAACAATGATACCACAGAAGTCCACCCACTGGAGTGAAGGTTCTGAGCCCCACGTCAGGCTTCCCAGCCTTGGGGTCCAGCAATTGGAAGAGGAATTCCCAGAGAATTGGACTTTGAAGGCTAGCAGGATTTGATTGCAGGACTTTGACAGGACTGGAGGAAGCACGGACTCCGCTTTTGGAAGGCACACACAAGCTAGTGTGTACAAGAGGACACAGCGGGAAGGAGCAGTTACCCGATAGGAGACTGAACCAGACCTACCTGCTAGTGTTGGAAGGTCTCCTGCAGAGGTGGGAGATGACTGTGGCTCACCATGGGGACAGGGAAACTGGCAGGAGAAATTCTGGGAAGTGCTCCTTGGCGTGAGCCCTCCTGGAGACTGCCGTTAGCCCCACCAAAGAGCGTGTAGCCTCCAGTGGTGTGTTGCCTCAAGCCAAACAACCGACAGGGAGGGAACTCAGCCCCACCCATCAGCTGACAAGCGGATTAAAGTTTTACTGAGCTCTGCCCACCAGAGCAACACCCAGCTCTACCAACCACCAGTCCCACCCATCAGGAAGCTTGCACAAGCCTCTTAGATACCCTCATCCACCAGAGGGCAGACAGCAGAAGCAAGAAGAACTACAATCCTGCAGCCTGTGGAACGAAAAGCACATTCACAGAAAGACAGACAAAATGAAAAGTCAGAGGACTATGTACCACATGAAGGAACAAGATAACCCCAGAAAAACAAGTAAATCAAGTGGAGATAGGCAACACTCCAGAAAAAGAATTCAGAATAATGATAGTGAAGATGACCCAGGACCTCGGAAAAAGAATGGAGGCAAAGACTGAGAAGATGCAAGAAATGTTTAACAAAGACCTGGAAGAAATAAGGAACATATAGAGATGAACAATACAATAACTGAAATGAAAAATACACTAGAAGGAATCAATAGCATGATAACTGAGTCAGAAGAACGGATAAGTGTCCTGGAAAACAGAATGGTGGAATTCACTGCTGCAGAACAGAATAAAGAGAAAAGAATGAAAGGAAATGAAGACAGCCTAAGAGACTTCTGGGACAACATTAAACGCACGAACATTCGCATCCCAGGGGTCCCAGAAGGAGAAGAGAGAGAGAAAGCACGCGAGAAAACATTTGCAGAGATTATAGTCGAAAACTTCCCTAACATGGGAAAGGAAATAGCCACCCAAGTCCAGGAAGTGCAGAGAGTCCCAGGCAGGATAAACCAAAGGAGAAACATGCCAAGACACATAGTAATCAAATAGACAAAAATTAAAGACAAAGAAAAATTATTAAAAGCAACAAGGGAAAAACGACAAATAACATACAAGGAAACTCTCATAAGGATAATAGCTGATTTCTCAGCAGAAATTCTACAAGCCAGAAGTGAGTGGCAAGATATATTTAAAGTGATGAAAGGGAAGAAGCTACAACCAAGATTACTCTACCCAGCAAGGATCTCATTCAGATTTGACAGAGAAATCAAAAGCTTTACATACAAGCAAAAGCTAACAGAATTCAGCACCACCAAACCAGCTCTACAAAAAGATATTCCATGAAAATGCAAATCAAAAGAAAGCTGGAGTAGCAATACTCCTATCAGATAAAATAGACTTTAAAATAAAGAATGTTACAAGAGACAAGGAAGGACACTACATAATGATCAAGGGATCAATCCAAGGAGAAGATATAACAATTACAAATATATATGCACCCAACATAGGAGCACCTCAATACATAAGGCAAATGCTAGCAGCTATAAATGAGAAAGTCGACAGTAACACAATAATAGTGGGGGAGTTTAACACCTCACTTACACCAATGGACAGATCATCCAGACAGAAAATTAATAAGGCAACACAAGCTTTAAATGACATACTAGACCAGATAGGTTTAATTGATATTTATAGGACTTTCCATCCAAAACCAGCAGATTACACTTTCTTCTCAAGTACACATAAACTATTTTCCAGGATAGATTACATCTTGGGTCACAAATCAAGGCTCGGTAAACTTAAGAAAATTGAAATCATATCAAGCATATTTTCAAACCACAACACTATGAGATTACAAATAAATTACAGGGAAAAAATGTAAAAACCACAAACATGTGGAGGCTAACCAATATGTTACTAAATAACCAAGAGATCACTGAAGAAAGCAAAGAGGAAATCAAAAAATACGTAGAGACAAATAACAGTGAAAACATGGTGATCCAAAACCCATGGGATGCAGCAAAAGCAGTTCTAAGAGGGAAGTTTATAGCTATACAAGCCTACCTCAAGAAACAAGAAAAATCTCAGATAAACAATCTAACCTTACACCTAAAGGAACTAGAGAAAGAAGAACAAACAAAACCCAAGGTTAGTAAAAGGAAAGAAATCATAAAGATCAGAGCAGAAATAAATGAAATAGAAACAAAGAAAACAATACCAATGATCAATAAAACTAAAAGCTGGTTCTTTGATAAGATAAACAAAATTGATAAACCTTTAGCCAGACTCATCAAACAAAGAGTGAGAGGACTCAAATCAATAAAATTAGAAATGAAAAAGGAGAAGTTACAACGGACACCGTGGAAATACAAAGCATCCTAAGAGACTACTGCAGGCAACTCTATGCCAGTAAAATGGACAACCTGGAAGAAATGGACAAATTCTTAGAAAGGTATAACCTTCCAAGACTGAACCAGGAAGAAATAGAAAATATGAACAGACCAATCACAAGTAATGAAATTGAAACTGTGATTAAAATCTTCCAACAAATAAAAGTCCAGGACCAGATGGCTTCACAGGTGAATTCTATCAAACATTTAGACAAGAGCTAACACCCAACCTTCTCAAACTCTTCAGAAATTTGCAGGGGAAGGAACACTCCCAAATTCTTTCTATGTGGGCACCATCACCCTGATACCAAAACCAGACAAAGATACTACAAAAAAGAAAATTATAGGCCAATATCACTGATGAATATAGATGTAAAAATCCTCAACAAAATACTAGCAAACAGAATTGAACAACACATTAAAAGGATCATACAGCATGTTCAGGTGGGGTTTATCCCAACGATGCAAGGATTCTTCAATATACACAAATCAATCAATGGGACACACCATATTAACAAATTGTAGAATAAAAATATAATCACCTCAATAGATGCAGGAAAAGCTTTTGACAAAATCCAACACAATAAAATTAGAAATGAGAAAGGAGAAGTTGCAACAGACACCACAGAAATACAAAGCATCCTAAGAGACTACTACAAGCAACTCTGCCAATAAAATGGACAACCTGGAAGAAATGGACAAATTCTTAGAAAGGTATAACCTTCCAAGACTGAACCAGGAAGAAATAGAAAATATGAACAGACCAATCACAAGTAATGAAATTGAAACTGTGATTAAAAATCTTCCAACAAACAAAAGCCCAGGACCAGATGGCTTCACAGGTGAATTCTATCAAACACTTAGAGAAGAGCTAACATCCATCCTTCTCAAATTCTTCCAAAAAATTGCAGAGGAAGGAGTACTCCCAAACTCATTCTACAGGGCCATCATCCCCTGATACCAAAACCAGAAGAGATACTAAAAAAAAGAAAGTTACAGACCAATATCACCAAAGAATATAGATGCAAAAATCCTCAACAAAATACTAGCAAACAGAATCCAGCAACACATGAAAAGGATCATACACCATGATCAAGTGGGATTTATCCCAGGGATGCAAGGATTCATCAATATATGCAAATCAATCAGTGTGATACACCATATTAACAAATTGAAAAATAAAAACCATATGATCATCTTAATAGATGCAGAGAAAGCTTTTGACAAAACTCAACACCCATTTATGACAAAAACTCTCCAGAAAGTGGGCATAGAGGGAACCTACCTCAACATAATAAAGGCCATATATGACAAACCCACAGTAAACTTCATCCTCAATGGTGAAAAACTGAAAGCATTTCCTCTAAGATCAGGAAAAAGACAAGGATATCCACTCTCGCCACTATTATTCAACATAGTTTTTGGAAATCCTAGCCACGGCAACCAGAGAAGAAAAAGAAACAAAAGGAATACAGATTGGTAAAGAAGAAGTAAAACTGTCACTGTTAGCAGATGACATGATACTGTACATAGAGAATCCTAAAGATGCCACCAAAAATCTACTAGAGCTACTCAATGAATTTGGTAAAGTTGCTGGGTACAAAATTAATGCACAGAAATCTCTTGCATTCCTATATGCTGACAACGAAAATCTGAATGAGAAATTAAGCAAACAGTCCCATTCACCACTGCAAAAAAAAGAATAAAATACCTAGGAATAAACCTACCTAAGGAGGTAAAAGAAAACTATAATACACTGATGAAAGAAATCAAAGATAACCCAAACAGATGGAGAGATATACCATGTTCTTGGATTGGAATAATCAATATTGTGAAAATGACTATACTACCCAGAAATATAGATCAGAAATATAGATATAGAACAGAAATATAGAACAGAAATATAGATCAATGGAACAGGATAGAAAACCCAGAGATAAACCCATGCACCTCTGGTCAACTAATCTATGACAAAGGAGGCAAGAATGTATGATGGAGAAAAGACAGTCTCTTCAATAAGTGGTGCTGGGAAAACTGGACAGCTACATGTGAAATAATGAAATTAGAACGCTCCCTAACACCATACACAAAAATAAACTCAAAATGGATTTGAGACCTAAATGTAAGACCGGACACTATAAAACTCTTAGAGGAAAACACAGGAAGAACACTCTTTGACGTAAATCACAGCAAGATCTTTTTTAACCCACCTTCTAGAGTAATGGAAATAAATCCAAAAATAAACAAGTGGGACCTAATGAAACAAAAGCTTTTGCTCAGCAAAGGAACTATAAACAAGATGAAAAGATAACCCTCAGTATGGAAGAAAATATTTGCAAAGGAATCAACCGACAAAGGATTAATTTCCAAAATATATAAACAGCTCATGCAGCTCAATATTAAAAAAACAAACAGCACAATCAAAAAGTGGGCAGAAGACCTAAATAGATATCTCTTCAAAGAAGACATACAGATGGCAAAGAAGCACAGGAAAACCTGCTCAACATCACTAATTATTAGAGAAATGCAAGTCAAAGGTACAATGAGGTATCACCTCACACCAGTTAGAATGGGCATCATCAGAAAATCTACAAGAACAAATGCTGGAGAGGGTGTGAAGGGAACCCTCTTGCACTGTTGGTGGGAATGTAAATTGATACAGCTACTGTGGAGAACAGTATGGAGGTTCCTTAAAAAACTACAAATAGAATTACCATATGACCCAGCATTCCCACTACTGGGCATATACCCAGAGAAAACCATAATTCAAAAAGACACATGCACCCAGTGTTCATTGCAGCACCATCTACAATAGCCAGGTCATGGAAGCCACCTAAATGCCCATCAACAGACGAATGGATAAAGAAGAAGTGGTTCATATATACGATGGCATATCACTCAGCCGTAAAAAGGGACGAAATTGGGTCATTTGTAGAGACGTGGATGGACCTAGAGACTATTATACAGAGTAAAGTAAGTCAGAAAGAGAAAAACAAATATAGTATATTAACGCATATATGTGGAATCTAGAAAAATGGTACAAATGAACCGGTTTGCAAGGCAGAAATAGAGACACAGATGTAGAAATGAAACGGATGGACACCAAGGAGGAAAAGTGGGGGGTGCGTCGTGGTGGGATGAATTGGCAGATTGGGATTGATATATATACACTAATATATATAAAATAGATAACTAATAGGAACCTGCTGTATAAAAAAATAAAATTCAAAAAAAAAAAACCCATAGATACAGAGAATAGAATGGTGGTTGCCAGGGGGTAGGGGTTTGGGGGTGGGCAAAATGGATGAAAGGGGTCAATAGGTACAAATTTAAAAATAAATATCTCATGTGGATGTAATGTACAGCATGGAGACTATAGTTAACAACACTGTATTGCATATTTGAAAGTTTCCAAGAGAGTAAATCTTAAAAAGTTCTCATCATAAGGAAAAAAATTTGTTTTTCTAACTTTGTACGGTGATGGATGATGACTAGACTTATTGCGGTGATCATTTCACAGTGTATACAAATATCAAATCATTACATCATACACCTGAAACTGATATAATGTTATGTGTTAATTATACCTCGATGAAAAAAGAAGAAAGAATGCTGAAGCTCAGAGACATTAATTTTCCCCCAATTAAATTTATTTAGTTGCGCTCAGAGGCAAGTCTAAGTAGCTTGGTTGTGGAATCCATGATCTTTACTACTATATTATGCTGCCTTATGGACTGTCCATCAAGAGAGGATAAATAAGACCTTGGGGAAATCTGGTAGAGAGTACCAGAAAGCATAATGAGACTTGGGAAGGGTGTTAAGTAATAAATTCATTGTCTGCTGTGCAGTGGGCGGGACACCCCAGTTTGATTTGTTTCTCTTGAGTTTATCACTGCATGGTTACAGATAACTATTGTCCTGTCACATTCACCATATGCTTTCCTGAACCAGTAGCTAGAATAAATTAATTCTGTTTATAATAAGCTCTTCATTGTTTCTCTGAATAGCAGAGCAATGTGAATGAACAAACAAACAAAGCAGAAAGGTAGAAAGCAGTTGAAAAAGATAAGCAGCTGAAGAAGCTAATGGCTTCCCAAACCCACATCAATAAAAGAGTGAAAGGGGGCTTCCCTGGGGGCTTCCCTGGTGGCGCAGTGGTTGAGAGTCCGCCTGCCGATGCAGGGGACGCGGGTTCGTGTCCCGGTCCGGGAGG
>NC_041229.1:18810907-18831645 GCF_002837175.3 Physeter macrocephalus | reverse complement strand
GGGCCCGTGAGCCATGGCCTCTGAGCCTGCATGCCGGAGCCTGTGCTCCGCAACAGGAGGGACCACAACAGTGAGAGGCCGGTGCACCGCAAAAAAAAAAAAAAAAAAAATGAAAAGAGTGAAAGGATTAGGTTCCCTGGGTGGTTATAACACACTTGCTTCACGTGATTTTTATTTTTAGAGAACCGACAGGCTATTTGAGGTCCTGTCCATGGAAAAATCCCAGCTACTCATCAACCAGAGCCCCTCACCCTAAATGTACCTCTTGTGCCTGGTAGAAGCCCCTAGGCAGTGCCCTCTTCGGTGGTTTCCATCTCTAAACTCATCTGGGGTGTTGCTAAGGCAACTCTAATGTGGCTTCCCTAGAATGCACTCTGGTCCTTTACACTGCTTCCAGGTGATAAAAGGGAATGTGTTTAAAAGAGATCATTTCCTCCTTTTTTGGTTCTCCCCATCCCAAGAAGGAACCTGATGATATTTAAAGTAGTAGGATCCAGCTTAGGTTGTGCCTGGAGGAGGAAACCTACTCTTTCTCAGGAGATTTAAGGAAAGATTTACCAGGTTTGCCTTTGACTTGGAAATAGCTCGGTATCAATTGCCATCCCTCCACCTTGGTGCACTTACCTACTTCTATAGTATTCTTTGGTGGCCATCCCAGAGTTCCTATGTTCTCTACTGTTGTGGCAATGACAGACTATCTGAATAATTATTAAAAGTTTTAAAATGAAATATGAAAGAGCCAGCAGATTCTTCCCTAATGGCTTGAATTCCCATGTTGTTAACATTGCTAAAGGTGTGACCTTGTTTTCTTTTTTTTATGTTAACTTATTAAAGTAAACTTTATTATACCAAGATTTATTCTCAAACATTGCATGTTTCCTGAAAAAATAATTGATACAGTTATTAGCTTTCTGGTGAGTTATCCATGCTGATAGGTTCACAATAACTGTGAATAGGGATTTCTGCACCTTTTTCAATCATGGAGGTGAGATAATATAGTGGAAAGAGTGGGCTCTTGAATCAGATAGATGTGAATTCAAATCCTACTTCTACTGCTTGCTAGATGTAAATAGTGGATAAGTTAGCAGACTTCTCTGTTCCTCAATTTGCCCATTGTATTCTGATATTAATACTGCCTATATCAGAGTTGTTGGGAGAAGTAACATGAGATAATATAAGTAATGTGCCTACTATATAATAGGTGTTCAATCAACCGTGGCTATCAATGTTTTAATCCATAAAAAAATATTTTAGGGTAAAATATTTTCTTTGGCTCTACCTTCCAAATTGAATAAATACTATTCTCACTACTGTCACCCCAGAGACCCCAGTCCAAGCTATCATTTTCTCTTGCCTAGACTCCTACAACAGACTCCTTTTTTTGACCTTGTTTTTAATGGCATTGTAATTTTCCTCTGTTGCTTTCATACTCTACTTTCCATATTTAACTCTGCTTCTCTATGATCTGTTCTAAATTATGATTGCATTGCATATTGCTTCTTAATTATAAACCATAGTGTCATACATTCTCCTGTTTCCTCCTCCCCTGTTTTTTTCTGATTATCTAATTTCCTCACTTTGTTTGCCTGCATTTATGCTCGTGGAATGAACTGTTTATTTTCTATCTCCTTATGTATCAGAAAAACTAAAATTCTTTGGAAAAGAATGTGATTGAAACTTTAGCAATACTTTTAATAATGAAGTAATAATAGTTAACACTTGTGAGTGCTTACAACCTCCCAGGCAGCTTAGTGTATTAATTATTTATTTCCCACAATCTCCTCTTTGAGATCATTTTCCCCATTGGGAAACTGAGGCCCAGAGGGTTGTATAACTTAATAAATATGGATTTGTTATTTCTTAGGACATGCTTCTTAAATAATTTGTATGTATTATTTTATAACATGAATAAGCTGATTTTCAAACAACTGGGCATCTCTCCTTTGTTTACACACATTAGCCTATTTACATGATGTTCTGTTAGTCTTTTCTACAAATTGATTAAGAACAGTGGTATGTTTGTTTTTATTTTCCTCTAAGGATAGATTAATGCCTGATAAAAATGAAAGGAAATGTGGTTATTTCCTAATTCTGCAAACTCATTATTTGTTTGGAAGTTTTTGGTAAACTCTGCCCTTTCATAATGTTGTGAATAATAATTGCATTTTTTTTAGTCCTGTGAAAAAGTTCCTTAGGAATATTATTCACTCGGTATTTAGTTTTTAGAGGACTTTTTCCCACGAACTGTAAATTGTAAATGTGATAGGGATTGTCTCAAAGAAAACTAGGAGGTTATAATCCACACGAGGGCACATCTGGGCACACGTGTTCCCACACACAACACTAGGTGGTCTTAGAAGCATGGTTAACCTATAACAGCTGCCAAGGGAGTTGGGCCATTTCAGTCCATATGAAACTTGAAATCAAATTTGCTGCAGATAGTGAAGTGAGACCTGGATGTCTTTAGTCAGCATCTTTTCTGGCCCAAACACTAGTCTTGTGAGCCCCTCAGCTGGCATGGAGACTACAGAGGTTATTTTAATCCCAGCCAGTGTCAGGTTGGAAGCTGCCGATGGGATGACTGGCTTGTGGGCATGTTGATACACCATCTGGGCTTCCCATAGATTCCCCAGCCATCTGTGCCTCTCCGCAACATGGTAGTTACTTATTTACTTTGAATGATTAAAAAAGAACTGAAGAGTTGAAACACGAGCAAAGTTTGATTAAAAATTAGACCATCATTCTTCTGTTGCACATATATGAGCCACTAAAAGCAAACACATATTAGCAGTTTTGTGGGGAAGGTGAAGAGTACAGCTAAGATTTCTGGAGCAAAATCTTTAAGATTAGATCAACTATTAAAAGTCTTTTCATTCCCATTCCAGAATTTGAAAGCATTTATAATCTTGTATTTGGGTTATTTCCTTTATTTCTTCATAAGAACAGACAGATGTCTCCTTGATGATTAGATCCAAAATAAACTGGATGAGTTTTAGGCTATGAAATTTGGTTACGGACATTTTTCTGCATATCATGGTTGAATGAGGCAAAAGACCCAGTACGTTGCATTCATTGATAAGCACAGGATAGAGTTAAGGGAACAAGAGTACATGGGGAGAGGTTGATTAACACATCCAATTAATGAAACTTTGACATCATCACACCCAGGCTGTTGTCAGTGAGCTCGCCAGGTTCCAATTTCTATTCATTAGTTATTCGGTTTCCCTAGCTGCTTCACTCCTCCACCTTCATACAACGGCAACATTATTAAAGGATGGATTAAAATGGCATCCACATTGATAAGAAGTAGTTATCTAGTGTTCCTGGATGTGTTTTGTTACTTGAAAAAAGTTGCAGGCTAAATGGAGTGAAGAAGATTTGAAATGTAAATGGATTCCTTGTCCCTTTTGTAGATAATTGTACTAAATGCTAATTTGTGAGCAACTTATGTGTTCTTGTGTTCACTGATAAGCTGTGTGCTTGAAACAAATTTATAAAAGGAGACAAGTCGTTTGTCGGCAAAAACTCTCGAGCCAGTAAACTTGGTATATCTGACTTATTTTGTGCTTCTGTGGAACAGGAATCCCATCTCAGTTACCTCTGGCCGTAAATGTCCCACCTTCCACCCACCCAGTCACAATGGGTAGTTTAGAACCTTCCCTCTTTCTTGAGATCCGTTTTAGAGATTTGGGATGAAATGTACACTTTGGCTAGGTTAGACAAAGGGTCTGCAAACTTTTTCTATAAAGGGCCCGATAATGATTCATTTTGGCTTTGCAAGCCCTCTGGTCTCTGCCACAGCTACTCAACTCAGCCTTTGCAGCCCAAAGGTAACCTTCCACAAGACGTAAATGCATGAGCAGCGGTGTATTGCAATAAAACTTTATTTATGGACACCGAAATTGGATTTTTATGTAATTTTCATATATCGTAGAATATTCTTCATTTGACTCTCTTCTAATGATTTAAATATAATTTTTCCAATAAGTAAATGTTTTTTGTGGCTCAAGGGCCTTGCGAAAAAAGGCAGTGGGTAGATTTGGCTGCCCCTGGGGTAGGCCCTTCTTTTGTCCTGTGCGTCCATTTCTCCTTCTGATCGCTTTCTTTTTCAGCTTTCTAAACACAAACCCAGGACAGACCCCAGTATCTTTTGGTGGTGGATACTGTGGACTGTGTGGAGGCCTAGACCAGGGTTTTATTTTGTGTTGTTTTTTTTCCTGGGGGGTATGGGAGGAGGGATGGATGAACCTCTTGTCTGTAGGAGTGGAGAGAAAAGCAACAGTGATTTACACTGCTCTACTAAAAGAATTCAGAGTTTAGTCATATATACTCTGATGCTGCTTCTGTGGTTATCTTTTTTTTTTTAATTACAAGAAATTCAGATGCTATAATTTCGCTAATGGAAATAACCATGATGATATATGTGTGAATGAGCACATTACATTTGTGATTTTTGTATTCCTTTAAGAAAATGCAGATCCAATTGTGAAAAGACAACAGGGGTTGACTGTGGTATTATTGGGCTCTGGCTGCCTTTCAATTTGGTCGAAGTCCTTTTCTAATGAGAACAAAGCTGAATTGGGGGTAATCGCTCATTGCTCATTGTATACGTGTGCTAGTTAGCAAACCACCTCTGGTAATTTAGAGGATGCAAAACATCCCTTTCTCCTACATAGCCTCATAATTACTGATCTTTTGAACCTCCAGTTTTGGATTAAATTGTCTTATGCACTTGAATTCTCATGTTATTTTACTTGAGGGCAAAGAAGTTAATGTATAACCTCTTTGACTAGTACTTCAGACCCTTGGAAAACTTGCCTTTGATATTTAATGGACATAGAAACAAAGTGCATTTTAATATGTAGGTCCTTTTCTACTATTTTCATAAAATAGGTTGAGTTATTCTTTTACTAACGTATCTGTTTACTTGAATGAGTTCTTTTCATTTGGATGAGATCGTGTGTCACATGGGAGGAAACTGTTAATAAAAATCTGATTTGCCTACTGACCTGCTTCAGTCATTAGTGAGAATACATTTGGAGGTCATTTTGGTCCCCATCAGCATCTATCATCAAGGTTTTGGCTTAGACACTCTCTCTCCACTTCACAATCAGGGAATGATGAGTTGTGAGGACCCTGGGTGAGGTGGGCAAGATTTGCTCAGGCTTGGCATGTGCTGGTGAGCTTGGAGGGCCTGTGATCTCAATCACACCATGAGGAATGGCCAGAGGGATGCCCCTGCAGTTGGCTGCCGTGCTGGTAACGTCGGGCCAGGCAGGGATGGGCTGCATTGCCTCCCCACATCCAGCCAATGTAGGTTGTACCTACTTAACCTGTTCGCTCTCACACAGCACTTACTGTTAAAACCTTTCCCTTCACTGGCGTAAAATAACACATTTCTTTCTTCACCAAAGATTGTGATTGTCATTAAAAATGAAATGCTTGACATAGATCCATGCAAACACTTGTACAGTGTTCATAGCAGCATTACTCACGATAGTCAAAAAAGTGGAAACAAACCAAATGTCCATCAACTAACGAATGCATAAATGAAAAGGTGTTCATTCATACAGGGAAATATTATTTGCCCATTAAAAGAAATAATGTACTGATAGATTGCTACAGCATGGACAAACCTTGATAACATTATGCTGAGTGAGAGAAGCCAGTTACAAAGACCACATATTGTATGAAATATCCGTAATAGGCAAATCTATGCAGGTAGGAAGTTGATTAGTGATTGTTAGGGTCTAGGGGGACAGAATAGGGAGTGACAGCCACTGGGGATGTTTTGGGGATGATAAAAATGTTCTAAAATTAGATAGTGGTAATGGTTGCACAATTCTTTGAATATACTAAAAACCACTGAACTTTAAAAGGCTGAATTATTTGGTATCTGACTTATAACTCAAAGCTGTTAGAAAAATGATGCGTTTGACAAATTGGAAAATTCCGTCTTAATGTAACTTTGTCACCACTGAAAACTAGTTTCTTCAGAGTTATACAGTTTGTATAACTTTAATAAAAATCTAATAACTTTAATAATTTGTAATTTATTTATTTACTTATTTGGCTGATTGGTGTAGGCTTTGCCACTGAGAGAAAAATATTATCTGAAAAAAACTAAGGCTTGTTCCATGGATGACAGATCAAGTTTATTATTATGTATATTGTGATTTCAGTTATTTCTAAATATTATCAGGTCCTGTTTTATCAAATGTGTACTTTGTGGTTGCAGAGCACTCAGATGAAAAATATATATATTTGGTCTGAGATCTACATTCTCCCCCCGTAACAACAAACATGGTCAAAATATGGCCAACAAGGTTTGTGGTTGGTACTAATTTGGCCTTTTGGGAGTCTAAGAGTTGGTGTCATAAAATGAGCAGTTCATGTGATTACCGTACCCATGAAGGCTCCCGGACTTAATGAGTAAGAAGAAAAAGAACAAAAACAGTTCAGTTGCCTCCTATCCTGGTCTTCCTTTTTTATGACAGCTGAAGATAAAATGTCCTTTAACCCAAATACTATCATCTGGTATATCTGCCTTCGGAAAGACAAAACAAAGATCAGGTGGTCCACATATCTGAAGCATTTCTTAGCCGAAATACAAAAGGACATTGTGGTTTAAAATAAACAGAACCGTGGCTCTTGGAATGGGAAGAATGCTCTCTGGGTCCACTAAGGGGATTATTATCGCAGAAGCAGCAGTTGTTTGTGGCAGGAGAAATTATTCAGAAGATTGCTATTTCTGCAATTCTGGGATGCTCCAGCTGCATACATGGGAACTGATAATACTCCAGTCACTGTCCCATCTGTTTCTAAAAAAGGCCAATGAAAATGTAAAAATGGCAGTTAGAGAAGAGGCAGTTGTTTGGTGTGGGCTGAGACACGCAATCAACAGTTGCTTGTGGTTTCTCTCCCTCATTCTCTAAGCAATGGCAGTGGAATCAGAGCTCTGTCAGTTTGTTTTACACCATGATTTCTTAAGTTAAAAAAATTTTGCAACTTTCAGTTCAGTTTGGTGAATTAATGATGAAGATGAGCATTAAGAAAATGATTGTATCCTGAAAAGAAGCTGGATGGACTTGGGCTTTTAAGCTCAGAGGTATAGAAGGCAAAAATACTTGGGAGGCTGGGAGGAGGATTGTGGTTGTACAGTGTAGTTGAAAAAGCCTGGGTTTTAAAGCTAGAAACACCTGGGTTCCTGTTCCGGCTCTACCTCTTACTAGTTGTGTGGTTCATAGCCAAGAAATTTAACCTCTCTGTATGGACATTGAGGGTCCTCAAGGGGTTTAAAATACAAATTTGATCAAATTAAATGGGATAATTTGTACAATGCTCCAGGCTTTTTGAGTAAGCGCTCAATAAATGGCTTTGAGATTTAGCTTTAAGACAGAAAAGATCGCTCCTAGAGACCTTTCACGTTGACCAGATGGCATACTCAGGCAGTAGAGTCCTTGGGCGCAATCCTAGGAACAGAATCCGGTAGAAGTCCCCAGGTGAGCTCCAACTTTTCTGTTACTAAACCTGTGTTATCCTTTTCTCAGGTATTATTAACTCCTAGGTGAAATTCAGAATGTTCTGGAAATTCTGTGATCATTCAGAGATAAGTTCCCCCAAACTCTTAACAGTTAGAAAATAAGTTGTGTTCATCTGAGTTAACTGAAAATGAATTGACCAACATTGTCCATTATGTCAACATTGTCCCCAAATTTTAAATATTAGATTTTAAAGATTAACTCATAGGAAGTAAGCTCGGACTTGAGGGATGTTTTCTGCTTTGTGGACTATAGTGTAGGCCTAATTTTTAATAATACAAGCCTCAGTATTATCATCTGTAAAATGGGTTAAATGGGACTTCACCTTGTTGTGAGCACTGAGTGAGCAAAAGGCTGGCAAAGCCATGCATCGTGTAGTCAGTGAATGATACTTGTCTTGGAGCAGAGCGCTGAAGGATGCCACATGTTTGTTCCCCTAACTTTTAAACTTTTGACACTTCAAAAAAGAAGAGAGATATCAAATTGGGATGAATGTTGTTCAGAGCTCTCTGTCTTTCTGGGTGATCGCTTTATCAGAAGTTGGGAGGAAGTTATCCCCCCCAGCATGGTACTTAGCTTGGGAAAAGGGGAGACACACCAACTGTCTTTCTTGGCTCGTCTCTCATATGCGGGTCATTTAAATGATGTAAACTCAGAAGCTGCTTGTGATTGGTGTATTCATATCTGGACAAAAAGTTCTTTGTTAACCTGAAAGCATATGGAAGACAATCATTTCTTAATGCTTTCATCAGTTTCAATCCAGGCACTCTGCACCATCCAAAACAAGTTTCTTCTTAAACCCTCAAATTCTTTCTGTTTTACTGGAGTTGGGCCTGGAGATCTATGGACTTTTCGATGTGTCCATTGAAATATTAACAAGGTTTCAAGAGGAGTCAGGAATTGGAAATTAGAATATTACCAAAGCCATACCCTCAAGTCTCATTTTCTGGACTGTTCAGCCATTGCTATCTTATGATAGCAAAAATTGATGATTGTAGTGAAATGGAATAAAATATTCATTTTATTCTGAAAATTTATATTGAGCCCCTAATTGGTACAAAGTACTGTGCTAGGCAGTAGTGGGTGAGGGAGATACAAATGATAATTTTCCACGGGCCGTACTCTCAAGGAGCCTTTTGCTTTGTCATGGGGAGAGGACAGGTATATAAATAATGAATCCAAGGTAGAAAGGAGAAGGTCATTTCTGGTGCAGGAAAACTGAAAGGGGCTTGATGGAGAAGTGGTAAGTGAGCTGCATCTTGAATGACAGGTAAAGTGTGGAGATGGTAAGATTTTGTAGTCAAAGGAACCATCTCCTGTAGTTGAGCAGGTATCTGATAGAGGGGACTGGAGCTTGGGAGATCATTCCCTGGCTTGTGAAATTTTGCAATAATGTATGCTCCATGCACATTTACACACACACACACATATACATATATACACACACATGCATACACATAGAGACATACACATATGAATGTCTATGAACTTTACTGTGGCTATAATTATTTTTTGAGCAAAATGCATGAAGCCAATAGTCCTACATTTATTATATGTATATTTTTGGCCAAAGACAGCAGACATGTTTTTAATTTAATTGCCATTTATTATGAAAAGCCTGGACTGGTTCATGAATTATGAATTCATCGTGAGGATGAAAATTAAATGAGATGTTCTATTTCAATCAAAACATTTGAGAGCTTCCCAAAAGAGATAGACTTACCTCCTGGCATGTAGTACAGTCTTGGGAAGATAAAGGTGGATCATACCTGTTGTTTATGAACTCGTTCTTACCCCAGAGTCTCTGACAACCAAAAACCTTGCAGAAATGTTGCTCACTGATCTTCAGTGTCATGTTCTTGTTTAGACTGCCAGCTGTATAATTGGCTACCCTCTTCTCCCCTAAATTCATGTCACATAGTGGGGTGAAGAAAGGTTAGAGGGTTTGGGCTATTCATGTGGGGTGAAGGGGAGAGAATTAGATCAATGCAAATGTATATTTTCGCTAAAGGATCGCTGGGTTCTAAATAGTAAGAAAATGTGGATTAAAGTTGTAAGGGTGGCTGGTCTTTTACTATTAATACTACATTTCCTAAGGTGCCTTGAATTATGAGCTATCACTTAAAATTCCAAGAATAGAAAACCACAGGGGTCTGAATTCGCTCAGAGATTATAACAAAATGATAAGAACTTTGTTTAGAAGAACCAGGAGATTTACATTTTCTAAAGCGAAATGTCTATGGTTTAGTTTTGAGACTTGAAACATGAACGTGTAACCTAAGCCACCTTCCTCCTGCCCCTACTTGCCCTTCTCTCTCCCTGTGGCTCTTCTCCTGGGCTTAGAAATGTCCTTTTGTATTGGAAAACCTCCCAAGGTCTCCATAATGATAATAATACTGATGAGAACAGCCAAATAAATAATAAACACAATTTTAGTGCTAAAGTTTACCCAGTGCCAGTGGCCTATATGCACAATGTCATGTAATCCTTGCAACAACTTTATGAGAGAGGAACTATTTGAAACCCTAATTTAAAATGAGGACATTGAAGCTAAAAGGTGATAAAAAACCTACCCAAAGCCACCCAACTGGTAGATAGCACAGCTAGTATTTTCCCCAAGCCCTAGCTGATTCTCCGTTGCCTCTCAAAGTTAACTCTTTGGTGAAGTAATTCCACAGTCTTCATATCTTATACAACATTTGCTCTCACATGTGTTCTCATGGCTTTGTCTACTCACCATAGGCGCATCACAATTAATTAGTTTTTGCTTGTGTTTCTTCTAAATTGAACAAATAGTTAAGTTTTTAATGAAAGATTAGAAATATAGGAAAGGAAGATAACAAGAATAAAGGGATCATCACCTATAATCCCGTATTCTAGAAAAGAAAAAACGATGTTAATTAAAAGACTGATTACTGTATGATTCCTTTTGTATGATGTTCTAGAATAAACATAATTATGATAAAGGAAAGAAAACAGATCTTTGATGGCCAGGGGCTGGGGTGGGGTTAGGGATGGACTACAACAGGACAGAGGAACTTTCTGGAGTGATGGGAGTGTTCTACACCTGGATTGAGGTGGTGGTTATATGATTGTATGCATTTGTTGAAATCCATAGAGCTGTATAGAAAAATAGTGAATTTTACTGTACATAAATTATTCCTCAGGAAACATGACAACATGTAAGACAATATTAAAACCTTGTTGTACATCCTTTCCTTCCACACATTTTCCTATGCATACTCATTATAAAAATACAGTTTTAAAAATAGATTATACTCTAAATGTCATGTAATGTATTTTTTCACTCAAAAATATATCAAAAGCATTCTTTATAATCAATAACAATTCATCTGTCATGAACAGTGAGCATGATTATTTGAATACACTTATTAACTATGTAAGTTAGCTTTTGTCTGAATTTTCTTATAGCACATCTTGTTTTTAAGCTTTACTGTGCATGTTTACTATGAAAAAAAGAAATTCTCTCAGAACACCGTTGCTTTGACTGAAAAATAGCGAAACTGGTAAATTGCTTAGATAACTTCTTTGGGAACATTCTGTCTATTGTTAGACTTCTAGTTATTAGGTACCTGAAGACTCTACTTTTCAGTACATTTTCCTTGACCTTGAATTGGGGTATAGTAAGGCAGGCCTAACCTGTGCGGAATGAGCAAAATGATGAGCTGTTTTTACCTTAATGCTCCATTTGGGCGTGAGGCTGTTAGTCCTTCATAACCTGACTTTTAAAGAATGAATTTCTGTTTTCCATGTTTTGCTAGTGGAAATATTTACTCTATAAACTTATTTTGGGGGGAGTATGAATGTTTTCTTTTGAAAGGTACAATAAATATTTCCCTTCTAAAAGTAGATGGCTGAAAAGAAAGTCAATTGTTTTCCTCATAAATTCAAGTAGACCTCTGTTGCAAAAATGACATCAGCTAGATCACTTCACAGGCTAATGACATTTTTCCTGACAGACAGAACACTTGATTTACCATTGTCGTGAAGTCGGTGTGCCATCTTGTTTTCTATTCACGCTGCATGCTTGAAGTATTGTGACACTTAACGTTTCCCATAATGAAAAATAAGAAAAATTTGACAAGGCTCATTGTTTACCGTTATGTAGAGAAAGATCTCTCCACAGACATTAGGAGAGCTTCTTCATGGGTCTTGCTGAGTGTGCGCAGCCTTCTCTGTTCGCCCCCAAAGTTAACACACTCTTCGCCTCTCTCTTGAGGATTTTTTTTAAAGTATTTGTTAGTTTCATGAAAGCCTGTCTGCCTAGAAGAGTAGGATTAGAACAAGAAGCCCCCTTCTTTTTTTAATTAATTAATTAATTTAGTTAGTTGGTTTTGGCTGTGTTGGGTCTTCATTTCTGTGCGAGGGCTTTCTCCAGTTGCGGCGAGCGGGGGCCCCTCTTCATCGCGGTGCGCGGGCCTCTCACTATCGCGGCCTCTCTTGTTGCGGAGCACAGGCTCCAGACGCGCAGGCTCAGTAGTTGTGGCTCACGGGCCTAGTTGCTCCGTGGCATGTGGGATCTTCCCAGACCAGGGCTCGAACCCGCGTCCCCTGCGTTGGCAGGCAGATTCTCAACCACTGCGCCACCAGGGAAGCCCAGCCACCTTCTTTATAGGAAGGATCCCCCAACTTTTGGAAAACATTTTAGACTCAGTGGGTTTGATTAGCTACTGTGTTTTTATCTTTGTGTGTCTAAAACTTCTATCCTCTGATCTAGTGGTAGCTTTGTAGAAAGGATCTGGCCTCCGGTTTCTTTTTAGGTAAGCCCATAGATATATCTTTTTAAATTAGATAATCGGTAAGTCCCTGTTGACCACTTGCTATAGACTGGGCAAGATGCAGTGGGTAGTGTAAGGAAATATACCAGGATCTTGCCTTGTAGAAACTTGTCATTGTTCATTTGAATTTGTCACCTGGGTTTCTCTCTTGAATTGTATGTAATTTTCCACTTGCTCTGATCATTACCTTAAAACAAACCTAAAATATTACCATGTTCACTGCTTGGGATGCTCTGTTTCATGATTGCTCAACAGTTATAGCCCATCAGTAGGCTCCCAGGAATGGCCCGAGTCGGACATCTGTGGACTGGCAGGTTCCATCCAGAGGGTGGAACCACTCAGAAAATAGAGAGTAACTTTTGCTGTTGTTGCTTGTTTCAGCAGCCATGGAAGAATAATTTACTCTCCAAATCTTCATTAGCTAGATCTACTTAAGGCTTGCTGCTTTAGTTTGATGTGAGTCTTTTTTTTTTTTTTAAATCATGATACATCTTAGATCTCCTCTTGAATTATCTTTCCTTTTAGATGATGTTGGGCTTTAAAATCGACCCTGTGATCTCCATGATCTATGGATGGTGGTCCATGAGGCAAAGTAGTCACCCACGTCTGTCCTTTTGAATCCCCCCTGTACACCGCTGTCCACCCCACCACCTTCTCATTCATGCCGAGACTTAGAAAGGGCTAATGATCTGCTTTAACAGCTGTGTGTTTTGATGCCCAGCCTTTCAAACTGTTGCCCTTTATAGGTTTAAATTTGTCTGGAGAAGCAAGTGGAGGCCTTGAATATTAAACTTCTGTTACCATTTATGTGAGTTGATGGTGGTTTGTGCAGAATTATTTGGTCTTAGGTGGAATCACAGCCCAGAGTTTGGAATGAAGTCATCATAGCACTTGTGCCAGACCAAAAACAACCCACATAACTGATCTTTTCCCTGGAGCTGGAGACACAAATAGAACTGTTTCAGAGCATTGCAGTGTGGGATTTCAGAGTGGTTTGGCTGTGGTCATTGTCCCTTCTGCTTTTAGGATGAGATGCACTGTGGCAAGGCTGCCTCCACATTAGTAAGCAGGAGGCAGGCAAAGGCCCCTCTAGGTCACGAGCCCCAGACATTTAAGCAGCAGGAAAAAGAAGGTCTATGTTGGCTTAATCTAGCCGTTTGCCCTTACTTACATGGACCTCAAAATTTATTCTTCTTCACTTTGGCTTTGATTTAAATTCTTTCTTGCTGTGCCTGGGGGCTTTCTGAGTTTCCCCTTCAGGCATCTACTGTGGTTTTGCACCAAGTGTCCTCGGGACTGTGGTGGTGCCCCTGCTCCCTCTGGTGGAAGACGTGGTCCACAGGGCGGGAGAGCACCTCACTTCGGTGACCCAGAAGATCCCGGCAAGGAAACGCACTCAGGTTGCTCAGCTCTTCACTTTGAAGTCATACCAGTCAGTCATTCCACCAGCAACTGGTATTTCTTGACCGATCAAGGCTGGAGAGTCAACAGGGAACCAAGCCAAGTCCCTGATTTATGGACCTTGAATTTATCGGTGCACTAAAATTTTGTATCTGTAGCGTTTCGAGAAACAGAAATGAAGACAAGTTCCTTTCTACCCATTTAGGGGGAGAAAAGGAAGAAAATAAGAAAGTTTCACCTAGCTGGTGGGGTGGGGGGGATTATACCTAACCCACCAACGTCTCCTTTTTGTATTAGGGAATTTCGAGAAGATAGTGTCTTAAGTCTCTTCAGGCTGTTATAACAAAATACCATAGACTGGGCAGTGGCAGAGGGGGAGGAGGGGGAGACTTATTAATAACAAACATCTGTTGCTTGCGGTTCTGGAGGCTGGGAAGTCCAAGATCATGGGTGCATGTCTGGGGAGGGCTTTGCTCCTACTTGAGGGCTGTCTTCTTATTATAACCTCACATGCCGGAAGGGGTGAGGGAGCTCTCTGGGATCTCCTTCCATAACGGCACTAATCTTCATCATGAGGGCCCCACACTCCTGACTTAATCATCTCCCAAAGGCCCCTCCTCCTGATTCATCACCTAAGGGGTTAGGAGTTCAACATATATGAATTTTGAGGGGACACAAACATTCAGACTGCCCCTAATAGCTATAAACTAAGGTTATTTTTCAAGAGGCATAAAAAATAAATGGATCTCCTGAGAGGAGGTCCCTGTGCAGTCAGCACCCACGGTCAGTGTCATTCTGGAAGAGAAGTGGTTGAGGTGGAGCTGTCAAAGGTCCACCCTTTGTGTCTTGTGAATTTCTGAGTTGCCCGTATCTCTGCATTTTCGTCATTGATCCCACCACCCAAGTGGAGCACAGAGGGAGTGGAAACAAAAAGCTACTTTAAACTAGGTGTCCTCATAAACCATACAAAACAGCTTGGAAAGAGATACTGAGAAAATAAAGCTTTCTTACTATTATTACGTTGTTAGTGGAAAGCTGAAAGTTGGAGCAACATATTTTGCCTCCACATTCCTGGTAAAGGTTCAAAATATGCAAGCAAAGAGTTGGGAAGCAGGTATGAGCTGTCTTACTGCCAATTTTATGTTAACAAAAGGCCTATCATCGGTTCTAATTTTTATGGTTTCTGAGCATCCACACAGAGAATCAAGAAAGAAAATCACTCCTTCACCCCACTGCCAAGATGCCAGTGATGCCTTAGATTCTGTAAGGGACACAGTGACCAGAAAGTCAGGACCAATGGATTCTACCATTAGCCAGCTAACAAAGTGAAGTTCCAAATTGTTCTAGGAACAAGAGCAGAACAGAGGAACTGCAGTGAGATCCCTGTTACACGTACTCTTTGGGATCCTTCTGTTTCGTGGATGCTCTGAAGAAAACTTTATTTGCATGTACTATTTGAGAAACAGTTTTTGCTTAGAACAAATAACAATGTGGTAGTTCTATTTCTAATTTTTTGCAGAACCTCCATACTGTTTTCTAAAGTGGCCACACCAATTTACACTTCTACCAACAGTGGACAAGGGTTCTCTTTTCTCCACCTCCTTGCCAACACTTATCTCTTGCCTTTTTGATAATAGCCATCCTGATTAGTGTGAGGTGATATCTCATTGTGGTTTTGATTTGCTTTTCTTTTTTTTTTTAACATCTTTATTGGAGTATAACTGTTTTACAATAGTGTGTTAGTTTCTCCTTTACAACAAAGTGAATCAGTTATACATATACATATGTTCCCATATCTCTTCCCTCTTGCGTCTCCCTCCCTCCCACCCTCCCTATCCCACCCCTCTCGGTGGTCACAAAGCACAGAGGTGATCTCCCTGTGCTATGCTGTGCTTTTCCCTGATGGCTAGGGATATTGAGCACCTTTTCAGGTACCTTTTGGCCATTTGTATGGCTTTTTTGGAAAAATGTCTATTCAGGCCCTTTGTCCATTTTTTAATCAGGTTATTTGCTTTTTTGCTCTTCAGTATATGAGTTCCTTATATACTTTGGATATTAACCCATTATCAGATATGTGGCTTACAATACTTTCTCCCATTCCATAGGTTGCCTTTTCATTTTGTTTGATGGTTTTCCTCGCTGTACAGAAGTAAGCTGACTTTAACTTGCAAGCTTTAGTTTGTTTAGGAACTATGTAAGGTGATGGGGTTAATTAAATTAATTGTGGTAATCATTTCACAATGTATATTAAATCATCACATTTTACACCTTTAAAAAATCATGTTGTACAACCTAAATATACACAGTTTTGATTTGTCAATCACATCTTAGTAAAGCTGGAGGGGAAATAAACAACAATAACAAATAATAATAACAATAACCTGGCCAAGCGTAGACTCAGAGATTCTGCCCAGCTAAATAGAGGGTGAAGAGCAAGTGTGGAGGAAACCAAGAAGTGAGAAAACAGCTTGAGGAGATGTTACCCGAGAGGAGAGGAACCACTAAAATCTCTCTCTGTCTCTGCCTGTCTGTCTCTCTCTCTCTTTTAAATTTTGGTAAAATACACATAACATAAAATCTACCATCCTGACCAATTTAAGGTGTACAGTTTAGTAGATGAATGTCTTTTAAAGAGGAATTATACTGCTAAGAGAATAAAAAAATTTCTTCTTCCCCCTCATAAGTTTCAACTGCAATCTCTAATCCCAAGTAGCCAAGGGTCTGAAGCAAGTACAAAAATCTAGGTTTAAAGTGAGGAACTGGAAATAGATCGCCTCTAAAAATTCATGGGCATAATAAATACCTTGGATGTGTAGTTGATGTCTGATCATCTCCTTCCCCTTCTAGGCGGTGAGGTTTTTGACAGTAACTCACATCCTTTGCAGTACTTAGTCCAGCGCCTTACTCTAAGATGCTTAAAGGTCATTTGTTGCTGGAGTGTTACATTCTTTTGGTAAATAACTTTTTGCCCATTCAGTGCCACTGCTCTGGAATTTTTACTGCTTTGTGCCTTTATTATGGATGGGGTGATGGGGGAAGAAAGGTAATAGACTGACAGCACCACAGTTGCAGCCCTTCCTCCAAGGAACTTCTCACAGCCCTGCAAAGCCACTGACTGGCAGAGTGACAGCACAGCATATAGGAGGACCTTAAACCAGAGGGGGCCAGGTCAGCTGGCACATATTTTCAAGTGATTCCAAAACAAACCTTCCATCTGCATCAAACCATTAGACAACTAGAATTGTTTTAGGCTTCGAGTTATTTAACTGTATCGACTCAGGGAGAGTAAAGCTTCTTGTTTTCCCTCTGGGTTAGTCTGTTCATTTCAAAGAGCAAGACCAATCAATAAAGATATTATTCAAGAAGGTGCCGGGGAAGCTGACCCCAGAAAAGGCTGCCAAAGAGTGTGGCACTTTGCATCATTTCTGCTCTCGATACATTCAGAAAAGTGTGGTGAAATTCTTCATTCGAGGTCTTGTCATGTGTTTCCTGGCCTTTGGAGAAAGGTACCACTGTGTTTTGGGAAAGGGCCCAAAAAGCAGATTAAAATCTAGTATTATGACTGGAACTTTTTTAACAATGTAAGATTTCATAGGAAAAAATGTTTATAAAAATATGCCTCTTTATGAATATAGAAGATTACATTTTCTGTTTTTGGTGAGTTCAAGTGGGCACGCCCTGTAAAATGAATTCTCTGTTTTCTGCCTCAAATCCTTCTGAGAATGAGTGTAGAATACATAAATTACATGTTTCTCTTTGCAAATTGGCCTTCAATATTTCCTGTGCCAAGAAAATGTTACAAAATTAGGGCAGCATTAATATCTTTATCCTAATGCTCTGGAAACACAGTTTTGTGTATTTCACTTCATCTGCATAAGCTGTTTGGTGGCTGGCAAAACTGGGAGTACACTAATATGCTACAGACAAAACCCAAGATGCATTTAGTGCTCAGATGTAAATTATTCCCATTTTGGCGTCCTTGCCACTACAAGGGATCTTCACACCGTGTTCTAGGAAACCTGAATTACAAACGTGATGTCCTACCTTCGGGTCAGTTACACTGTTTTTGATGAACAGAGCCTTCCTCTACCCACGGCATTCTGCTCAGGGACACAAAGCGCCTGTACCTTCCACCTCTCCCCCACCCCGCCTGCCTCAGTCCCCCAACCCAGACCATCTACTTGTCATGGCAAAGGTCTTGTTGGCCGTTTTGCTTTGAAACCAACCACAAAAGGATTGCAAACGTTTTGGTGACCATCCAGGAATTGCTCTCCATGGGTTATAGACTTCAGGGATAATGAAAAGTATTGATTTCCTCAGAAACTTTGTCCGGCTATACTGAGGGAAAACCAATTTTAAATGGGCAAAACCACCTAAATCCTGGTAAATTTCATGCCAGTTATAAATGTGTGAGATTTCTTAGCTTTTAGTTTATAGTCAGAACAGAAATGGATACAGTGACCTATGACGGTCAAGTAATTGTACATCTTTTATCATCATAAGGGACTACTTGATGTCTAAAATTTGGAGGGGGGAGGAAAAAGAATGACAGATTTTTTAGTACACAAAATACTGTAAATAGGCATCTCAAGCAGTCATTTGCTCCACATCTGCAATATCATCGGGACTACTTAGGCTAAGAGTGATTAATACCAGTGATTGTAAGAAGGTATTTTTTTAAGTGCATTATCATCTGTTATTTTCAATTTTGGTTTCATGAGGTTCTGCTGCCAATACGACTTTGTCATAATTTTCCAGCTGAGTCTTCCTTTTTCTGAGGTTTCTTTGTATCCTAGTGTCTAGGTACTTGAAACTAAAAATAACTTGATAAAACTTTGTACTCTCAGAGGACATTAATCTTATTTCTTAAGCATTTGTTCTTCAGCTGTGTCTGTGTTGGAGAGGAGTCCTCCTTTTGTTCAGCTGTTATTTTAGCCCTGATGGGTAGATGAAAAACCTAAATGAGCCCAAAGGATTCTCATGTAATTAACAATTATACCTATTAAATGTCTCAGAAAAGACCACTGCCTTTGCTGGGGAAGCTTTTCTCAGGCTTAGGGAGAAGTTGTCACTGGGCCAGATCCATTCTGTATCTTATCAGCACCTCATTTACAGCCCTCATGGCTTTCAAAAGTGAGGAGCAGGCCTTCCAAGGGGGAGCTGAGCTCTGAGTCAAGGGTGATGGCAAGGGCTGGGCTTGAAAGAGAAGACTGACCAACAGGCAGAGGTGGAGCCATAGCATAAAGAAACAGTGACAGAAAAAGTGGAGGAAGACAGCTGTGTCAGGGGTAGATGGAGTGAATCACAGCACACACCAATAGTAGGTTCACAATAAATGTGTGATTGATTGGATCAGATAAAAGGCAGGGAAGGGGGGATTATGTTACTGATTGTTTCTAAAGAAGATTAACTTTTTCTTTCATGTCCTTTCTGCTTATCACCTAAAATTCAATAGCTACACTGACTTAGATATGTGGCTATTAGTTCCTATTTACATCTTGTATTCTTTTCATTCTTCTTATAATGTGTTCCTTGATTTTTTTTAAATAACTGCTTTATCATGTCAATAAAATATTTGGGGAAACTATTGTACACATTTCATTATGTTACAGTACTTGTTAGTGATTTCTAAGGAGATGATGAAGAAACAATAAAGCAAAACCAAATATGTACAGGCAGGAAGCTGTAGATCCTAATTTTTAGAAACTAGATGGATCTGTCATTTTACAATTGAGTCGATTATACAGCTTCAGAAATGTTTGAGTTCATAAAAGTACATATTGTCCTATTTTCTTCTAAGTGGAGTTCATTTGGGGGTAGATTCAGGATGTTGGTGTGTTTTGTGGATGTAACTAGTAATTCGGTCTTGAGAATGTGTTGGAAAGTACTCTGGACTGCAGTCAGGGACAGGAGTTCAGATTCTCCTAGAGTGATGCGTAAAGAGAAATACCACAAACATTACGTCATGCCATCCCCCTGCTTAAAACCTTTCAGCGACTTCCTTAATAAAATCCAGCTTCTTCAGAAGCCTCCTGTGACCTCTGGTCCCGCTCTCTGAGTCTTGTCCTATGTCACTTTCTCCCCTTTGGCTGGGCCCCAGTCCCTCACACATTCTTTCCAAGTTCCTAGAAAACGCAAGCTCCTTCCTGCCTCAGGGCTTCTGTGCCTGATGTTCCTTCCCCTGAAATTCTCTGCCCCACCTCCTTGCCCAGCTGGCTCCCTTAAAAACCAGCTCCTTGGAGAGGTCTTCTCTGACCACCCATCTCAATCAGGCCTGCCTGTTCTCCCAAAGCATGCGAGTGATTTTCTTTGTAACACATGGCAACACCTCTGAATAATTTATATATTTAGACTTTACTATCTCCCCTTCTGGAATATAAGCCAGTTACCTTGTCTTGTTGAACGATGAACCCCCCGGTGCCTGGCCCTATTCCTGGCTTATGTAGGTGCTCAGTAAAAAGGTTTGGGTAAAGGGAAGCTTGAGTTCTAAACTAAAGCACTAAACTTGCGAATCTGTACAAGTGAAAGGAATCTGCAAATAAGAAAACCCGGAGACTTGACAACTGAAGTTTAGTGCTCATTTGAAGCATATAGAATGAAAAGGAGCCACTGAAAAACAGAAAGGCAAAAAAAAAAAAAAGGAAAAGGCAAAAAAAAAACCTTTCATATTTAAAGCAAGTCAAGAATAGCAAAAGTTTAAACTATCAAAATCTTACGATGACAGAGCACAAACAAAAATCAATGTATTTTAGTGCCTTTAAAAAATATATATTTAGAAAGAAATATAAAATGTTCAAATCACCTTCAGATTATGAGAAGAACATTAAAACATTGGACAAGTGCTAAGATATCACTTCATGGGCAGTTTTTTTTTTTAACATCTTTATTGGAGTATAATTGCTTTACAATGGTGTGTTAGTTTCTGCTTTACAACAAAGTGAATCAGTTATACATATACATATGTTCCCATATCTCCTCCCTCTTGCGTCTCCCTCCC
>NC_041229.1:18769564-18810174 GCF_002837175.3 Physeter macrocephalus | reverse complement strand
TAAATTTTGGAGATTAATCCTTTGTCAGTTGCTTCATTTGCAAATATTACTCCCTTTCTGAGGGTTGTCTTTTGGTCTTGTTTATGGTTTCCTTTGCTGTGCAAAAGCTTTGAAGTTTCATTAGGTCCCATGTGTTTATTTTTGTTTTTATTTCCATTTCTCTAGGAGGTGGGTCAAAAAGGATCTTGCTGTGATTTATGTCATAGAGTGTTCTGCCTATGTTTTCCTCTAAGAGTTTGATAGTGTCTGGCCTTACATTTAGGTCTTTAACCCATTTTGAGTTTATTCTTGTGTGTGGTGTTAGGGAGTGTTCTAATTTCATACTTTTACATGTACCTGTCCAGTTTTCCCAGCACCACTTATTGAAGAGGCTGTCTTTTCTCTACTATATATTCTTGCATGGGCAGTTTTAAACCAAGGAAAATCGGAAGAAGAGTAAGAAGGTAAATAGGAAAAGGGGGATGGGAAGAAGAAAAACAAAGGGAGGAGAGAAATACTCTGAAGACTCTCGTCACTTGGGGGTTGGAGAACTCTTTGCTTTCCCTGTCCTGCGAAGTACTAATCAATTGAGTAACTAGGTCTGAGGGCTCTGGACCTGCCTCACAGGAGGGAATCTGCTTTCAGAGCTGCAGAGCTTCTATCCAGAGCAATAGCCAATGATAGCCATGGACCAGGTGAAATCAAGCCAGCCGTCAGACTCGTCCAAGAGGACAGAAGTTCCAACAGTGTTTCCTAAGCCACGGGTACTTGTGATCCGGGTGCATGGGCACAGTGAAATGGAAAATGGCATCACTCACAGGGAATTGTCTTGCTTTTGTTAGAATGGTTGGTAGCAGTGCCCCAGACCCTGGGGTTGATCTGGCAGCCATGATGATGGAGTTTGGGAATGGGTGAAATTTGCTTTGTTAAGCCTAATGCAGGTTCTAACCCTGGTGGAGGAAGTGATATTTAATTTCACATAAAACCAAAATGAATTATCCTCTAGGGAGTCATCTGGTTGGCATTTCTTTCCTATTTTTCTTCCTTCCTAGGCCAGCTCAAGTCTATTAAAATTCTGTTAGCTAAATGTCAATGGGTTCAGCATGTCTCCTCTCTGTGGCACATGTTGAAATTTTCCTATAAAATACTATTTTAATGTATTAAACAGAATTTTATTAATGTCAGCCCCATAGATTTCCATACAACCCAGTACCCTGTCTGGAGTTACATTTACTGGCGTCGGTTTATTTTTATTATTCTCAATTCATGATGACAAAATACTTAGCGGGAACAAGAAAAGGGAAAGTAGCTTTGCTGCTTGAGCTAAATTACTGGAGGACCAAGATTTGCATTTAGCATTCTGGCTGTTGGGCTTAATTAGGCCGATAGTTTCCTAAAAGAATTGAAGCTAGAGTTTTCTCTTGGTTGTCTAAAAAGAATTAGCCAGGCTTGGCTGTGCCAGGCTGGAAAATTTACCAGTTTATTAAGAAGGGACGTTCTGCAGGCACGACATTAAAAGATTTTGAGCTGTGCTGGCACTTTGGTTTCTCCAATGAGGAATTTGTGATGTTAATCCTGTGTTTGCTCTGAGGAGCTTCTGGGGCCATTAGCACCCTGTGGGCTGACATTATCCAGGAGCAGTGTTAAGATCAGCTAGGTGCTTTGTGACCACCTAGAGGGGTGGGATAGGGAGTGGGGGAGGGAGATGCAAGAGGGAGGGGATATGGGGATATATGTATATGTATAGCTGATTCACTTTGTTATGAAGCAGAAACTAACACACCGTTGTAAAGCAATTATACTCCAATAAAAATGTTTTAAAAAAAAAAGTGAACTCATTTTGGAAAGCTGGAAGGTTTCAGAGTAGAAGTGTCCTTATCTTTTTTAGTACCCATGCTACCAAACACAATTTCGAGTGCCTGACACACAGTGAGGCCAAACAAACCAAAACATCAGAGTTTGGAGCAGAGAAAGGTTATTGCAGGGCCATGCAAGGAGACAGATGGCTTCTGCCCAAAAGACTCCGAACTTCTCAAAGGGTTTCAGCAAAGCACTTTTATTAAAGGCAAGGTGAGGGAGGGCTGCGGTTAGTTGTGCAAAGTTCTTGGTGTTGGAATCCTTTGTTCTTGCAGATGTCTACATAGGTCAGGTCACGATGTTCCTGTAAACCTCCCATAAAACAAATGTTATTTTCTGTTCTGCAACTTTTTATCTCTCTATGAATGGACTCTTAAAGGTCAGAGTCCTGAGAACAGGCTATCCTGTATATTTCAGGCTATAGGCAACATTCTTTGACAAAAGGTGCAGAGCACAGGCAAGAGAACAGATCTAATGTGGAGTCAGGTTTGTTCTCCCCTATTACACCCAGTCATTTAAAAGTAACTACCATCATCTATTCCACTCTACCTTGTGAACAGCCAGGAGCTGAGGCCTTAGTGGACAACATTTAGCATTATTCAGGGTAATAATCTGACATTAAATAAAACTATAACCCGGGCTCATTAGGGCACCACAGGCCTCCCATGACATCACTTCAGTCATGCTTTGTACTGACCCCACTCCTTAGGCCACTTTTATTATCCTGAGAAGATAAAGCTTGGCCCATACACAGCTGTACCTTGGATGGAATCCGCCAAGGAAGTCCACACCAATCTTAGAAGAAAAAGGGACACTCCAGCCCAGAAAGGGGCTTTTGAGAAGAAAGCAGTGACCCATTTCAGGAAGGAGAATGGGGAGTAGAATTCACTCTGGGATTCAGAGCCATCACCCCGAAGATGCCAGAGGTTCCTTGTCTCCATCAGGCTTCATGAATCCCATGCCTGCCAGACCTCTCAGATGTGACCCTCAGAGTCCTTCCCTGGGAAGGTGGAATCAAATCAGCAACTGGGAAGGGAGAGAGATGAAGGGAAGAGGAAAGGAAAGAGGAAACTCTGGGTGTTTTTTCAAAGATGTTTGAGTTGTTCATAACATGGACCTATTTACTGTATAAATAATGACTTTCTAAGAGAAAATATTTAGAAAACACAGTCATGCTTGCCTTGGTATAATTGAAAGCAGGTCTTAAATTCTTACCTGGCCATTCTAGTCTATTTCAGCTGATCCTGAGTGCCCTTAAGTATCTCTCTAAATTCATGGTTTCCTGGGTGTCCCCAGCTTGCCCTCCAGTCCCATCTCCCAGGAGAGTCTTCACGGTAGAAATGGGATCAAATATCCAGCAGATACAGCTGCCATCTCAGCTTGTAAAACCTCAATATACTCTTCCCTGAGAATGCCTAAGACATTTAATTTCTCTACATACATACATTGTTTTATTAGTCACTTCTCCCTTCAGCCCTCCTTTCCTCCTCTTAAGCAGCTCTTTGATCTCTGGGCACTTTTGCAGAAGGCAGTGTTTTTCCTGAAAGCAAAACTTTCAGGAAAAAAAATTGCTAAATCTTTGAAAGCTATTGAAACTGGTTTATTGACTGGCCTGAACTTGGTAGAGGTTCAGTAGTTTTATTTTTCTCCGTTCACTATTGTTGACCGTGCTGGGTTAAATCTCCTTTCCCCCACTGGTAGCAAGAGGGGCAGGGATCTTGCCTGTTTTGTTCATCTGTGTCATTGTCACCCAAGTGCCTAAAATAGTGCCTGGCACATAGTAGAACCTCAGGAAAGATTTATTAAATTGAACATCTTTGGTTGGAACCCCAATTGTTTTCCTATTAAAAGTAAACTCAGGGCTTCCCTGGTGGCGCAGTGGTTGGGAGTCCGCCTGCCGATGCAGGGGAACCGGGTTCGCGCCCCGGTCCGGGAGGATCCCACATGCCGCGGAGCGGCTGGGCCCGTGAGCCATGGCCGCTGAGCCTGCGCGTCCGGAGCCTGTGCTCCGCAACGGGAGAGGCCACAGCAGAGGGAGGCCCGCATACCACAAAAAAAAAAAAAAAGAAAGAAAAGAAAAAGTGGGAAATTATTGCAAACAAATCAGGAGAAATCTCAATTGTCTTTATTAATGGAAGGGATTCAATTGGATTATCTTTTCTTTTTCCTTACTTCTTGATTATATCAACATTGCAGCAGACTTCCATTTGGGGGTGAGGACAGTGGCCCGTTGCTCCCTGTTGGTTTGAGAAGGAAGAATTGTTTGGGGCTCTCCTGGGGGCAGAAGCTTGTACCACTTCAGTCTAGAAACTGCTGCTTAGTCAGGCAGAGGCAGACGACCTGCTGGAAACCACCTGGGCACAGTGCAGGACAGCAGGTCACCAAGTTGGACATGGGGATAGAGCTTCAAATGGTCCAACCCATCCTTCAAAATTAAAATATACATTGAGATCATCTGTGAAATCCGTGAATCCTAGATCTTTTGAGTCTCTCCTTCCCTAAACTACCCTTAACAACAACAAGTAATAATAACAGTAAATAGCTTCCATTTATCCAGTGCCTGCTACGTGGCAGGCCCTGTGCTCTGCAATATTAGCTCTAATCCTTACACCACTCTCATAAGAAAGAGAAGGCTCAGTGAGCGTATGCACGGTTTGCTCAAGGTCAGACAACTCATCTAAGTAGTGAAGCTGGGATTTGAACCCTGATATGTCAAGACTCCAAAGCACAGAGTTCTCTGCGCTGCCTCTGTCCCAGGGTGAAGGTGGGGTGAGTGTCGCCTCACGTGGTCCTGAGATTAATTCAGATGTGTTTATAGTCTCATTCTCCTCATTCTTATCACCCTCTCCTTCATTGCTTAGCCTTTAAGTCACACAAAAAGATCTATTATATCATTACAGTTCATTTTTCTCATAATTGTATTCTCACTGGATGCGATTGACGAATTATCGAGCTTCTCCTGTCTCCGACATTCTTATGTAGCTTTGAAATGCGTTTTAGATCAAAATTTCTCTTATAAAAGGCAACATTGTTACTTTTTCAATAAGAATCTGCTCAACCACCCAGCACACCCCTGCAAACACAATACAGATTCACTCACAACACAGAGAGAGAATAAACATGTTCACCACAGTGGAAGAGCTCATCTACCTTGCAGGGCACACTGAGGCAGACCTGCCCCCATTGCACAGATCCCAGGACACTCAGGCCAATTACTCACAGGTATGACTTAGTCCAGACCAACCAGACAGATACGGGTACAAGGGACATGGCCAGGCTTAAACCTCCTCTGGAGGAGAAGGCCTTCCTCCTTTGTGCTCCCTTCTGCCTTCCACAGTGAGACCCAGTGCCTACTGGGTGCCTGCTAAGTCTGTTCTGACCACTGTTGAACTCAAAGGAGGTGGTGATCTTTGCAGGTTGTGTGAGCTACAGATTGTCTCTGTTGCATTACCTCTGGTTTAGTAGGCAGAACTGTGTTTCCCAAGCCCGAACCCCTCACGGACTCACCTGAGTGCTTGTTAAATACACATTCTGAGGCTCCACCCCAGAATCTCCAGGGGTGGGGTTTAGGAATCATTTTTACAAAAGCTCTCCAGGTAATTCTGTTATTACTTGAGTACAGTTCTACTGCCTCAGAACAATAAATGGAATTTGCAGTAAACAAGGACTTGCCAGGGCTGTAGCAGAACCACTGTGTTCACCTGTGTTTGCCAGTAGAGAGCTGTGAGGTGCGTGAGGGGAGAAGCGCTCCATCTCTTTGCCTCCAGGAGCTATTTAGAACGAAGCCATATAGCTCCTGGTCCAATTGCTCTCGTGAAAAGCAGGGACTGCAGATTACAATGGAAGAGTAAATGCAGCGTCTTTTTAGTCAGGAATTGTCTTTTAGGGATAGTGTTTTAAAATTTCCATTGTTTTTAGCAAAATTGGTTGTGGTAAGTAGTGATGGGAGGATAGAAATATATCGACATTAAGAGCTGCAAGGCATTGAAATGTTGTAATTCGATCTCCACCCAAAGGAAAAGTAATTATAAAAGAAAAAGTTACGTGACTGGTGCCCAGTAGCAAAAACCAAGCCAGTGATCAGCGGCATCCTCCATATTATAAAGAGAAAGACATGGACAGGTTCCAATTTAAAGATGGGTCATGCCTCAACAAGTCAGTCGTTTGCTGATTCTTTAGAACTTAACAACGTCTTCGACCTTAGATACCAGGTCCCTTCACCCTTGCAGGGGGCACCTGTAACACAGAGGGCCGAGCAGAGGTGATTCAGTGGGGTGGGGGCCGCTTGGCACCCTGGGTGTGGCTGGGTCATCACTTCTCCTAGGTGCTCCCTGTGGTATGTCCTGCCTGGCACTGAAGTGTGGACCCCTGTCACTGTCCTGTGTGTTTCCTAGGCTGGCATCTCCCCATTAATTAATCCACACACCATTCACCCTGAGTTTTAGTGACCACCCTTCCCTTGTATCTAAACGTCTAAGTCTCACGGCATTGTCTATTTATTCTGTTAACTGCTCATTTCCCAGATTCTGCGTGCAGGGACGGAGCAGGCATAACAGAAAGGTGGGGACCCAACCGACTGAGCTTTGTGTCCCAGGTCTGCTACTTACTAGCTCTGTGAGCTGGGGCAAGCAACTTCACACCTCAATTTGCTCTTCTGTGAAGTGGGAATGAAAGCACCCCATGAGTTATCAACCAGTGAGATAAGGTTTCTGAAGGTCTCCTGCCCATACATTCTTCTCCGGGAGCTTTGGCTACAAGAGTCAGTAATAAACACCCCCTTCCCACAGAGTGTTCACAGTCTAGTGGGAGAGACACTTGTGTAAAAAGGGAAATCACAATGCAAGGTGATATACCCCAGGATGGAAATAGTCACGAAGACCTCTGCTTTTGTCACTTCCACCGCACTGCCCTTTAAACCTCTGCCCTCTGCAGAGGGCCTGTCCCACTCCCTTGGATGTCTTTATTCTTCGAGATGATTTGCTCATAACTCTACAGCCTGGCCTTACAAGCTGAAAAATTGGCTTTGTAGCCCAAGTTTTATTAGAGTTTCCCTTTAGCAGGGTCGGCAGCGACTCCAAGAGAAAACTGGAAAGACGGGTAAAAGTAGCTGCCACGTTTGTTTAATATGCCTTAGAAGGGCAGTGCTTGTAATTGGGGGTAGCGTGTATCGCTGACATTCTGGTACCAGCAGTTGGGGAGTTAATAAAGTCATACTTTCTCTAAGTGTGTGTATCTCTGTGTGTGCGTGTCTGTGTACGTGCATGCTCACACATGCTCTCCAACGCACACAATTTATTAAAAATTAAACCCCGGGGGAGATTATGTACAGCACAAAGGAGGACAGAACGATTAAACCAATCCTCTGTCTGGGAGCCATGAGGTTCAAGCCTTTTGTCTTTTCATTAGACTAAATCTCCGAGGGGGACCCCTACCGCCCAATGACAACTTTCCCCTCTCAGTTCTGCGGGAAGTAGGCCTTCTCGTTTCCCAAAGAGGACTCTTTGTGTCTGACAAATGAAGATACTTTCAGTACAAAATCTATTCTTAGCTTGGTCACCTAGGGCCAAGTTTTTCTTTTGAAAATTAAACTGTTGTCCTGGCAGATTGGTTTCTGCATAATTTTCCGTGCACATGAAACCAGCTCCGTACATGTCTGCTGGCCTGGTCTTCACTATAATGAGATTCTTTTCTGGTTTGTTTCCTGGGCACGCTACAGACAAGGATCTGTATTTTTTTTGCCAGCTACAGCGACCAAGACGGATGAGCATCAGTCATTTGCTCTCTGAACTGCCCGCTCGGCCACAGCTGTGAGATGAACACAGATGAACAAGGCCAAGTCCTGTTCATTTCATCTAGTGATTCAGCGTATTCTGGAGGAACTCCTGAGAGCTAGTTTTTCCCTATCCATGCCATAGGAGCACAGAATGTAAAATAAATAGCTGGCGCGGAGATTGCTAGGAGAGAAACAGGAATTTGAGTTTCAAGCTTCCTTGGGAGCCTGTGCAATATTGGTGGGCGTCCTGAATAAAGAAGATATGTTAAGTGGCCGGCGTGAGCAGCTCAATTCTTCTGCCCCCGAGGTTCTTTTCAGCCTCTTGCTAGCTAAGTAAATAGGCCAGTGGTTTAGCATATTGCTCTTGTAGCTTAGGGTTTTGTTGTCTTAGCCCATGCATTTTATGCAGGGCATCCATTCTGCTTTTTAAATTTTACTGCCATATTTTAAATGGCATTGATTGCTCTAATGGCCCCCTGGACACAGGGGTGACTGAGGGTCACCTTCCTGGCTATAACATTACTATTTTAAATAATCAGCTAGCCATGTGAAACACAAGCTTTGCCCGCTGCATCTTCTAAATACCAGCATCTTGGGTTTGACACTGAGATCCTTGTCAATTTGTAGCCGTGCTCTGTCTTTCCATTGGTGTGCAGGCTGAGGAGCCTCTGGTTATTGTCCTCAGAGAGTCTGAGGACACTGGGATGTCTTGTGTGAGGCTAAAGGCTATTTTTAAGAGCAAGGTGATTGTTTATTATTAATTTCTGTACTTAGAAACTTGGAGTAGTTTTCATTCATTTGACCAATATTTATTACACCTCCACCCTGTGTCTGGCACTGTGTGAGGCACTGGGGTACAACAGTGAACAAAAGAGAGAAAATCCCTGCCTTTGTCAAGCTTAGTAAACACAATAGAATCAATGAAGCAGTGATTTACAAAGTGATATATGTTACGAGGAAATATATCCCACAGGCCAGCTGAAATTGGGAGTTCCAGGGAACAGTGATACTGGCAAATTAATATGTTTGAAAAACAAATTGGATACAGACGATAGGCTGAATTCTGCCCAGCGATTAGGCTGTAAGTCTTTGTGACATCGTGGGTACTGTTGCCTTGTTATGTTATTTAATCTCCCATGCTTATGTCCTGCTTCCGTTAGTAGTTGGTAAGCAACTTGAAGACAGGGACTATACATTGTGAGTCCTGGCTTCCCCTACAGCCCCGAGTCCGGTGTCATACACATTACAGATGCTCCGTACATGTATATTAAGTGAATGTATACATCTCCAGCAGCAGGAGACAGATGTGGCCATGGGTGTGGCTGTTTCAGGCTCTACGGAGTGTGTTATGAGGTGTGTAGACATGTTTTTCCTAAGGTGGACGGAGTTATTGCTACATCCGTTTGCTGAACAATCCCTAATAATTGTCTCCTCACAACACGGCATGGATTATAAAGAAAACTACTAGAGAGCTTTTCTTTGTTTTCTCCTCTGGAAGGTTTGCTTCCTTAGTATAAAGGTCACAGGAGGGATGGTCAGTAAAGGCTTGACCCCAGACCAGCTGGGAGCAGTTGTCTCCCTGTTCATATTTAGCTTGAAGACATCAGACCTTGTGGTCTGATCTAAGACATTCCAGTGGCTGGCAGGAAGTTCTCTTTTATGTGCCTTCTAAATTAATTTAAGCCTGTTTGTTTCTTCTGACGTAGGTAGGCTAAGACGAACAACCTAATTGATGTCCTTGGTGGGGAGCCCTGTTGATGCCCGTCAATCGTCCTTCTTTCCGTGCTTTCAGCCCTTCCGAGCTGCACGGAGAAGAACACAAAGCCACCTGCTCCTCCCCCTCCCGAGCAGGTCACCTGTGCCCATCTCTGGGCTTCTAGAGCATTTGCTTCAAGCCCATCTTTTACTCAGAGATTCATTGAGGAAGAACACGCGTTCAGATTGGCTCAAGGTCAAGGGAGGGATTTGTTGGAAGCAGGCAGAGGCATCTAACAGAAGCTAAGAGCTGGCAGCTAGCCCCTCACCAGGGAGTAGAACTGGTGAATTAGTTAAGAGGAACGTGGGCCCCTGTGGCAGGTAAACTCCCAGACCTCAGTGGCTCAGCACAGCAGAAGTTCGTTTCTCTTGCCCATCAACATCAGTAGCTGGATGCGGGGGAGGCTGTGTTCCACAGAGTCGTTCGTGCAGGGCCCCAGGCTGACGAAGCTCTGCCATCTTCACCCTGGACATCACCATCCAGCCCGCAGACCGGGGAAGGGAGAGTGGAGGGTTGGGCTGGCGGTTTTGTGGGCCAGCCTTGGAGGTGGCATGTATCACTTGCACCCACGGTCCATTGACCAGGATGCAGCCATACGGCCACAGCTTACTTCAAGGGAGACTGAGTGTGCAGTCCAGCTGTGTGCCCAGGAGGAAAGGAAAGGAAGTTTGGAGGGCAGTCAGGAGCTCCAGGTCTATCCGGATCCAGGTTAACTTTGTCCTTTGCCCTGACTGAGAGCTGTGTGTCCTTCTGTGCTGGATACCCTTTGGATGAGAAGGGGACTCATGATGCTTTTTTTGTGAGAGAGGAAATGCATATCCTCTCCATCCTCCTGCCATGTGGACAATGCTTCAGCTTGCTGGACCATCCGTCGGGCTGGTATTCAGCGAGGGCTGTCATTGCCCCTTTGCCCTCTGCCAGGAGTAAAAAGTCAGCCAAATTATAAGTATATTCTGTGAAAGGCTCACCTCATACAGCTAACAATAGACATTGAAATCATGTCTGTAAGCTATGTAAGGAAAGACAGTGTTCCCAGGAGACTCCCCTAAATTTTGAGCCAGGCTGTGAGAATTTGCCTTTTATAACAAGAAAAGACAGGTTCCCCCAAATCGCATCTGTTTAGTCTATCTCAGCACTGGATAATGTGTGTTCCTTAATGCCTGAGGGGAAGGGCCTTCCCCTTCTCTCCTTGTGTGGTTTCTCCAGTGTGGTTTCTTCCAGATGTCACAGTCAACACAACTTCCTTCTCCTAAGCTTGGCCACACAGCTTTAATGAGGGCACACGTGCATTTGGGATCCAGCATATTAGGAAGAGTGAGTGAGTGAGTGAGAGAGAGAGAGAGTGTGTGTGTGTGTGTGTGTGTGTCTCTAGGAACTTCTGAGGTATGAGCATCACTGTCCAGTACCTGTGATAGCTCAGCTCTTACAAGGATGGGAGAGGTGGTGGCCTGACACCGCGCCCCCCCCCCCAGAAGAGGGCTGCCCTGCACCTATTGGGACTGCAGAACAGTGGCATCCCCACGCCCAAGGCCTCTTACACAGAGGCCACGTGTCCTGATGCTTTCACAGGACACTTCTCATATGTTGGGGACATAGCAGTCGGTACTGGTGTGTTGGATGTAGGTGCCGGGAGTGGAATTCTTTGCTTGGGTTCAGAAGAAAGGGTTGCAAGGATAGAAATCTGTGCCCACAGAGCCTGTTGTTCTGCCCTGTTGAAGGAGGAATGATGTCCTACGTGTTTTTAGTAACAGAGTTAACAGCTAAGAAAAGACAAGCTTGGGGAGGGAAGTCCTTACTAGATGATGAGGAGTCTTGTCTTTGTTCTTGGTGCCAGAAGCGCTAGGTTTCTAATTATGATGGAAGGAGAGATCACTGTGATGAAGCGTGTCATTGTGTTTCAAAATATCTCTACGTTGTGTTCTTGCTGTGTTCTTCAAGCGATAGACGTTACTCAGGAGTGTACTTTGTCCTTCTTTCCAAGGACATAAACTAACAGTTTTCTCCTTCCTTTTCTTTAATGCTCTGCTTTCCAACCTGGTGATCGGCTGCTGTGTCCCACCCGTTGCCATGAAATTCCTTCATCTCTTCCGCATCCCAACCAAAAGGTAAGGAACCACAAATGGTATTAATTTGCTGAAGCAACACCAACTTATAAAACAAGCAAAAAAGAGTTACATTTTGATCATTAGGAATTTTTTTGACTTTAAGAGAAAAAGGGATTGATTGTGAAGCCCTCAATTCTAGTATCGATGTCTGGCTGATGGATTGCCTCTCTTCTGGGGCTGGTGTGAAACGAGACACAGGTGTGGGTGGGGTCTTCGTATTTATGAGTTTTTGTCATTGGCTCATGAACATGGAGAGCAAGTTACAGACATTTCACAGTTAAGTTTTATCAAGACTGAAATATTAAGTGAAAGGAGGTTAGAGGAGCATTAATATTGCTCTGTCTTGATTGACACTAAAGCATGATTAATCCAACCAATAATGATCCAGTCTGGGGTTTTCTTATACCTGTTGCATGACAGGGGAGAGACCATTTAGATTCTCTGCCAAAAGGGAACACTTAGAGTCTTGCAGCTGCTAAACACACACACACACACACACACACACACACACACACACACACACATTTGCCATATTTTTTTTTGGCATTTTTTTATTGTGGTAAAAAACACGCAACATTTTCCATCTTAATTATTTTTAAGTGTGCAGTTCAGTAGTGTTTAAGTACATTCACATTGTTGTGTTAAAGATCTGCAGAGCTTTCTCATCTTGCAAAACGGAAACTCTTTACCCATTAAACACCAACTCCCCTTTTCTCCTTCTCCCCAGCCCCCAGTAATCACCGTTCTGCTCCCTGTTTCTCTGAATTTGACTGCTTTAGTTACCTCATGTAGGTGGCATCATACAGTATTTGTCCTTCTGTGACTGGCTTATTTCACTTAATGTGATGTACTCAAGGGTCATCCGTGTTGCAGCAGGTGACAGGCTTTCCTTCCTTTTTAAGGCTGAATAATATTCCATTGTAAGTATATATATTTATATATATATATATATATATATACTCCATTTTGTTTGTCCATTCATCTGTCAGTGGGTGGACATCTGGATTTTTTCACCTCTTGGCTCTTGCAAATAGTGTCGCTGCAAACCTGGGTACACTTATCCCATGAATATGTGTGTACCCATCTTTTGATTAGATGAATCCTGCCATGTCCTTTCCCAAAGTGAATTATCACTGCCTCTTGTGTTATTAAGGCTTCAACATGGCGAGCCCTCCAGCCTAGTGTCTCCTGGGGCTGAACATTCATTGCAGTTTAGCGACTGGCAGGTACTCATCCCCCATCCTGCTACTCAGCACATTCTTTTCTCCCCTGCTTCCCTTTCCTATACTTTTTGGGCAGAGGCTGTAGAATCACATGCTCCCCCGGACATTCCCCGTTATCTTCACACTGGGATGGTTGTTCTGTTGTAACATACATTTGTAAGTCTTTTCTGGGTAACGTGTGTCATCTCGTGTAAATGATGTTGAGCTGAGGATTCATTATCAAGTCAGATCTCATTGCCTCGTTATGTGGAAGAAGCCTGTTCCGTTGCAGTAATCCATACAGAGGGAAGAGAGCACTGTGTAGATCTTCCAGGGCAGGTGGTTTCTGTCTTTTCCTACCAGTTCCCTCCTGGGGCACCCTGGATCAGGCTATGGTGAATGTTTACTGAGCTTGGTTTCTCCAGGGCTGTGGGCACCAGACCTTGCCCATCATGGGCCTGAATTCCTGATGGCAAAAAAAAAGATTGATTTCCAGAAGTTCTCTTGGTGCTCATAAGTGTTTCAGAACAGTGAACAGGGTGGGATTTAAGGTGAGTTGGTGGGGCAATTCTGTGATATTGTCAACCAATGTGGCTTCACTACAGTCCCAAAGCTCTACCAGGACAGCATCTACAGGCAGAGGTGGGACTCACCTGTGGCTAGGCAGATTGAGAAAAAAATAATCATTTTCTGATTTTTTAAAAATAGATGTCTGTAAGAAAACGTCAAGAGCACACTTGAAGTGATATTTTTAATGTGATGTTCATGACTTGGGTTGGCTGTTTCATTATTTGAGAAGACAAGTGACTGGGCAGAATTAAACAGCACTATTAGCAGTTGCAAGAGTGCATCTTAGACTGAGTTCTTGAGATGGAAGACAAACTTGGGCAACGGGGTCTGCAGAGAGTGAGCATTAGAAGTAAAGTGTGTTGGAGCCACGTGAGGCTCCGGAGCAAGACGAAGAAACTGTTTGGCTTCATCAAAGCTGAGTGTGTGACTCACAGACATAGAGAACAGACTTGTGGTTGCCAAGGGGGAGGGAGTGGGGGGGACAGATTGCGAGTTTGGGATTAGCAGATACAAACTGTTATATGTAGAATGGATAATAATAAGGTCCTACTCTATAGCACAAGAAACTATATTCAATATCCTGTGATAAACCATTATGGAAGAGAATATAAAAAAGAATGTATGTATATACATGTATACGTATAACTGAATTACTTTGCTGTACAGCAGAAACTAACACTACATTGTAAGTCAACTATACATCAATTAAAAAACAAAAAGCTGGGTGTGTGCCCTGGGCAGGCACACATCCTGCCCCTCAGACCTCCTCATCCCAGATGTTTCGTCTCATTGGCGCTTTGAACCTTTGAGAGCAGTGTGGGAGCTATCTTTCTTACCAGATATTTTGTGTATATTCCTCTGTGCTCTTCATGGGAAATCAGAGACGAGCTGAACTATGCAAAGTGCCAGGTCTACCTGTAGTGTCATGGAGGCAAAGCCAGTTAATACTCACAAGTCAATTTAACTATCAACACATTTGATGGGAACCCCAGGGCTGACTATTTCTTGACGATCGGTAATGAGATTTGAAAGCAGGTTTCCTTTTATATCGTATGGATCTGGGGAGGGTCTTTTTTTGTCCAAAAATAATATAGTTGATAGAATACAATGAGTCTCCCTTGTGGTTTCATTTCCTTTTACATTAATTTGGAGGTAAGCGAAGTTCTACAGTGGACACTTCACTTATTCAGGATTTTAATTTTAGTGCAGTTTAGATTGAAATAAAAGTAATTCGTAGTAGTACTAATGATAGGAACGGGACTGATAAGATGGAGATGGTTTTTAGACATCAGGTCATTTTGGTCATCAAGTCACTGCAAAATACGCAGGTAGAAATGCACAGCAGTCACACTGGGGAACTGGGTTTTAGGTTTCCACTGGAGTGGAGATATGGACATTATTCATATTCGGAATTATAAATTATTTATATTAGGCACACGTGCGTGAGGTGGGGGACTATCCCTTGGAGAAAATGCATGGGCATGGCTAAAGCATAGGAATCAGAAGTGAGGACAGAAAGGAAGAGTCAGGATGAGCAGAGAAGGGGCACCATGCCCGGTGCACAGACGGAGAACTTCCCAGGTGAGGTTCGTGATCATCTCCGGAACAGGGCTCCGCCTGGTACACATTACCGTCACCTAGGGTGCTTCTTAAAAATGTACCGATGACTGAGCCGCACCCCACAGCAATTAAATCTGAATGTCTACAGATAGGACCCAGTCCAGACACTATATTTTTTAAAACTTTCAGTGATCAGTGAGGATCCTTATGATCGGTGGTCAGTGATCTTCATGTCCAGAAAGTGCTGGGAACCACTGATCAAGAGGGAAGGACAGAGCAGGGCTGATGCATTTGTCAAGAGGCGGGTGCTTGGTGGACGCTGAGTGTTGTCCTCAGTAGAACTGTGAAGGTAGAAGGAGGGCAGCCTGTGGAAGGTTAAGAGAGGAAGGAATAAAAACGTGGGGTGCCTGCAAGTGGGGAGCGCAGAGTCAAGGAGTGTGGCAGGAAATGGAAGGTGAGATGAGTGAGAGGAATAATAGCAGGTCTAATAAAGGGTTTGCTTTTGTTTTGGTTTTAAAAGAAAATAAGTGTGAGAAAAGCTGCTCAGTAGAGAGAGGCTAAGTGTAGGAAGAGAGAGCAGTGAGAGTGAGCTGGGTGTGACGTGGGATTCATGGGGAAGGCGGGCTGGAGAGGATCTTGTTCCCTTACTGAAGAGTGGAGGGGGTGGGGGCTGAGGGGTGTGCACACCAGAGCGTTGGCCTTCTCTGTGGGACCAGCGACCAGGCTCTTCCTGAGACCCCGCTGGGGATTGAGGAGAAGCTGGGAGGATAAGCAGACGGGAAACAGTCTGGCATAGTTGCTGTGGGGTCTGGGTTAGGAAGACCACGAGACCCATGTGAAGTGATGGATGAGCAGCTTCTGTGCTTCTCAAGTTGGCCGCGTCTGAATCTGTGAAAGACCAGCTTTGTAAGGACGTGCCTTCTGTCTCTGTCATCTGTGACCCAGGTGCAGGAATGGGCAGAATGGATGGTGGGGATGGACCCGGGCTGGGAACTGACTTGAGAGGCTTAGGAAAATGGTAAGGCAGGAGGCTGGGCTACTGGAGAGGGTGGTTTCCCAATCATTAATACTGAGCCTGGGACGGGAGAAGGGAGGCCAGTGTAGACAAAGTGGGGTTAACAGACTCCAGGGAGTTGAATGTCTGGAGGGCTCTGTGGGCCATGGGCTCCAGCCTGAAGGGGCATGGAGAAAGGATGCCCTGGGAGGCCTGGGCTGAAGCTGATCCGGGCCAGAGGACAGCTCCCTGCCTGTCTGTCGGGGAGGGTGAGAATGGGGGGCGTGTCCCCCAAGAGCGTCAAGTTTCAATTAAGTTCAAGAAGAGAAGGAAAGATTGAAAACCAGACACGGAATAAAAAGGAACTTAGTTGTACTCAAGCAGAGCATAACAGAAAGAGGTTGTTGGTGCAGATAAACCTTTCTTTTATTAAAAAAAAAGGTGTGTGTATGTTGTAGGGAGAGCAGTGGTGATGGTTTCTTTCCCCTTCAAGACCAGCAAATCAAAGAGTATTAGTGACATGTAGAAATAGCTTAAATAACATGAATATGTGACCTTCACTGTGTTATCTCGAAACCCAGCTGTTTGCTGACCATTAAAAAAGACAGTTATGGACTTAATGAGTTATTTAAAATGGAAACTCTGGAAATATATTTGTTGAAAGATGTTTCATGGCTTGAATTCTCCATTAGGCCATTGGTCTTTGCAGAAAGAAGGAAATAACATTATGTACAAATGTTGTTAATTACTCATTAATCTGACATTTTGATGGCATTAAGCAACAAATATTAATTTGAGACTCAGCATTGTGATTGTTTCTAAGATGTATGGCATCTCCAAAAATATGAAACCTAAATTTCAAAATTACTTTCTTCAAAGGCTGATGGTGGCAAAACTCATTATTAGAGCCTTTTAAAAGCTTTAAATGAAACACTGCAATCTACAGAATTCATTACTGTGCACAACTAATTAGAACTTTAAAGGAAATCACAGTGGGGAATTAGACATTTTAAAGAGCATTTCCTTGAGCTGAAATGTTCTTCAGAATAAAGGTTGTTTTGCAGCAAATGAGACACTTGAATTTTACATACATATATAGACACACCCTAAAGAGCAGCACGTTTGATCAGCCGTGCTAGGAAATCATTCTTGTTCTCTGTTCAGACAAAAGGAAAAACAACAAAGGCAACAAGGGAGGGACAAGACAGAAATGCAAATTAGGTGGCCAGAGTGTCCTCGGAAGCCAAACAAAAAACACAGACACACAGACGTATCTAATTAGTTTCCAAAGCCAGCTTTACCCCAGGAAAAAAAAAAAATTCTCATCTAAGAAAACAGCGAGAGCTGTGTGAGTCCCAGGTGTATGGGTGATTACAGCAGAAAGCAGAAAAAGCCACTGCTGTTCATTCAGCTCAGCTGCCTCTGTGCTACACAAATGTGTTTACAGAAAGAATATAAAATCGACCATGGATAACTCCCTCCCTTTCCCCAGATTGATTAATTTCTCCACGTGCTGGCAGATTTTTACACGGGCTGGGATCGAGTGTGAGACATGAATGTGTAAATCAACAGCAGGTGGAAGTTGAATTTGTCTGGCCCAGCTGCTGTTCTGTATATTTCCTATTCTTTTTGGTTACCTCAGTCCAGCATCTGTCATGGCCCAGGACTCAGGGGCTTCTGTCATCCCGGGCCTGAGGAGCCACAGCATCGCCTGTGTCTCCTGACAGCTCCCCTCCCTGGGATAGCAAACAGCAAGATGATAGTCCCGTCACTGCTAGCAGGAACTGACAAGAGAGCTGAGCTGGATGTTTTTTGTATTGCATTTTGATACTTCTCTTGATAGAGACACTGCCTTCCACTCCACCTTGAATGTGGATACTGCGTTATCTGGGCTCTTTTTTTTTTTTTTTTTTTTTTTTCCTGTGCGCGGGCCTCTCACTGCTGCGGCCTCTCCCGTTGTGGAGCACAGGCTCCGGACGCGCAGGCTCAGCGGCCATGGCTCACGGGCCCAGGCGCTCCGCGGCATGTGGGATCTTCCCAGACAGGGGCACGAACCCGTGTCCCCTGCATTGGCAGGCGGACTCTCAACCACTGTGCCACCAGGGAAGCCCCTATCTGGGCTCTTTTACGATACCTCTTTAGTTGATTCTATCGCATGAATGAAACTCTTATATTTGAATACACTTTTCTTTGTGTTTTAATCTTGGTGATGGGATGCAGTGATTTAAAAATGACCTGCTTTTTGCCCTTTAGATTATGTCTTGAAGGAACAGTGTATTTTCCACACACTCCGGAAATCTCCATGGAAGCTAGTCATCCAGCAGACCCACATTTTTACCATCTCCTAACACTGTAGAGTTTTAGAGTTGCTTGTAGCCTTTAGAGGTCATCTCGACTCTTCCAATGTAGGAATCCTTCCTCTGCCCCGCTCCTCACAGATGGCCACCCAGCCTCTATCATGAGGCTGACATCCATGCAAATAGCAGATGCCTCTCTTTGACAGCACTTCCCCACACGGGGCATTGTCCCACTAATGCTTAGCCTGTCTTTCTTGGATAATTGTGAGGGTTAGTGTTTCTCCAAGGCTTTCTAGAAAGACCAGTCAGACTGCCACCTACCCTAGGGACTTTCTGGGACAGTTCTTATCTTCTAAATAAAATCACAGTTACTAAGTGTCTTTTAAAAATGTTCTACAGAAAATACTAACTCAAATATACTAATATGGCTGCACACGGGAAACCAGATCTTTGATATTTATTTTAAAAGAGATGAGCAAAATTGTTTTAAGTTTAGCTACAGCATAAGAGATTATGTTCAGTGCTACTTCAGGGTATCATGTGTATTTTTTATATTCATAATTTGGCAGTGACTTCCTCCACTATTAGTTTCCACTTGAAGTTTTTTTTGTAAGAATCTAATTTCTAATAAGCTGAAACGGTTTAAGGAATGATTCTCTATTGTCCTGTCAAGTTGCAGAAAATATCAAATATGGACCCTATGCTGTCATCAGTTTGCTATGTGGCCAGATCTACCTTTTCTTCAGGCACATGTATCTTCATGGTCCTTAATTAATTTTTCTTCCTTAAACCTTAGCTAAAATATTTTGAGGCTTGTTATACCACATTCGTTTTTGTGTTTATTTGCAGTCTCTTGGATAGAGAGAGATAAGACAAAGTAATACTGTTTACAAATTCCTGGCAGAATTGACTTTAAGAATCTCTCTGTACATTTTTAGTTAAAAAAAAAAAGTTGTCAGAAGTAAAAAAATAAAATAAAATAAAATTAAAGAAAATCCCAAATTATTTGGAAAAAAAAAATCAAAGTTGTTCTGAATAGAGAATCTCATCCATAGAAATCTGGAGTGTTCAATTAAAAACTTGTAAAGAGGCTCAGAGGCCTGTGTTAGTGATATTTTAATTTGGCGAGGAAAAGCTTGTATGCAAATATAAAATTGTAGCATCTTAGGGTCAGAAATTCCTTAGAGATAAAACCCCTGCAGCCTCTTCTTGAATATCTCAAGTGATGAGATGTGCCCTACCCTACCGTGATAACAAACATTTGCTGAGCATATATTAGACGCCAGCCATTAGCTCGGGTGTTGGGATGCAATATTGAACAAGACAAAGATGAAGAAACAGTTCCTGTCATCATGGACTTACATTTGAGTGGGCTGCCTACCACGTCCATTGGACCCTTAAACAAGCTAAACTGTTTAAATTCTGCTCGCTTGTTATGCAGATCCTGTCCTGTGTCTTCACAGACGCAGAATTCAGAGTTAGAATTACCTCCCAGGGTTTTAGTCCAGCCTCCAGGCAAGGCCTGCAGCCTCTCTGTGGAAGCCTGTATGTTTCTGGTAAAACTGAACAGCCACCTGTGGGCCAGAAGAATACAGTGAGGCTATCTGCTCCCTGTCTCTAGTCCCAAGGGTTCCCCTGAGGGAGGCAGCCTGAGAATTGGTCCAGGCTTTTTCCAGCCACGGCCCACTGTTACCCGGCACAAAGCTGACGGCCAGCTGCAAGCCTGAGCCCTCTTTAACATGAACTGCTTTGTAGGCAAGTCTCCCACATCCTTATTTGTATCTTGGACGTTTTGACCTGAAATGTAGGACTTTTTTTGCATTCATCTCATTTATATTTCATTATGGTTAAAATTGACCCATGTTCCAGCCTATTTTGAAATTTGAGTCCAGATTATTTTCTCTAAATATTTTTAATGGATTACTTCGCCTGTAAACACCTTTTGAGTAGCCACCCTTGAGATATGTGTATCTGTTATTTTATAATTTATATACAGATGTTATTAGCTAATATCTCAAGCCATAATATATACTTAAGGCAAGGTTCAAATAGTGAATCAAATCCATATCTCGAATCATTTTAGTGATTTCAAATTTTTCTATTGATTTCTGATCAGCTTTCATTAGATCATTCTTGTTTCATCTCCTATGGCTGGCATAGTACAGATGCCAGGAACAGTAGAACTGTCCGCTCTGCCATTTTCTTGTTCACTTGTGCTTTCTTCATTAGTATTATCTTCAATCCATGATTTCTTTGGGGGATCTTTTTTTTTTTAAGCCAGCTGTCCATTTGAGGAAGATTCTGTAGTTAAAACTAGATAATGTAATCCATAAATCCACTTAACAGAACTCAACTAAACAGCCGTGTGTGGTAATACAATGAAAGAGAACAAACAAATAGGAGACTATCTTCAATCGTCTATTGTTATAGAAACCCTCAGACTCCTTGTATACCTTATCTGACAAGCCATCCTCTCCATTATAGACCAGGTGACAATATCACTGTCACTCAGTGCATTTAGAATATTAGCAAAGCTTAACTTTTTTTTCAAGTTTAAGAATAGACAGAAATAGTCTAAAATTGCCTTCTCACACCCTAATGAACTATCTCACACACCTCTAGGGGTGTTCTCACTGTACTTTAGCGCTCTTCTCTCTGGTGTATCAGTTGTCTCCGTAATATTTTTTCATCCACATTTTTGGATGGTATCATTTCAGTCTTATATAAAAGTAGAAGTAAAAAAAGATAAAGATGAATTATTGGAACACTTAAAACCTCTCTCTAGGTTGACATTGATCCGTTCATCAGCCCTCTTGAGGAAGTTTTTTAACTAGATATGAATAAGCCTATTTATATTGACAACCTGCCCCTAACTTTTCCACGTGGGCTAGAAGGTTATCATAAAACACAGAGTTGAGTGCTTTGATTCTGGAAACCTACATGGTAATGATGACTACCACTTATTGGTCCCTACCTGGTGACAGGTGACAGACAGGCCCAGTGCTAGGCTCTTTACAAATGCTGTTTCATTTGATTCTCACGGGAAACCCATGAGATAGGCACGTTCCTCCTATCTTACAAATTAGGAGAGTGAGGGACAGAATGGTAAAGTGGGGGTCAGCTCTAAGCCGGCAATGAGCAGGCTTTTCCACATTAGCGTATGTCATTAGAAAATCATCCTTGGGTGTGTCCCCTTTGTAAGTCTGTAGCCAACAGCAAGGTGGCTTCAAAAGGTGCAGCAGCATGCGGTTTTTTGTTTGTTGTTAATTGATATGTAATTAACATTTAACATATTAGTTTCAGGTGTACAACATAATGATTCAATATATGTAGATATAAAGCATGGTTTTAAACCACTGTCTTCTCTAAGTACAGAACACTCTACTCCCTTTTGAAAATTGGGACATTTGTACATCTGCAGTGTCCTAGCGCCTTCCTCTTCTTTTTGCCGCAAAGTCTAAGAGCTAGATACAAGTGTGTCCACAGTTGCACACGCATCCTCCTTGAACAACCCAGGTGGAAGTTGCCAGGGCCTGGAAAAGTGTTCATGTAAAGTAGGTGGGTGCCCTCTTATCGTATCCTCACCTACCTTTGGCCTCCTCTTCTTTTCACTGTGTTTATCTTTGCTGGTTGGAGACTCATTCTGGGAAATAGCTGTTTTCTCTGTCATCTGTTACCGTCCCATCACCTGCCCCAAACAGTGGTTCTCTGTTACCCTGATGGGGGGGGGCGGGGGGGGGCGCGTAGGGTGTATAAAACGAAGCAATTCTGAATTATTTCTCTAAAGTGATATTTTAGTGATTTCCAATTTTATTATAAATTTTCAAAGAAAAAAATAAAAGGAAAAATGGTACAATGAATACGTATATACTGACTACTTAAATTCAGATATTTTGCCATATTTGCTTCATCTGTGTTTTTTATACGAACTATTTAAAGAGTTGCAGACATTATGACACTTAACTCCCAAATACTTCATTATTGCATCTCCTAAAAATAAGAGCGTTATCCCTAAAATAAGGTTATGCTCTGACATGGCTGCTGTGCCATTTTCATACATAAGAAAATTAGCACTAATTCTCTAGTATCATGTAAACACCCAGTGCAATTATCCCTCCAAAATGTACTATATATATTTTCCCCAGAACTAGGATTTAATTGTTTCATACTTTGCATTTGGCTTTTAAATCTCAAATAGTTTTAGAGTTTTGACTTCCTGTTGTGAAGGAGGCAGGAATAAAAGATTTGGATGATTTTCAAAAAAAATATTTAAGTCCCATTTTACATGACTGATGACTTTTCAGATTAAATAGACTATTGATCTAGATCATTCTGGTGGTTTTTCACTTGGTAGTAAATGGCGCCGGATACGTTAAAGTTGTAAAACATAGAAATCTCCAAAGTGTGCACGTGAACCACATCTTAACAGAGGCAGTCCGTCATCTGTAAATGTACATGAGACACTTAGTGCTTTGATGCTATATGTGTGAAACCATCTCATAAGCAGATAGTGCATCAAGGGTTTTGGCTCAGCACTGAGAATGGATTATAATAGATTGAAATTAAATATGATTTAAGTGACAGGAAAATGGTGCCGGCTAAGTAAATAATTGATTAATCATCCCCCAGTTAAACCTGGCAAGTTAAATTGCAAGGCTGGAATTGAATGCTTCGTAGAACTCCTCTCCACATTTCAATCCCAATAAAAATTGTATTAGAGAAGAGAGAAAAATCAGAAACCGTTCAGAGAAAGTGCATGTTCCTTGCTCTGTCTGTTTACAGCATGACATCAGGTGTGTTAATTGTGCTATGATGATTTCTTTGGGGGATCTTTTTTTTTTTTAAGCCAGCTGTCCATTTGAGGAAGATTCTGTAGTTAAAACTAGATAATGTAATCCATAAATCCACTTAACAGAACTCAACTAAACAGCCGTGTGTGGTAATACAATGAAAGAGAACAAACAAATAGGAGACTATCTTCAATCGTCTATTGTTATAGAAACCCTCAGACTCCTTGTATACCTTATCTGACAAGCCATCCTCTCCATTATAGACCAGGTGACAATATCACTGTCACTCAGTGCATTTAGAATATTAGCAAGGCTTAACTTTTTTTTCAAGTTTAAGAGTAGACAGAAATAGTCTAAAATTGCCTTCTCACACCCTAATGAACTATCTCACACACCTCTAGGGGTGTTCTCACTGTACTTTAGTGCTCTTCTCTCTGGTGTATCAGTTGTCTCCGTAATATTTTTTCATCCACATTTTTGGATGGTATCATTTCAGTCTTATATAAAAGTAGAAGTAAAAAAAGATAAAGATGAATTATTGGAACACTTAAAACCTCTCTCTAGGTTGACATTGATCCGTTCATCAGCCCTCTTGAGGAAGTTTTTTAACTAGATATGAATAAGCCTATTTATATTGACAGCCTGCCCCTAACTTTTCCACGTGGGCTAGAAGGTTATCATAAAACACGGAGTTGAGTGCTTTGATTCTGGAAACCTACATGGTAATGATGACTACCACTTACTGGTCCCTACCTGGTGACAGGTGACAGACAGGCCCAGTGCTAGGCTCTTTACAAATGCTGTTTCATTTGATTCTCACGGGAAACCCATGAGATAGGCACGTTCCTCCTATCTTACAAATTAGGAGAGTGAGGGACAGAATGGTAAAGTGGGGGTCAGCTCTAAGCCGGCAATGAGCAGGCTTTTCCACATTAGCGTATGTCATTAGAAAATCATCCTTGGGTGTGTCCCCTTTGTAAGTCTGTAGCCAACAGCAAGGTGGCTTCAAAAGGTGCAGCAGCATGCGGTTTTTTGTTTGTTGTTAATTGATATGTAATTAACATTTAACATATTAGTTTCAGGTGTACAACATAATGATTCAATATATGTAGATATAAAGCATGGTTTTAAACCACTGTCTTCTCTAAGTACAGAACACTCTACTCCCTTTTGAAAATTGGGACATTTGCACATCTGCAGTGTCCTAGCGCCTTCCTCTTCTTTTTGCCGCAAAGCCTAAGAGCTAGATGCAAGTGTGTCCACAGTTGCACACGCATCCTCCTTGAACAACCCAGGTGGAAGTTGCCAGGGCCTGGAAAAGTGTTCATGTAAAGTAGGTGGGTGCCCTCTTATCGTATCCTCACCTACCTTTGGCCTCCTCTTCTTTTCACTGTGTTTATCTTTGCTGGTTGGAGACTCATTCTGGGAAATAGCTGTTTTCTCTGTCATCTGTTACCGTCCCATCACCTGCCCCAAACAGTGGTTCTCTGTTACCCTGATGGGGGGGGGCGGGGGGGGGCGCGTAGGGTGTATAAAACGAAGCAATTCTGAATTATTTCTCTAAAGTGATATTTTAGTGATTTCCAATTTTATTATAAATTTTCAAAGAAAAAAATAAAAGGAAAAATGGTACAATGAATACGTATATACTGACTACTTAAATTCAGATATTTTGCCATATTTGCTTCATCTGTGTTTTTTATACGAACTATTTAAAGAGTTGCAGACATTATGACACTTAACTCCCAAATACTTCATTATTGCATCTCCTAAAAATAAGAGCGTTATCCCTAAAATAAGGTTATGCTCTGACATGGCTGCTGTGCCATTTTCATACATAAGAAAATTAGCACTAATTCTCTAGTATCATGTAAACACCCAGTGCAATTATCCCTCCAAAATGTACTATATATATTTTCCCCAGAACTAGGATTTAATTGTTTCATACTTTGCATTTGGCTTTTAAATCTCAAATAGTTTTAGAGTTTTGACTTCCTGTTGTGAAGGAGGCAGGAATAAAAGATTTGGATGATTTTCAAAAAAAATATTTAAGTCCCATTTTACATGACTGATGACTTTTCAGATTAAATAGACTATTGATCTAGATCATTCTGGTGGTTTTTCACTTGGTAGTAAATGGCGCCGGATACGTTAAAGTTGTAAAACATAGAAATCTCCAAAGTGTGCACGTGAACCACATCTTAACAGAGGCAGTCCGTCATCTGTAAATGTACATGAGACACTTAGTGCTTTGATGCTATATGTGTGAAACCATCTCATAAGCAGATAGTGCATCAAGGGTTTTGGCTCAGCACTGAGAATGGATTATAATAGATTGAAATTAAATATGATTTAAGTGACAGGAAAATGGTGCCGGCTAAGTAAATAATTGATTAATCATCCCCCAGTTAAACCTGGCAAGTTAAATTGCAAGGCTGGAATTGAATGCTTCGTAGAACTCCTCTCCACATTTCAATCCCAATAAAAATTGTATTAGAGAAGAGAGAAAAATCAGAAACCGTTCAGAGAAAGTGCATGTTCCTTGCTCTGTCTGTTTACAGCATGACATCAGGTGTGTTAATTGTGCTATGGAAGTTATGGAAAGAAAATGACGATCCAGGGAATCGCTGTCACAGAAAACAACAAAAAAAAGTAAATCTGTGGTCGCTCAGAAATCAACAAATTCAGAAGGCAAACGACGGCACATCTTTCCTTTTTTGTTTTGTTCTAAGTGATGATGAGCTAAGTAGGGTACCTATGATTCTGACGAATCAGCTTAGCGAGGCAGAACTGGTTACCATGGGTTCTGGTCACTACGTGGCTCCCACTGGGCTCCTGGATGACCTTGGGTGTGTCACTTAAAGCTGCCAGCTGTCTGCGTCTCCGAGTCCTCACCTGTAAATAAAAGGCTTGGTTGGAGGACCTCCAAGGTGCCTTCCAGTTCTTCAAATCTAAGATTCTGACAACTAGAAATCTCTATCAAGTAGTGTTGTCTTGCTTTCCTTGTGAAATTATAACCGGTCTTTGTCATGAGGACCCTCCAGCATTACCGTCTCCTACATGATTCCTGAGTCATCAAAGTGTGTGCTTCATTGATACTGAATGCCTATGATTTTGCTACTTCTTAAAGATTAGTAGGCTTCCCCTAACACTTTATTAGCCAGAGTGTTATAATAATTAGAATAGTCCATTCTGGGTCCATGTAGAGAAAGATAAATTTTATTGTAATTAGAAAATGATTTAAATATTTTAAAAATGGTAGAACTGCTAATACATTACAGTTACTGCTTAAAAGCTCTTAATTCAGAGTAATTCAGCAACCTAAGAGAAAAAGAGCTGACCCCTCAGTACCCAAGGCAATGTTGTGGTGAATTTTAATGATAAAGATTGGGTCAGTATTTGTATTTTCCAGGTTGGCAGAATGTGTCCTGTATAACAGCCTTTAACATGTTTCTTAGAATTTTTTTTTTTTTTTTTTTTTGCGGTACGCGGGCCTCTCACTGTCGTGCGTCCCCTGCATCGGCAGCCGGACTCTCAACCACTGCGCCACCAGGGAAGCCCTCTTAGAATTTTTAAGCTATGTTTTCTCTTCCATAAAATAGGAATAGTTCCCCTGTCAAAGAGTAGTGAGGGTGAAAATAAATCAGGTATGTAAAGTGTCTACTGCATAGCAGGTGTTGACAAATGTTAACGATCATAGACATTGTAGTGTCACTGAATCCTTGGCCATTTCCTTGAGTAGAGGGTCCTCCAGCCAATGTACATGATTAAAAAAAACAAGACTTTTTACATGATGTCCATCATCTTAAATGTATCACAGCACTTTTCTAACTCATAATCTAAGAAAGGCCGATACCTCCTCTTAGTTTATTATCAAAAATATGAATGCTCTCATTCAAGCTACATGAATATTCTATCTAGAAAAGATTGACACCCATTCATTAACTGTTTCAATTTTACTGGCCCCGGGAATACCAACAGCAGCTGCCTTATCTTCAAATGTAAACATGTAATAACATGAACCGAGAATCCACAAAACAGACCTTTGTTATAAAACATGAAGATTATTCTTTATATTTGAACCTGGGCTGGATCAAGGCATATTTTCCTACAATAAAAACTACAAATGGAGAAAACCTGGTAAAATTCAGGAATCATGCCCATGCTAGCATTACAGTACATCACTTATAATTTTGTAATGGATTATAAGTGATTTAGCATTTGTTTCTGAAATAATTGCAAGAAAAAAAATCAGAATCTTCAACTCAATTTTTTTCCCTTGGAAACTTGTAAATATTCTTAACTGTCTTAATAAAGACAACTTCAACACGGGTAAGAGTGAGAAATGCAAACATCATTATTCCATCTTGTTGGCTCTGTCCCCTGCTTTTTAATGACCTGTCCATCCGTGGTCTTCTCTGTTGCTTTGGAAATTGGAAAGAAGTTAGCTTTTGATATTTTCAACGTTTATTGATTTCAACGTTTATTGAAAGAAATGTCTCTATATTCGCTTCATGTGTATGTTAATTGAGGTCAGAAGGTGCCACCCTTGTGCGACTAGAGCACAGATTCCCTCCCCAGCTCCACCCCCCACCTCTCACCTCCACCCACTTAGGATCAGGCAGGAAATGCTAAGAACCTGTGATCCTTTAGGTCCGCAACTCTCTGGAGGCACTTTCTCCCACCCCAGCTTCTGGATTCATCTGGACACAAGCAATGGCCAACACGTTGATTCTGGTGACACTCCTTTTCTGTTTGGAAAATGTCAGTGTCTTTGGTCTCAATCAAAATTGCTCGTAATCTGGCTTAGCGATGCCATAAAGACCTTGGTTTACTCTGCCCCAGGTGAATGAAAATATTTGCAGTGAAAATTAGGTTGTTAGTTTTATAGCCCTACCTACTTCAATGCCTCTCTCAAGGATATGAGAAGAGATATTAAATCTCAAGTTTTAATAAAATTATTGACATCATTGGGGAGCTTTATAACACTTGACACTTGCTTTCAGTGTTGGGGGAAGAGGGAGAGAGTAAATTGATTTGATATTTATTTCCTGGGCTGGAGTGCAACAAGGTACTTTAAACATAAAATATGTGCACTGCGCAGAGGGGGTTGTTAGTTCTGAAAATGAACATAAATTCTAGAATAAAATGGGTGATACAGTAATATTAATAATGTAATTCACTTGCTAAATGAAACTTTTATTATATTCATCATCAGATTCCTATTGCCACGCTTCAAAATTGATATAAAGTGATGTTTGGACCCAGAAAACATAGCTCATGGGTGAAAATACAGATCACTTAATGCAAGTTAACTTCTTTTCAATAGTGTGTTCTCAGTAGCACTTTCTCTGCTAGAGTTTACAGAAAAAAAAGCTCTCAGAAAAATGTCTTGCATATGGACTTTCTTGCAGAGAATATCTATTTTCCAATGGAACTTGCTTCTGGTTGTAAATGGTACTGAGATTTGGGCCCAGGGCAGGGATGGAGTTGATGGCAGTGTTTACTGGTCACAGGCAGGTCTGGGTCCAGGTGCACCTCTGTTACTACTTTGGCAGCTCAGTCTGCACATCAAGGTCTGGTTTAAACTCTAGATAATCAACGCCGAAAGGTTCCCCCCAAAATGTGATAAACAGTGGATCCACATCATTAGAAAAAAAAAGTGCTTGTTAAAATGTCAGCTTTCCGGCACCATTGGTCACTGACCTCTAAAGAGAACTGCTCTTTGAAAACAGGAGATCCATCTTCCTGAAGAATTATCTCAATCAACAAGATTGAGATAATTGGGCCCTCAGATGGCTACCGAATTCTCTTGGAAAAATGCGGGTTTCTGTCATGACCACTTGCATTTTCAGGAAAAGGCCTACAAAACTTGTACAAAGGCCATCTGACATACAGTTTATTTTATCTACTGTTCCTAAACTGTGTGCAACAGACTGCCCGAAATCTTCTTTTGCCTTGCCTTACTGAAGATGATGCCAGCCTATTTACCCCATCGGTGTTCTTAATGTAGATGGTAAACTGTGCAATAGATTTTTAAATGAATTTTTAATTACTTTCTGCTATTCTGAGCTCATTGCAATCAGCAGCCATCTTGCTTGAGGATAAAAACAAAACAAAACCAGCTAGCTCCTGGGAGGATCAAAGGCCTGCAAAAAAAGCTTTTGCAAATATGGGGTACAGAAGCACATGGTCAGTAGCAGCTGCTGGACGCCTTCCCCAAGCACAGGCCCAACTGCCAGAGGGTTCAGGAGGCTTTCAGTTTGTACTGATAGTTCTCCTCTTCTAATGAGGTCACTTCTCAGCACAGTAGGTGGCGTGACTCTGCTAATGGGAGATTTGGAAATGCAGATTGCAATTACAGTCTTTGTTTCCAGATATGCCCCATAGTTTCCAAACAGCCCAAGGAGCTAGAAACAGGACAACTCCTCTACAAATATGTAACAGAGATGGATAGGACACATTCTGCATTGAGTAACACCTCGGTGTCTAATGCTATTTGGCGTTACCTTTTCTTAGGAGTAGATTGGGGTGGGGGTAAGGGGGTGGGGTGGTATGGGAATGACAATGGTCAGGAGTGACATTTCTCTAACATTTAGAGCTCTGTCGTTTACAATTCCATGTAGTCATTATGCCAGTGAAAAACCCACAGTTCAGAGGGTTTAAGTGACCTGTCCCATGGCCACCACTCTAAGCTCTATCATCTACAAAATGGAAATAATACCTGGGCTGCTGTTAGAATTTTAGTGTGTGAAAATGCTTTGAAAATGGATAAATCTTCTACAGCTATAATGCCTCATAATGATTAGTCCTAAAATACATATCTCTGTGAGTACCACACAGAGAATGGAAGCAAATACACATCTTCCCAACCCTCTTTCACTTTTCTTGCCAGCCTCCGAGAGAAGCAGCCTGAGTTAGGGACCACAGAGCCCTGGGCGTGGCCCTCTGCCGCCACAGTCTTTGCCCTCAGAAGCTCTGGATTGCAATGCCCGAGTCGCCATGACAACAGGCAGTGGCTCTGCTCCTGGCTGGCTAGATCCCAGAGTTTTTTTGTTGGTTTGTTTGGCTTTTGTTTTTTGAGGTTGTTTTGTTTTGTTTTAATTAACCAGAGCAGACTCCGTGTCTCATTTGGATTTGCTATTGTCTTCGTTCCTGAGTATTTCTTGGATCTGAATTGTGAATCAGTAATTCTCCTTTCCCCAGATAGTTCTTCTTAGTGAGTCAGGATGGAGTATAGAACGGCAAGCAAGATTCTGCTTGAATTCCAGCCCAAAGCTGATAAAGTGGGCATTCGTCCAAGTGAAAGCATCTGCCAGGGGTTGGTCAAGAGTTGGAGGCTCTGACCCAAAGCTTTTGTACATCTCCTTATCTCCGATTTAATTAATACACACTCGTATGTATGTATGTATGTATGTATGTATCAGACACTGTTAGAGGTCTTTTCAAGCACCTCCCTCAATCCTTACAGCAGCTGTGGGTGGAGGGCATCACTGTCTCCTTTGAACAAATGAAGACACAACAGAGTCTCAGAAAAGGAGCTTTGTACCAACGCAAGTCTCTTTCACTATTGTGATGCTTCTCCGTCAGGTTGTACCAATAGGTCTGTGTTCACTCTACTCAGAGGGATCACAGATAACTGACACCAAACGGAAGACCAAACTGTCTCACCTCCCCATCCTCCCACTTTGGGCCTAGAGCTTCAACATTCTAGCTCCTCTAAAAGAATAATGTAGTAACCAGATTGAGACATCACTTTCTGGTCTTCGAGACCAGATCAACTATTCAGGCAGTCTAAAGGGAGAGAGCTTGTGCTCTCTCCTGACCAAGAATTCTAAATGTCATTTGGGTGCCTGGACTACTTTGCATGGGAGTGGGTCCTCCACTGGTCCCTGAATGGGCCCTGCCAGTATGAGGGGTCTCCTCCAGTACCAAGGTACACATCACCCCAGAAAGTTTGGCGAGGCCTATGCTATTCTGACTCATTGGGGGTAGGTGGTATACTGTTGAGCAGAACAGTTCGAAAAGGATTAATCTGAATGCCATATGCAAAATGAATTTTAAAGAGGAAATTGGACTCAGAGAAACCAACAAGGAAACCGTTAGAATAATCCAGGTCAGGGAGGAGGATGTCTGGTTGAGGACAGGGACAGAGGGAATGGAAGAGAATAGACAAGTAGAAGGGGTCAGTTGAAGGAAGAATCAGAAGGACTGGCAACTGGATTGAGGAGGTAGGTCTAGAACCTGCCAGATTTGAGTACTCTGTGGCTGTAACTAAAAGTCCCCTAGATATGCGCAATCTCAGTTGCCCTGTCCTCTAAGTGAAAGTGCTTTCTTTAAATATTAACAACCGAGATGAACTTATTTTTTTTTTACATTCACTTTTTAGTGCTTCGTTTAATTACTCATATTGCTACCATATTGCTTTCTGCTACTTTTCCTTGCAGATGGATTAGTTAAACTTTGTTTCCCAGCCAGAGAACGAACTGAATTACTATTTATAATGCCGTTTCTATGGAAAATGAATTATAAATTTCAAACAGCCTTGGAAATAGAATTTTGGAATACAGAGTTGCTGACTTCTTTTATTGTGTTTTATTTGAAAAAGATAGTCTGGTAGTAGATGGGGAATTGACATCTACTTTGAAGAAAGGTGAAGTTGGGAAGCATATATTTGGGAGCATTTGTCTAAAAGTCAGAATTTAAAAGGCTGGGAATGATTGAAACTGGGCAGTGAGAAATAGTGAGGCACACTGCACACCATTGGTTCAGCCACTTTAGTACTGGAAGGAAAAACAATACAAGGTCTGCTTCATTTAAAATAAAATATGTAAAGCCTGAATCAACTTTGCCATGGTAAAAAATAATTTTTAAAAATATGAAAGTAAATCACTATTTTAGAAATGTCCAATTTAAATAAATATATCTCGAGTTGTGAAAATATGAATTAAGATGTTAAAAAAATTAAAAAAAATAAAAAAATAGAAAAGAAATGTAAAAGTACTTTTTGAAAAAATGGAATGAGTTGCACATAGTAGTTTAAATTGATTTCAAATCAACCCATTTGGGTGCAGCAATGGTTGCATGTGTGGTCCTGTCTATATTGAAACTGAATGAGTCACTTGGCAGTTCAGAGGCTATGACACCAGCCTCCTCACTTGGTACTTCCTGTTGAGAAGACCATTTATGATCCAACTTGCTATATTGGATTCAACTGAGCAGATATTTATTAAGTACCTTTCATATGCCAGCACCAATCTAGGCATTGGGAGGGGGTAAGAATTGTACAGCTGTTTCCCTGCCATTAAGGAATTTGCCATTCATTTGGGGAGGCACAACTAACACACAAAAGACAATCGGAGAACACAAAAGATGGAGTATGTTCTGTTCGCAAATTGTCTAGCAGTTTTTACTGTGGGGACATCAAGAAAGAGAGAGATCTCTGTGAACTAAAGCAGACTAGGAAGAGTGTATGAAGGAGGATGGCTTTGGGATGAGTTTGAATGAATTTAGGCTAGAGTGTCATCAGACTAGGAATCTAGGAAAAGGCTTACTGTGTGGGGAGGAAAGGAGGATGGAAGATTCAGACCTGAGGTTGAATGAAGCTGGCAGATGGAGTGTCCCTGTCAGGCAACCTGGAGGAGAAAGCCTAGATAGTTGACGTGTGGATAGGTTTTTAAGTCCTTGAATGCCTGGTGAAAGGATCCCATCTTAATCTAATAGATAATAGAAACGGGATATGAGCAACAAGACAATGTGATATTGAGCAGAAAATTTTAGAAGTAGGAGCAAAGCCAAGTAGGGTGCTGGTTTTCCACCCTGGGACACTGTCAGCCACATGGATGCTCTGAGATGACAAGCTTGAGATTAATGACTTTTATTCAGCTTCCGGTTGGTTCTTGAACCAAAGACCTAAATCCTAAATGTACAAGGGGAATGGCCCTAGCCTGAAAATGCCAGCTGAAACCAAATTAAGAGAAATGTAGACTCCAGCCAGAAAAACTTGCAAAAGAAAGATAGAAGCTGAGGTCCCCTTGTCAATTTGCAAACGCCATGGGCCAGTCAGGCAGTTCTCCTGGGAGCTCAAGAGAGAGAAATTACAGCCATATCTAACTGACCATCTTCATGATCCTGAAATCATTCCTTATAAGTGAAGATGTGCTTTCTGCTGGGGAGGCTGAAAGTGACTAGTCAATTGGATGTGGTCAGGAGACATTCCACTGCCTGACAGATTCTGCGAATTTGTCACTTGCAAGCCAGGGTGACAGTGGGTAGGAAAAGCCACAGCGTTACCTGAGTGGGGCACATTTTCTGAGCCCTCACACTCAGCCCAGTAGTGAATAAAGTCGAAATGGTGGGTAAAGGGAATCTGTCTCTGTCATCCTTGTCCTCCACTCTGTCATCAACTTTCATGGAAGGCCCTTCATGCAGGAGCAAGGTTCTGCTGAAAGACCCAGGCCCACATTAGCAGCTCTCTGCCTTCAGTTTCACTCCGCTTTGTCACTCATCAGCCACCGTGGTCTCTTCTGATTTCCCAGGGTACAGTGAGTGCGCAGCTAGATCCCATGATCCCACCAGCCCAGAGCCTTACAGGGCTCAGCAGCTGACTTGGGAAAGATGGAAAACGGATGTTGAGAGTCCACCATAGCACATAAGGATCCTCAGCAGGGCCACAGGTGCAGGGAGTGGGAGGTGAGAGGGTGGAGGAAACACACTGGGTATTTGATCTCCTCTAACTCTGGGCAAAACACTCCTGCACCGTGCTGCCTTCCATTCCAGTAGAGGGTACACGTGAGAACTGGATCATCTGAGTGCAGATTTGAAGTGGGTTCTAAAGAAAGATAAGCAATGGTTGGAAGCAGCCAAAGTTTAAGAATCTTTTAAATGACCTATGGGAAGACATCCCACACTTGTGTCTGGAGACAGCATAATTGCTCTCTGAGCGTCAGGCTCTGACCTTAGGCCTCACTCTTTGACATAGCCCATGTGTGGGGTGACAGGCCCTGCCTTTCGAACAAAATCCATGTGTAAAGGCTTCAGAAATCTTGATGTGGCCTGGCTGCACTTCCACTGTGCTGCATTTGTGAGTTTCTGCCTCTGGCATCATGGTTTACATTTTCTTGAACAAATGGAAGCTACAGCTGCCACACATCCCTTTGGCATCTTCTCTTCCCCAAGCCAACACGTGAAACAAGTCCGTGTAATATGTTCTAAAAATATTTGTATAATACTCAAAAATGCATATTTCTTTTCTCGTTTTTTGAATTTTATTTTATTATTTTTTTTATACAGCAGGTTCCTATTAGTTTTCTGCCTTATACATGTTAGTGTATATATTTCAATCCCAGTCTCCCAGTTCATCCCACCCCACCACTGCCCCCCACCTTCCCCACCCCCCACCCCCTGCCCTGGCATCCACACATTTGTTCTCTACATCTGTGTCTCTATTCCTGCCCTGCACACTGGTTCATCTGTACCATTTTTCTAGACTCCACACATATGCATTAATATACAATATTTGTTTCTAACATTTTCTCTTTTTGAGCACTTGGCTGTGGCAGGCAAACCTTACATGCTTTTGCTCTTTATGGATCAGGACCATCGTAACCAAGTTCATTTTGCTTTTGCTCCTGTTCTCTGTGAGGTTGGAGCTCAGTTATAGGAACATGGAGCATTTGTAAAGTATTTAGTTATTCAACCATCAAAACTCTATTGGACACCATTGCTACTAGGTATTGAGCATAAGAAAATTTAAAAAATTTTGGTCCCTCCCTTAAAGAACTTACAGCATAGCAAGGAAGCAGGCAAGTAAGCAAATAACTGATGCATAGTGTGGCATATCCTATATAGAAACCGTAATGTTCAGTAGGAGCTTGGAAGAGGGTTTTAAGGGTCTGGAAAGACTTTGTTGAAGAACGTGGATTTTGCAGTACCTGTAGGAGTTCATGAGGACGACTATAATGAAGAAAGGTGTTCCTTACAGGAGAGGAAGCGTGTACAGAGCCAGTGGTGAGTGAAGCAGCACGATGGGCTGGAGGGGACTGGAAGCACCTCAGTAAGCCTAGGGTGGGAGCATGTGTCAGGAGGGACTCGGGACACAGGCAGAATGAACCCATCTAGGTCTTTATATCTCATTTCTGGAGATTTTGCTTGGTTACCTCATTAGCTGGGATAGCAAGCCATCAAAGTGTTACAAAGTGTTAAGGAAGGAAGTGACATCATCATATCTGTGCTTTATAAAGATGATGCTGATATAAGGGAAGAATGAATTGTAGAGGGTCAAGCCAGATGCAAGGAAACCAGCTCGACCCAATTGCTGGTATCCAGGTGAAATCTGTAAGTGTCTAAACTACAACAGTATAGTGATTTAGAGGAAAGGATGGATGGAAGAGGTGTTGAGGGAGAAAGGACAGAATGTAGTTACTGGGAGGGGGTGTGTGTGTGTGTGTGTGTGTGTGTGTGTGTGTGTGTGTGTGGTCGGTGTGATGGAGAAGATATTTCCCAAGATTCTGTCTTGGTCATCTGGGTCGATGGTGACAACATTAAGAGTAAGAGTTAAAGAGCAGGTTTGTGAACGATAATGAGTTGAGTTTGGTTAGAGTTGGAAATTTAAAGTGGAGAGTTGTGTATCTGAATCTGGAGCTAAGAAGAAAGGCCTGGGCTAGGTGTGTAAATCTGAGAGTGTGTCTCATGTGTATGGGCAGCAGTGAGGATAATGGTGGGGGAGATCACAGGGGGCACTGGACAAGCACAGGCTTATCATTGGATCTGGGTTTGAGTCCTGGCTCTTACACCGTGCTAGCCATATGACTTTGGGAAAGTCATTTAACCACATTGAGCCCTGTTTTTCTCATGTTTAATGGAGATACGAGGATCTACCTTAAAGCATTATTTGGTTATTTATTCAGTTGTTAATTCAACGAGTATGTATGTATGTAGGTATGTATTTATTTATTTTAAATTTATTTATTTATTTATTTTTGGCTGCGTTGGGTCTTCGTTGCTGTGCGCGGGCTTTCTCTAGTTGCAGTAAGCGGAGGCTACTCTTCATTTCAGTGCACTGGCCTCTCATTGCAGTGGCTTTCTCTGTTGCAGAGCACAGGCTCCAGGGCACACGGGCTTCAGTAGTTGTGTCACACGGGCTCAGCCGTTGTGGCTTGCGGGCTCTAGAGCTCAGGCTCAGTAGTTGTGGCACACGGGACTAGCTGCTCAGCGGCATGTGGGATCTTCCCGGACCAAGGCTTGAACCCGTGTCCCCTGCACTGGCAGGCGGATTCTTAACCACTGCACCACCAGGGAAGCCCTCAATGAATATTTATTGAGGTCCCACTCTGTGCATGGTCTTGGGACACAAATATGAAGAAAATAGTCATGGTCCATGCTCCAAGTTAACTTTCAGTCTTTTGTAGGGAGCAGACATTAAACAAATAATTGCCAGAACAATTATTGTTAAGGTAAATGCTGAGAAGAATTGCACAAGAGAATGAGTTTATGACACCTGGTATAATAGAGTAGCACAGAGTGGGTCCTGAGACAGTACCAGCAGGAGTAGTAACACTTGTGATACTTTTCATGGAGTCATGGAGTGATGTGAATAGATTCCAGTTTCCAGTGGATTGAGTAACAAATGAGATGTGAGAAACTGGCAGTAATGAACAAAGATTATTCAAAAGTTTGGCTGCTAAGAGGGCTATATAAAGAAGTGGTGATTGAGGAAAAGTTGTGGGGTTTTCAAGATGGAAGACTTGAGCATGTTGAACTGCTGAGGGGAAGGACCTGGCAAAGAGGATGAAGTTATAGGAAATAGGGACAGAGGTCTCTCAGGAGACAGGCAGATGTAAAGAAACGCACCTTCTCTGACTAGCAAAAGAAGCATGGTAAGAGGATTAAATGAGATAACACATTACAAAATGCATGGCACAGTGGATGGCACATGGTGGGTGCTTTAAAAATTGTGTTGATTAAGGCTGTGAGCATGTACACACACACATATATGCTTACACATACACCTGTACATCTATCCACACATCTGCTTATATACATACGTGTATCTACCCACACACAGTGTTCAATGTTGTAGTTGTGAGGATTAAAGGAGGGAAGTTGTCGTTCATGCCTGGAGGCCTCACTTTGTTTGAAGAGAAGGAGGCAAGGAATCTGCTGAGAGATGGGGCAGAATTGTAGGTCTTGAGGAAAACCATGATGGGTTAAACTGGCTAGTGCAGGAATGAAAAAAAGAAGAAAGTTGACCTGGAGAAGGATTGCTGAATAATGCTGAGGGACCACTGAAGATTGGAGTGGAGAATCACGTATTAGGGACAGTGAGGGCTGGGGAGTTTCCTCCAGCAAGCCCCATGTACCTCAGTACTGCATCATTTCAACCTGTGCACTGTGGTGTAAACAAAATGCAGATGAGAGAATGAAGGATGCTAGCAGGGCAGTAAGTGAGGTGTTGGACGACAGGGTCTGACGGAACAGGAAAAAAAAAAGTGGAACCAAGCAGAACCCAGAGTAGATGACATTTGGTGGCTCGTCAAGATCAAAGAGTTGAGTTTAGGGCGTTTTGAGAGTGTAGAGGAACTGGAAGAATAGAAAACGGTCCTTGGAGAGTTGTGTATTGGCATTTCAATTATCAAAAGAAGAGTGGTCTTAGAATGTGACCGAGATAAGGAGATGCTGAAGGAGAATGCCAGTGGTGGTCATGAGAAGTTGAAAACCTAGAGGCTGGTCCTCCGCCCACACTCAGGAACTGAAACTTCTTTCTCCAAGAGCACCATGATCTTTGATTGCCAAATTAAAGTCCTCTCCTCCAGTCTCAAGTCCTTGACTTCTCCTAGCATTTTTTACTGTTGGCCATCTCCTTCCTCATACTCTCTCCTCACTGGACGTCTGGTAAATGTACTGTTCTGGTCCTTCTCCCCTTCTCATCCTTCCACTGGCTTCTCCTCTCAGCTCTCAGCTTGCTGGTAGAGACCTTCTCTGAAGACTCCTCTGAGCTGTGCCCACATTCACCGTCAGAGTCCCTCCCTAGCCAAGTGTCCATGAAGACTGGTGGAGGGAAAGAGAAGAGGCAGGAAGATGAGGTATGAAACTGGCTCTGAAGTTAGAGCAACTGACACATGGGCCTGAAATAGGGAAGTGGCAGTAGGAAAAGAGAGAAGAGATGGAAGTGGAAGGCATTTTAGAGTTTATGATGAAAGTCAACAGGACAACTGGGAGAAAGAAGTATGTGAGGGAGATGGAAACAGAAGGATAAAAGATGATGAAACGTTGAGGCTTCCTGAGAGGATGATGTTGCCAAAAGGGGAACATGGGAGAGGATGCATTTTGTGTGGAGCACGCTGAGTTTGCTGAGTTTAAGGTGCCAACTGCCCATTCAGGTGAGCTGTACAAAACACAGATGGACCTTGGAAAAGGTGCTTTAAAGAAAGAGAGAGGCAAGTACTAGAAATACATATTTGAGAGTTAATCACAATTAGTTGTGTCTATGACACACTCTAGGAGAGGAAGATCATGCCAACTGAGAGCACGTGGGAAGAGAGGAGGGGGGAGTCGAGAACTTCGGGGACACCTGTGTTGAAGGGGTGGGAGTAAAACAGCCTCCAGAAAAAGAGGTTTGTCATGAAGTGGGCAGGAGAAAACACAGACAGTGGAAGGAATAGAGAAAGCAGTATCCTGAGGTCTAGGGAAGACTTTTTAGAAAGAAAAGACTACAATGTTCATGGCTTGCTGGAAGGAGAAAATATGGAAGAGAGAGCGAAAATACCAGCAAAGAACTGCTTGTTGGATTAAGCAGGGATCGGAAAATGGCAGAGCCTTGCATCCTTATTCCTCCAAGAACAAAAGATGAAGAGAAAGAAGAATGCATGGGCAAAGAAGGCAGTGTTGAGGTGGAGGAACATGGCAGTCTGGTGGCCCTCTGTGTTCTTGACAAGAGAGAAGCAGTCATCTCCAGAGAGAGCAGGAGGAAGGCTTGGGGTAGATGCTACAGGGAGTGGGAAAGCATATCAGTCAGACTTGAGGGTGGTGGCCTGGGAAGAAGTCAGATGACCACATGTCCTTGTTTGTCTAGGACACTCATGGTTTCTGCCTGGTGTTCAGGCATAATTATTTTAATTGTATCCCTTTTCACTTTTAATTGGTCCAGTTTGGAAGATATATTGCAAGGGCCGCCTAGAGAGAAGCATTGAAGACTTGAAGACAAAAGAGGATTCCCTTGTCAGGAAAACACACAAAAAATAAAAAAAAATAGGACCCACTTGAAAAAAAAAAAAAAAAGACCCACTTGCATATTCTGCTTAAAAACCTGAAGCATGCAGCACTTTAATTTGCACTTTTGGGTCCTGTAGAGCAATGCTGGGCTCAAAAGGCTATAGCACCTACAGCATTTGAAATGTAGTTAATTCAAACTTGATTGCTGAGCAGATGCCCACACCCAAATTGAAAATGTTCCAAGTTTAAGTTTCACATCAAACAAACCAAATAAATGACAATTTTGTATCTGTATTGGTTATATTTGGAGCAGTTGCCAATGCATCCTTATTATTATTATTATTGAAGTATAGTTGACTTACAATGTTGTATTAATTTCAGATGTGTAGCAAGGTGATTCAGTTATACATAAATATATATATATTCTTTTTCAGATTCTTTTCCATTTTAGGTTATTATAAGATATTGAATGTAGTTCCCTGTGCTATACAGTAAGTCTTTGTTGTTTATCTATTTTGGTACATTATACTCTTACTAGTCAGACATTTTGTTGTTTGGAAGTCTGCTTCTAGATCATCAGCGCTTAATCTTTTTGGTCCCAGGCGCCTTTACACTCCTAAAAAATTGTTACATTCCCCAAAGATCTTCTACCTATATTGGCTATATGAATCAATACTTATGGTAATAAAAAAAACAAAAACAAAAAAAGTTGAGAGTAGCAGCCTTGTTTTACACTTTTACAAATCTCTTTTAATATCTGCCTTAATAAAAGACAGCTGGCCTCCTCTCTCCTCTTGGCTTTCCAGTTCCCTCCTCTGCTTCCTTCTTCTCCCCGGCTGCTCCACTTTGACCTACAGTTGGGAGAACCAGTCAAGCAGCCACTGGTCCTCTCGATCCAGCACCACCTCCCTGAGGGGCCCCTGGTGATGAAAATGCCAGGAAAGATTTAAAGACATTACCAGCCTTTCCAACCAAAACTCTGCAGGAGCACCCCTCCCTTGCCTACTGTGAGGACAGGGTAATTGAGCATTATTTGAAAATCAAAGGTCTGACTCGGGGTCAAAGTGTGGTTCAATATATGAAAATAGTAGAAGCTCTACCGACCTATGGAGTTCATTATTATGAAACAAAGGATAAACAAGGACTTTCTTGGTGGCTTGGAATCAGCTAGAAAGGAATTGGCCAGTATGATCTGCAAATTAAGGTGAAACCTCAGAAAGAGGCAAAACAGATCCGTGAAACTTGCACAAGCCTCTTAGATAGCCTCATCCACCAGAGGGCAGACAGCAGAAGCAAGAAGAACTACAGTCCTGCAGCCTGTGGAACAAAAACCACATTCACAGAAAGATAGACAAGATGAAAAGTCAGAGGGCTATGTACCAGATGAAGGAACAAGATAAAACCCCAGAAAAACAACTAAATCAAGTGGAGATAAGCAACCTTCCAGAAGAACAATTCAGAATAATGATAATGAAGATGATCCAGGACCTCGGAAAAAGAATGGAGGCAAAGATC
>NC_041229.1:18768994-18769486 GCF_002837175.3 Physeter macrocephalus | reverse complement strand
AAAAGAATGAAAAGAAATGAAGACAGCCTAAGAGACCTCTGGGACAACATTAAATGCAACAACATTTGCATTATAGGGGTCCCAGAAGGAGAAGAGAGAGATAAAGGACCTGAGAAAATATTTGAAGAGATTATAATCAAAAACTTCCCTAACATTGGAAAGGAAATAGCCACGCAAGTCCAGGAAGCACAGTGAGTCCCATACAGGATAAACCCAAGGAGAAACATGCCGAGACACATAGTAATCAAATTGGCAAAAATTAAAGACAAAGAAAAGCTATTGAAAGCAGCAAGGGAAAAACGACAAATAACATACAAGGGAACTCCCATAAGGTTAACAGCTGATTTCTCATCAGAAACTCTATAAGCCAGAAGGGAGTGGCATGATATACTTAGAGTGATGAAAGGGAAGAACGTACAACCAAGATTACTCTACCTGGCAAGGATCTCATTCAGATTCGATGGAGAAATCTAAAGCTTTACAGACAAGCAA
>NC_041229.1:18766570-18768485 GCF_002837175.3 Physeter macrocephalus | reverse complement strand
GAACAGACCAATCAAAAGTAATGAAATTGAAACTGTGATTAAAAATCTTCCAACAAACAAAAGTCTACGACCAGATGGCTTCACAGGTGAATTCTATCAAACATTTAGAGACGAGCTAACACCCATCCTTCTCAAACTTTCCAAAAATTTACAGAGGAAGGAACACTCCCAAACTCATTCTATGAGGCCACCATCACCCTGATACCAAAACCAGACATAGGTACTACAAAAAAAGAAAATTATAGAGCAATATCACTGATGAATATAGATGCAAAAATCCTCAACAAAATACTAGCAAACAGAATCCAACAACACATTAAAAGGATCATACACCATGATCAAGTGGGATTTATCCCAGGGATGCAAGGATTCTTCAGTATATGCAAATCAATCAATGTGATACACCATATTAACAAATTGAAGAATAAAAACCATATGATTATCTCAATAGATGCAGAAAAAGCTTTTGACAAAATTCAACACCCATTTATGAGAAAAATTCTCCAGAAAGTGGGCATAGAGGGTACCTACCGCAACATAATAAAGGCCATATATGACAAACCCACAGCAAACATCATTCTCAATGGTGAAAAACTGAAAGCATTTCCTGTCAGATCAGGAACAAGACAAGGATGTCCACTCTCACCATTATTCAACATAGTTCTGGAAGTCCTAGCCATGGCAATCAGAGAAGAAAAAGAAATAAAAGGAAAACAAATTGGAAAAGAAGGAGTAAAACTGTCACTGTTTGCAGATGACATGATACTATACATAGAGAATCCTAAAGATACCACCAGAAACCTACTAGAGCTAATCAATGAATTTGGTAAAGTTTCAGGATACAAAATTAATGCACAGAAATCTCTTGCATTCCTATACACTAATGATGAAAAATTTGAAAGAGAAATTAAGAAATCATTTACCATTTACCATTGCAATAGAAAGAATAAAATACCTAGGAATAAACCTACCTAGGGAGACAAAAGACCTGTACTCAGAAAACTATAAGACACTGATGAAAAAAATTAAAGATGATACCAACAGATGGAGAGATATACCATGTTCTTGGATTGGAAGAATCAATATTGTTAAAATGACCATGTTACCCAAAGCAAGCTACAGATTCAGTACAATGCCTGTCAATTTACCAATGGAATTTTTTACAGAACTAGAACAAAAAGTCTTAAAATTTGTATGGAGACAGAAAAGACCCTGAATAGCCAAAGCAGTCTTAAGGGAAAAAAACAGAGCTGGAGGAATCAGACACATATGGTCACCTTTTCTTTGATAAAGGAGGGAAGGATATACAGTGGAGAAAAGACAGCCTCTTCAATAAGTGGTGCTGGGTAAACTGGACAGGTACATGTAAAAGTATGAAATTAGAACACTCCCTAACACCACACACAAGAATAAACTCAAAATGGGTTAAAGACCTACATGTAAGGCCAGACACTATCAAACTCTTCGAGGAAAACATAGGCAGAACACTCTATGACATAAATCACAGCAAGATCCTTTTTGACCCACCTCCTAGAGAAATGGAAATAAAAACAAAAATAAACAAATGGGACCTAATGAAACTTAAAAGCTTTTGCACAGCAAAGGAAACCATAAACAAGACAAAAAGACAACCCTCAGAATGGGAGAAAATATTTTCAAACGGATCAACGGACAAAGAATTAATGTCCAAAATATATAAACAGCTCATGCAGCTCAATATTAAGAAAACAAGCAACCCAATCCAAAAATGGGCAGAAGACCTAAACAGACATTTCTCCAAAGAAGACATACAGATGGCCAAGAAGCACATGAAAAGCTGCTCAACATCACTAATTATTAGGGAAATGAAAATCAAAACTACAATGAGGTATCACCTCACACCAGTTAGAATGGGCATCATCAGAAAATCTACAAA
>NC_041229.1:18757731-18766269 GCF_002837175.3 Physeter macrocephalus | reverse complement strand
AAGTAAGTCAGAAAGAGAAAAACAAATATCGTATATTAACGCATATATGTGGAATCTAGAAAAATGGTACAGATGAACCGGTTTGTAGGGCAGAAGTTGAGACACAGATGCAGAGAACAAACGTATGGACTCCAAGGGGGGGAAAGCCTCGGGGGGGTGGGGATGGTGGTGTGACGAATTGAGTGATTGGGATTGACATGTATACACTGATGTGTATAAAATTGATGACTAATAAGAACCTGCTGTATAAAAAAATAAATAAAATAACATTCAAATATTTAAAAAACCCCAAAATACAGATCTGCTAGCTGGCTTGTGGGTACTAACCGTATATTCATCAAGTGTAACTTTTTAAAAATGAATAAAGAATAAATCAATAATACAGTAAAAAAAGAAAAAAGACAGCTGGATTCTCATATCTGCTTCTGCGTTCAATCTGCTGTAGTATGCTGTTCTTGCTGAAGTATATAAAGAAAATCCAGCCTCATGCAGATATGTAGGAAGGAGTATTTTAGTAGACTTTTATGACGATTGTGGATATTCTTTAACACTATACCAAAACTTGACAAGCAGCAGCTTTTTAAAGTTGGTTGCAAATGTGGAATCTGAAAGCATACCAATCAGCTTTTTGCACTTGGTTACATTAAAATTCTTTGGTTTGTCTTGCACTTTGGTGAATAATTTACTCCTGCATGATTTTTTACACGTAATTGGTCCCTTAGAAGATATTGGTACATTGAGTTATGTAGACCTTCCAAATACCAACACATTTTTTACATAATATTTAAAATTGTATGCATGGCTATCACCAAAATTTCATCAGAAGAGTCTTTAAGTATTGGAAAGCTATTATACTCACCTTGGTGGATGCAGGTTTTCCGAAATGGTAATTTTCTCTTGAAAGCTTGAATTTCGTCACTGGCCACAAATACTGCCAAGTATTTTCCTTAAAATGACAGGTTTGTTTCATTCATTTTTTGAGAAAATATCTTCCAATCCGCAAGTCTGAGTAACCTTAGTTTGTGTGTCAGTAGTTATTTCAACTGAAAATGGTGATCCCTGAGCAGTGGGGCTAGTTGAGCTCACAACTCAGCTGCACCAATGTTTGTTCTCAAGCAGCCGCCATACTTCTGTGCACAGCAGAGACGCTTCACTCACTTTTCCCATTTTGTCCCACAGAATGTTAAGAAGATGTGCATGTCCCTCCATTCTTCTCTCCTTTGTCCCTCTCCTTACCCCTGCTATAATAAGGCAGACTGTGCACACACTACATTGTCTTGGTTGCTTTAAGTTATGGGTTTACTCGCCAAATTATGGAGTTCTCCAAGGGCCACACATCAGACTTCTTATGCCTTCTCAGTGCTCAGTGCGCTGTGCCCATGTGTGTAGTCAATACACAACACCTAGTTGTCCAGTGAACACTGGGTGAGTGAAATTGATGAAAGCTTCTCCTATTCATTGGGTTAATTACAGTCATTTGGGGCATATTTATGCTAAGTTGAATTATTAGGAAAGCAACATCACCCAAAACAGTAAACATCTTGATATCTTTATTTATCTAAAACAGCAAGTTTGTATTTGGAGTATGTTTTTTCAATAATAAATAACAATATGTGATTTTTTTTTTCTTTTACAATATGTGATTTCTAACAATAGCTATCTCTAAAGACCAGCGCCACCCACTGAAAACTGAAACTCAGCATCTCTTTTAATGTGAGATGGGATATTCTTTAGTCAGAGCATAAGCCTCTATTGAATAGAGTGATGTATTTAATCTTTCTAAATTATATATAGATGCCCATGGGAGCTCCATAAGATTAAGGCTCTAATGTAATCAATGGCTTATTGCAGCTTATTTGTAAAATGTGACAAGACAACTTTTAAAAACTGACATTAGTGGGCTTCCCTGGTGGCGCAGTGGTTGCGCGTCCGCCTGCCGATGCAGGGGAACCGGGTTCGCGCCCCGGTCTGGGAGGATCCCACATGTCGCGGAGCGGCTGGGCTCGTGAGCCATGGCCGCTGAGCCTGCGCGTCGCTCCGCAGCGGGAGAGGCCACGACAGTGAGAGGCCCACGTACCGGAAAAAAAAAAAAAAAAAAAAAAAAAAACTGACATTAGTATGTTTTCTCAAATTTGATGGTCAGGAATCTTGCATTTTATAATTAGAAGTTAAAATTTATATTTCATATATTTAAATTTGATATATTTCTTAAATGTTTATATAATTTAATAGTTCACTTCTTTTGTTGTAGGTATCAATTAGAAATAAAAGAATACTTGATAATTGGGAAATATCCAATTGCAGAAATGTTTACAGTACTGTGTCAATTTTCAAGTTACCTATGCTGTACCATTACCTTGAGCATCTATTAAACATCTGGGTGAAATGTACGAGATGTGAAGAAGATAGAAATGTGTGGTGTGGCCTTTACAGTTAAGAATTTTTTAAATTTTTATGCAATTTTTAAAGGTTACTTTCCATTTACAGTTACTACAAAACATTGGCTATGTCCCCCAAGCTGTACAATACATCCTTGAGCCCTTCTTACACCCAGTAGTTTGTACTTCCCACCCCTCAACTCCTACAGTTAAGAATTTAACTGTCCTTTCTGACTTTTTCTGTCTGTATAAACGTATATATTCTAGAGAGAGAGTTATTTCTATTAAGTGCTTTTTTTTTTTTTTTTTTTTTTTTTTTTTTGGTACGCGGGTCTCTCACTGTTGTGGCCACTCCGGTTGCGGAGCACAGGCTCCGGACAAGCAGGCTCAGCGGCCATGGCTCACGGGCCCAGCCGCTCAGCGGCAAGTGGGATCTTCCCGGACCGGGGCACGAACCCGTGTCCCCTGCATCGGCAGGCAGACTCTCAACCACTGCGCCACCAGGGAAGCCCAATTAAGTGCTTTTTGAAAATGAAAATCCAGTTGAAGTTTTTAGTAATCTGATTTTTAAAATATTTTAAAAAGTCCCCTAACTGTAACCAGTCCTATTAGTCATTACTGCATGTAGCTCCCTCCTTCCCACTGTGTCTGAAACATGCCCACCTGTACCTGCTCGTACCATGTAGACAGAGCCATGAGTGCCCGATGCCTGGAGAGGCTGTGGCCAGCAGGAGGGCTCTGGTTTGCAGCTGATTTTATTTCTGTCAGCCCCTGAGGTCACACATGGGGGGCAGACCCCACTGCGTTCCCTCAGGCAGCCTTTGAACACCAGGCCTAGGACCGTGGCCTTGGACAATCTCTGCCCACATTGGAGTTGACAGTATGAATGTGGTCATGGAGCTAAATGGTGTTTCAGAGAAGGAGATTGTACCTCCCCTTTAGTTCTGCTTCACCCCAGGTTACCAGCTGCCCCAGTTTCCACGGGACTGTTCCAATTGCAAGACATGAAGTCCCAGGGCTCCTTTTATGCTGTCTAATTTTCCGGGCACCGGTACAATATCCCAGATCTTGCATGATGGGAGTGAGCTGTAGAGTTTTGCAGGAATTATGAAAGAATCAGACACAGCCGGTGTTACTGATCTTCAGTGAAGAGAAACTCAAGAGTGTTTCTTCCCCTGAACTGGTTTTATTTTCTGCCAACAGCAGCCATTGCAAACCCTCAACCCAACTTGGCACTCGGCATTTTTTTGTTGGAAGCTGCTTGTGTGATTGTGCCAGTGGTTGCCCTAGGTGTTCATCTTGAGCACTTAAAATGATTGCTTTTGCAGTTGCAGATGGCTGTACCAGCTCCAAACAAAGAAGGTCATGTAGGGTTCTGATTATATAGTGCGGTTTCTGGAAGGAATCTGCTACAGATTGTATGATGAAGCATACTGGACTGTGCTGACCTAGGGAGTTTTTACAAGGTTAAATCAACCATAAATTGATTTACGGTCTGGGCCTTGTCTGCTTTCCTGATAGTTCCTCTAAAGGGCTTTTGGAGAACATAAACTATATGTTCTTATCCACTGAGACGCACAGCTCCCATGTCCTACGTATGTGTTCATGTAGGCTCCATGGCTGGAATACACAGGGGTCTGGCAGGCGTGCTCTGCTTTCACTTTTATCTCACAGAGATCTGACAGACAAGAACATTGAATTACACTTGTTGTTGGTCAGGACAGACGGTCGTGTTAGAAAATGAGAATCTATGCTACAGATGAGAAGAAAGGGCAAGGAATCAAAATAGCTTCCCAGTAGTCAATGACTTTCATTTTACAAAATGGAAATTATATACTACAGGGGGGTTCTTTGTCAATTTTTAAAATCTTAATTCAAAATGTTTAATTTCTTGCTTCAGAATGTTTCCGTCTTTCCCCTTAACCCTACCTGGCATTTTTAAGTTGGTGGACATCATGACTTGGAGTCAGAATCCCCTTTTTTTGTGCTGTTATCGCTAAACCTTATGCCACCGAAAGAGATCCAGGTATGATAAGAGGCTCTTGGAGTGTGTTCTTATAGCCAAATGTGTGCTTGCTGAGCTATCGAAAATATGTGTGCTTCCTTTTCATGCTTCTGTTATCAGCCTTGGACAGCTCATTCCAGAGACTGATCAATCTTGTAATCAGGGTAAAGCTCTTCAAAAAAAAAAGACAGTGCATTTATCATAGAGAAACATACATAAAATCCATCTGACTGTTGACTGTGGTCAGTATGTTAGGCTATTAGAGAAGGTCCCCACGTTCCCTGTTAAGCACGAGGATATAGTCCCCCCTACTCTCTTGCCCATAATTCGGCAGGAACTGGAGCCTTGATTTTAGGCGCCTTGTGGCAGAACTGAGGGAGACAGTGGAGACCCCGGGCCATGGTGGGGCTCCATACAGTAGGCTGAGTTTCCACAGTCTTCTGTGCCAGGGAGCAGCTGGTCATATTTGTCCATCCCCTGAACTGATCTTTTCCCTGAAACCTTGGCTTGGATTGTTTCCTGCCAACAACGTGAAATGCTCATGTGTGCCAGGTGGACTGCCGTTCGAGATATTTTCAGAACCCAAGGGTGTTATGCTAGAAAGTGAGGATCACTTGAGTAAAACAAACAAACAAGCAGTTAGGGGTTTATTTCGGTAGGATCTGTAATTTTGAGTTATGGCTCCTTGGGGAGGAAGAGCGACCCAAGATGGTTATGGTGTGCTACAGGCAATTGCCAGGGACGAGTCCAGATTCCTACTGTAATTTAGCCTTTGCAAACAGAGCTAAAAATATCAAAACACGGTAGTATAGCAAACCCTTTGTCTACTCGGTTTCCTGTCATTTGAAGCCTAGTCCGCATTTCATTTATTTGGTAAAAAACAAAAATCCCAGCTCAGGCTCAATTCCCTGGGCTGCAGTAGAGGAGACTAGGGCTTGCTGTTATCTGCAAAGATTGCTTTCTCGGCGCCCGTCCTGGACTAATAACTATTACTGAGGCCGAGAGTGGAAGAATCCATCTTTCTTTCCCAAATTACAAAGAAAGCGAGCCCATGACATCACTCTCCTTGAACCAATAATACTGAAAACAATTTGTTTCAATGGCTTTTCAAAATAAAGATGAGTTGCTGTTTAGAGATGATCATAATGTGATGGGGAAAGAAAAAATGAATGTGGGACTGTCCAAATGTTTGTCTCCACCAGAAATGTGATTGGATTCTGCCCTGTTTGTTCTTCCTTTGTTGTTAACAGTCATAGCACATATTCTGTGGCACAGCACACGAGGCCGAGGCAACGGAGACACAATCTCATTAATGATTCAACATGCCACCCTAGTGGCCACTCGAGGAAGTACATGAGGCTGAGGCAACTGAGACACAATCTTATTAATGATTCAACATGCCACCCTAGTGGCCACTCGAGCCCCAGTCCACATGTAGATTTGAGATGGACGTTCAGTTCATTGCCTCGGCTCTCTGGGAAAGATGCCCTTACCCCAGGCTGCCTGTGAAAGTCAGCTGGGAACATGAGTAGTTACAAATGCTGTCCCCACCCCTGCATGCTGGGACTTGGTGGGGTGGGGCACAGGCATCAGTGTTTTCCAAGCTCCGTGTTGTTCTAACATGCAGCAGGGTAGAGAGCCACTGCTTTGGGAGAACTTCCGTGCAGCTTCCTCATCCTGTGATCTCACACCCTGCCCACCTTCTCCGGCTGCAGGGAAGTCTTCTTGCCTCCCGGAAGAAAAGGGGAAGAGATCCCTGGCAATTAGAGTCAGGGATGTAAGACTAAGATTTCTTAGTCTGCGGCAAATTTTTACCTTTCTGTAAAATAAATGCTGCAATAGTGCTGAAAGGGTGGAGAAAAAAAAAAAAAACCCAGTCATGCTGCTGTTTTGCATCAGTGTTGGTTTAGCAGCCTGGTCAGCCACATGGGCTTAATGCTTTTGTTTCTACTGGGACCTTGTTCTCCACCAACACCAACCTCCCCAAACCACCCCCGCAACCACCCCCCCCCACCCCCCCCACCCCCACCCCCACCCCCCACCCCCACCTCCGGACAATAGGGTGTTGCACTTTTGACCTCTGTGGATTTCTCTTTTGAACTGGTCCTCAAAGCCAGGAAGTTCAGGGCTGGGGCTGAGGTTCTGCTCTCGGAATCTGTCGAGAGCACTACAGAAAGTAACTTGTCAGAGTCAAGGCATCGTTCCTATGAGAGGCCCTGTTCTCAAAGGAAGGGTGTGTCCAGTCCCAGCCCAGAGAAGCCAGTGGGCAGTGCCCCTTGCTTGCCTGGAGGGAAGGCCATAATTTGAGCATTCCACTTATTATGGGCCAAAAGCTGGATAAGAAGTGAAAATCTAGAATAAAGTTAAGGGAAAGTTTTGCTCAGACCTGGCTATGATCTAAGGAAGAAAATGGCAGGGTTTAGTTGCCCTAAAGTCGTAAGTTCCACTAATGTGCCAGGCACTGTTCCAAGTGCTGGGTGTTACAAAGCTGTGAGAGAGTTCACTGACCTTGGCATCCTCGAGTGCAAGGTCAGGCAGAGAAGACAGATAGTAAGGGAACAAAAGCTTGAGAGGTATTTCCAAAGGGAAGTGCAGGGTGCTACAGGACGAGACACCTATAGGGCCCTCCCCTAGATGGGGCCATAGAGCACCCCACCGCACCCGGGGTCATCCCGGACCTGACGTTGGCTACAGTAGATCTCTGTATGTGGTTATCTCCCCCGGCTGAATGCAGCGTCACCAGTTTCCCGCGTGGAGACGGGTTGCCTTTGACCCGATGCCTCTGGTATGTCAGATTTGCAGTCTGCACTTAGCACCTCTGCTGTGAATTAGTGGCTTCCTCACTGACAGCAAGGGCCAAGCGTGTCTGTGAGAGTTTCTCTGAGGGGAGGACAGAAGCTAGAGAAAGGCAGCTGTGAAATAACCGTAGCATCATCAGCCCCGCCCTTAGCATCACTAGGGGCCTTCCTTCCACAGACAGAGTGACTTAGAAACAAGAGGATCAGACTGATGAAGAGGTAGGTGGAAACATGTGAATAAACAAAAACTCATCAGTGAAGAATTGTGAGGCGACAGTGAGTTTGGCAGACTAGTTGGCATGGAGGATTTACGTCGGAAAATCAGGTCTGAAAAATTACATACAGCCAGATTGGAGGAGGTTTGGGAATTTAGAGGGCTTTTATGGTTTTGTTGCATTTTTATTTCTTGGTTTGTTTGCTTATTTACTTATTTATTTTCTGAAGGCAGTGGAGGGTAACAGGTACTTGTTGGGTGAAAGACCAAGATGTTTTCTCATAAAGATCAATGCCACAGAAGTAACATGTACAGCATAGATGGAGTGAGAAGAAACCAGAAACAGGGAGACCAGCTGGGCAGCTCTTAAAATTGTCTGCACCTAAGATTATTAGGGTCTGATGTAGGACATTCATGCCCTTACAACTTACAGCGCCCTGTCGTTTATCTTTGGCCAGCAAGTAAGTGTGAATGGAATACTTTCCTTACTGTTGCTTTTATGGTTCCTAAAATCGATACCTTTGATTTTTCACAAAATGACTACCAGTAACTTGACTATGTATTTCCTTTAAATATAAACAGAAAAGCTAGTTTTAAATTTTACCATCACGGGGGAAAAAAGAGAAAAAGAGAGGAAGAAAGAAGAAAGAAAGCCTGAGTCAATGGTCTGAAGAAAATAAACAGAATTAGATATTAATATTAGAATGATAAACAGTGTTTATGCTTCTTCCTTGTTTACAAAAAAGAAAGAAGAGGAAGGTCAAGCAAGACCGCACTGGTCCACTGGGATGGATGTGGGTAAGGCCAATAGTTTCTAAAAGCACTAGTTCTGAAAGATGATTTCAAAGGTCCCTTTTAGAGCTAAGATCCAGAATCTGAGACGTGGTCTCTGGGCTCTCTACCTGTCTTACATGCAGTGGATCCTGGGAAGTACTAAGAATCACCACTTTTCAGACCTGTAGTTAATTTTATTTTATTTATTTATTTATTTGCGGTACGCGGGCCTCTCACTGTTGTGGCCTCTCCCGTTGCGGAGCACAGGCTCCGGACGCGCAGGCTCAGTGGCCATGGCTCACGGGCCCAGCCGCTCTGCTGCATGTGGGATCTTCCCGGACCAGGGCACGAACCCGTGTCCCCTGCATC
>NC_041229.1:18752089-18757545 GCF_002837175.3 Physeter macrocephalus | reverse complement strand
GAACCCGTGTCCCCTGCATCGGCAGGCGGACTCTCAACCACTGCACCACCAGGGAAGCCCTGTAGTTAATTTTAAAAACCACTTTCCAGAGAATAAAGTTTAATCCTCTGAGACACCTGGTCAGAGCTGGGGTCTGTGTAGCCTTCATCTCCCGCCCCCTGCCTGGACTGTTACCTATTTGGAATATTCTTCCACATCCTTACGAGCTTATCATGTACCACTGAATGAATAAGGCAGCCTCTGGCCTTGCCCCACTTGAGGGGTGCCCCAGCCATCTGGACCCTCCTGGCTAGCTCAGCTTCAGTGTGGGGAAGACCACCATTAGCTACGCTGGCTTCTTGCCTACTCCCCTGCTTCTGTTGCTCCTAAAGTAGCAAAACTGACTGACTCAGTTCCCTGCCTTTTCATATTGCCCGCCTTCTCCCTGGGAGAGGTGATAATGATCACAAAAATAGCAAAAAGACAGCAGCAGGAAGGAGGAGGAGGAGCCTGGGACCTGGATCCCTGCCATGGTCCTAGCGTCCAAGGCCTTGCAGCTTGGTTGCCAGGGGCAGGATGTGTGAAAGGAATTTGCAGAAGAAGGACCCTGAAAAGCCATGCAAAACACAGAGTAGAAAAAAGCGCCCACCAGTGGGCACCGCGTCTCTCCACGTCAGTGAGCCGTGGGGTACTGCTGTGCAATTACAAATCCGGTGGAATTGTATGACCTTGGGTGGGTCATTTGAACCTTTCTTAATCTCTGTTTCTCACCTATAAAGCAGGTGCATTTTACCTAAAGTACAGATTGTTTTAAGGGTGGCGTGATAGGAAGTATATTATAGGTTATGACAAAGTATGAGGAACAATATAAAACATTTGTGGAGGCTGTTATGCCTGTACTTTGCTAAATGATGACAACGAATAATGACTTGGTTAGATAATGAGGGAGCCTTTCAGATACTCAGATTCATAACACATTACATGTCGTAGAAGGAAATCTGGAGTTCTACCTCCAGCAAATACAGTCGTCATTGGATTAAAAAAAAGTTGACTCTGTTCTACGTACTGTATGTGAACTTTGCGATATATATCTCCACATAGGCAAAAAACAACAACAAAGAAAGGAAATATACAATCGTTTTAAGTACTTTTTAGTAATATACAAAATCAACTGGATTAGATCAGATTTCAGATTAAAAAATGGCTTCTTAGAGTATTCACTCTTCTGTTCAATCAACGCAAATTGATTTCTGCCTCTTTGGGATTTGACGTAATGGATTTTGACTTGCATTTAAAGTGCGCTGCAGTGTTCATGCCTCTGTTAAACACGTAGGACATGTTAAGTACACAGTCTTGATCCTTCTGTCATCAGAGGAGCTGTCAGGAACTCAGACCTATCCGTGTAAAGAAGCCAGAACCCTGAGCTTTTCCTGTTAATCACTGACCTCAGATTTGCCTCGCTTACAGAAAAGGCTGAAATGTCCTTCATGTGTGTCTGTATCTTTCTGAGCTTCCTCACTTACATTCTTAGAAAAAAAAAAAAAAACACCATGTTTTTGAATGGTTTACGAGCAATGTGATAGAGCCCCCCAGTCTGAGGTGCCGTGAGGTGAACGACCCTCCGGCTCTGCTCCCCAAACCCGCTGACATGGGTTGACGTCGGTCCCACACGGTGGCTCAGGCCACTTCCCACACACTTGTAAGGACAGGTGCCACCTGACATAGTGACTACAGGCTACTATTTCAGATTGACAGAATAGTTTTTTAATTTAAAGAAAAAAGTGTTTTCATCAAACCCTTACTCAACATTCAGCAGTTACTCAAAAGCCTCAATTCCAAACTTTGAAGCTGGAGCCAGGCCCCTGAGTGGGGCTAGTGGAGTACAGGGGGTGGCAGGGAAGCAGCTGGGTCCATCTCCAGCCTGGAGGGTGTGTTCCCTGCATCCTCACCCATTTGGGAGGCAGTTTCTGCCCAGGGTTCACACAATTTGAGCCCCAAATGAGTGGGACTTAATTCTTGGCACTGTGTCAAGTTTATCAGCAGATTTTTCTAGAACTGATTTAGCGTGACCAATTTGCTGTGATTTCATAATACAGAGTGATAGCTAGGGTGTATGTGTGTGCTGTTTTTATGCCAAAAAAGTTGCTTTTTTTCTTCACCTTTGAAAGGTTAAATCCAATCTTTAGGCACCTCTTACATAACGTCTTTGGAAATTGTATAAATAATTTAGATTGTGACTGGACCATGAAGCTAGAATTTCACAGTACACATTTTTCCATATCTAAAAGGAAATGGAATTGAATCCAGAATCGTGTTTAAAATTGAATCGGACAAGGAAGGCTCCTTCCAGGTTAGGCTGGATAATCAAGTTAATTCAAATCATTTGCAGGACTTTCTTTGGAAAATGGAACCTTGCGCAGAGGTGCTAGATACACAATGCATCTGTCTGCATTTTGAAAACCAAAGTCTTGCAGCCTGGGTTCTATTCGTGTTTGGTCTCTTGTTTTACTTTTACTGCTTTTGTAAACGCAGGTTTGGAATTCCAACTCACATCTGTTATTTGGAGAGAAACCTGGACAGTTACTCCCTAGTTGTGGCAGCCTCCCTGCTAGCGGGATCATAACTAGCCCATCTCCACCGTTTAGTGCGTCCCCAACGTAACACGCCTTAGGAAAAAAGAAGGGACAGCGTGCGTTCTCTGAGATGGGTTTACATCCTGCATCACTTAAGCATGTGTAATTGTAGTTAGTTGCGCTGTTGATATCTGCTACCTAGTAATTAATGTACTTTTCCCCACTTCTGTTTGAGATGTGTTATTAACTTCTCAGATCTGTCCTGCTGCTCCTGATTTAGTCTGTACACAGAGGGAAGAAATCTTGTTTCTTACCCAAAATTGCAGAGCAGTTTGATCCAGTATCTTTTGTTGAAATGCTGAGTTAATTCTGTTTAACCACGGATGATAGTAAAGTTGCACTAACAGCACTTTTTAATCAATGGGAAATGTTTAGCTTGTGTGAGGTAGGAGCTGGGAATCCAGATGGGTGGAGGGGTGGGGGGAGCCAGGGAAACAATTCCACATGAAAATGTTAACTCTGTGATTAAGCATAAGCTTTTACATGGAGTTATTATGGGATACCAAAGAGACCTTTACTGCATGAACTTGGAGGCAGAATGTAAATGTTCTTGTGTGCCTATTAAAGAGGAAAGCAAAGATAGTCTATCTCTCTCTCTCTCTTTCTCACTCTCTGTCTTTTTGCCCATTTCCAGATTGCTTTGCAGAAATAACAACCAGCTTAGGAAACCTAGGATAAGACTTACCTAGTTGATACTAATCATATACCAAAACCAGAAACTGAGGACAGTTGTTGATGCAGTTTAATAGATAGCTAGACAGACCTGTTTACCCATGTTAGGACGCTAGCAGATCATTTCAACTTGCCTTTATTGGCAGAACAATTTGGGTTGAACTTCTCCCCAGTGTGAAATCAGTAGTACAGATTGACTCCACATTAATAATGCAGAGAGAAAAGTTGTTTGCTTGGAAAAACCTAGAACCTGCCTTCTTCTGTCCATGTGGCAGCTCCTCACAAATGTATTGTTTTGAGTTTTACATCACATAGGAGAACAGGTGATATGTATTTTCACTTGTCATAAGTTTCCTGGTTTTTATTTCCAGCTTAGGAAACCTAGGATAAGACTTACCTAGTTGATACTAATCATATACCAAAACCAGAAACTGAGGACAGTTGTTGATGCAGTTTAATAGATAGCTAGACAGACCTGTTTACCCATGTTAGGACGCTAGCAGATCATTTCAACTTGCCTTTATTGGTAGAACAATTTGGGTTGAACTTCTCCCCAGTGTGAAATCAGTAGTACAGATTGACTCCACATTAATAAAGCAGAGAGAAAAGTTGTTTGCTTGGAAAAACCTAGAACCTGCCTTCTTCTGTCCATGTGGCAGCTCCTCACAAATGTATTGTTTTGAGTTTTACATCACATAGGAGAACAGGTGATATGTATTTTCACTTGTCATAAGTTTCCTGGTTTTTATTTAGGCTCTTGGGTGTAAATAAGGTGACTATCATCTCCATGAAGACATTGGTCCCAGTTATTTCACATTGCTGTTTCAGAGGAGGTTGGCAAATATTTTTCACAGCCTGGTTTGCTTTGTTTGTTTCATTGATTGGCTGTTTTTTTCCAAGAAGAATGAAATAACATGTCTAGAACCTTTCTCTGACTTCCAAGTGTATTCATGTTTACGTATATTCCTTCACTTCTCTTTCTCCCCACTATTAAAATTCTATCCACTCTTAAAGTAGGATTGCTGTCCTTTGGCCATGCCCATCCTCTCTGGTTTTCTGTGACAGAGTGTACAGTACATATGTGTGACAACAAGTGAGCAAGACACAGGAAATTGAAAGGGAGAGAGGACAGATTATGTCCTTCTTACTTTAGACCTAGGACACTTCTAAATCCCCAAATTGTAATGCATTTTTGAAAAATTTTTATTGATATTGAAATATAGTAGATTTACAGCGTTGTGTTAGTTTCAGGTATACAGCAAAGTGATTCAGTTATACATATATATAAATATATATATTATTTTTTAACATTCTCTTTCATTGTAGGTTAATCCAAGATATTGAGTATAGTTCCCTGTGCTATATGCAGTAGGTCCTTGTTGGTTGTCTATTTTATATGTAGTATTGTGTATGTTTTAATCCCAAACTCCTAATTTATCCCTCCTCCCCTTTCCCCTTTGGTAACCATAATTTTGTTTTCTATGTCTGTGAGTCTGTTTCTGTTTTGTAAAAAAGTTCATTTGTATCATTTTTTTAGATTCCCAATATAAGTGATATCATGGGATATTTGTCTTTGTCTGGCTTACTTCACTTAGTATGATAAGGTCCATCCATGTTGCTGCAAATGGCATTATTTCATTCTTTTTTAATGGCTGAGTAATATTCCATTGTGTATATATACCACATCTTCTTTTTCCATTCCTCTGTCGATGGACATTTAGGTTGCTTCCATGTTTTGGCTATTGTGAATAGTGCTGTTATGAACATTGGCGTGCGTGTATCTTTTTGAATTACAGTTTTCTCTGGATACGTGCCCAGGAGTGGGATTGCATGATCATCTATATAGTAGCCCTGTTTTTAGTTTCCTATGGAATCTCCATACCATTCTCCATACAGCCATAGTGGCTGTACCAATTTACATTCCCACCAATGGTGGAGAAGCATTCCTTTTTCTCCACATCCTCTCTAGCACTTATTATTTGTAGACTTTTTGATGTTGGCCATTCTGACCAGTGTGGGGTGATACCTCATCGTAGTTTTGATTTGCACTTCTCTAATAATTAGCATTGTTGAGCATCTTATCATGTGCCTTTTGGCCATCTGTATGTCTTCTTTGGAGAAATATCTTTTTTTTTTTTTTTTTTTTTTTTTTTTTTTTTTTTTGTGGTATGC
>NC_041229.1:18736895-18752075 GCF_002837175.3 Physeter macrocephalus | reverse complement strand
GCGGAGCACAGGCTCCGGACGCGCAGGCCCAGCGGCCATGGCTCACGGGCCCAGCCGCTCCGCGGCACGTGGGATCCTCCCAGACCGGGGCGCGAACCCGGTTCCCCTGCATCGGCAGGCAGACGCGCAACAACTGCGCCACCAGGGAAGCCCGGGAGAAATATCTTTTTAGATCTTCTGCCCATTTTCTGATTGGGTTGTTTTGTTTTATTTTATTTTTTATTTTTGATATTGAGTTGTATGAGTTGCCTGTGTATTTTAGAGATGTAATGCATGTTTGTTCCACAGAGATATTTTTGCAAGTGATGTCTTAGACTCAATGTCTAATACTTACTTAACCTTAAAGGGTTAAAATTTAAGAAATGTGCTGGCCAGATGTTAAGAGGATCAAAATAATGTGAAGCATCATTTTGAGGAATTAGTTTGGGGGAGGAGGAAGGGTGGGGAGGACAGTGGGGGAAGGATAGGGTGATTTTTATTCTGAGTATTTGTTTTGCTTTGCTTCATTTTACCTTTTCAGTTTTAGGTTGCTTCTTTAAGTTTTATTTTCATGTCTCCCTGGCCTATTTGCTCAAAAAAGAGATGGACCAAGGGCAAAAAGGAGGCATTTTTCTTTCATACTACGTTGAATGGACATTGGAAGTTATGAATCAGAGCTCTCTTGGGTGAAAAAAATCATTAAGCTTGTCTTCCAACACTGCTAAAAGCTAATTGCATTAAAATAATTATTTATGCTGTAAATAAGGGCCAGGTAATCTGAGCTGATGTTGGTGTTACATTGTGTTTGTGTTTAGAAAATTTGCAGTAGTGTAATTAAAAGTAGAGTGACTTGATTTTCAGATGCCTTGTTTTTTGTAGAAAGTGCACAGCTCCAGAGAGAAGCAGGGCAGGGACAGGGGAGGTGAATTAATGAATGGTGGTTGCCCCTCTGTGCCATAAGATGGGACACTTGCTTTATTTATGTTTTCTCATGCAATCCCTACCAGAAACCTGTTACATAGAAGTTGTCTCTATTTTACAGAAGAGGAAACAGAGTGGTTAAACAATCTGTCCCAAACACACAGCTCTTAAGTGACAGAGCCAGAATTTGAATTCAGGTCTATCTAGCTGAAAAGACCATGCTCAGCCATCCTCTCCACACTGTTTCCCAAAGGTGAATTTGGGAAGGCATGTGGCTTGAGATACGTCATGCAAAGGGATAACTTATTGCCCTCCCACAGCTAATAGTGAATTGGATTTAATGATCACTTACTGTCCAGTTAGGTAATGCATTTCCTTCGTACATACTATGGGTTGAACTGTGTCCCCCCAAAATTCATCAGATGGAGTCCTAACCCCCAGTACCTCTGACCTTATTCAGAAATAGATGTAATTAGTTCAGCTAAAATGAGATCGTACTGGAATATGGTGGACCCCTAATGCAGTATCACTTGGTGTCCTTATAAAAGGGAAATTTGGAGACAGACATGCATACAGGGAGAGTGCCATCTGAAGACTGGAGTGACGCTGCCCTAAGCCAAGGAAGTGCCAGGAACAAGCAGAGAGGCCTGGAACAGATCCTTCCCTAGCGCTTCAGAGGGAGCATGGCCCTGCTGACACCTTGATCTTGGACTTCTAGGCTCAGAACTGTGAGACAAGGAGTTTCGGAATTTCTGTTGTTGAAACCATTCAGTTTGTGGTACTTTGTTTTGGCAGTGCTAGCAAACTAATACATCCCATCTCTCCCCGTAACTCCCTAGTCTCATCAACTCCTTCAGTCCAGGCTGGGCTGTTGGAACTTCTCCCAAGCTGTCTTCACAGACGTATGGCAGATTCTAGAAGCTGCCATCAAAGCTGTCTTTTCTCGAATACTGCATACAGCTCATCCCCTCTACATTCCAAATAAGTGTCCTCACCTGTACTCCCAGCAGCACCGTCCCCAGCAACCTGTCCTCATTGTGTTCTGGAATTAGTATTTTCCGTGCCACAGTGGATCCTGTAAGTACTCCTTGGTGGAATATCAGGATATTATAGCTTGAGGATTGATCTCAGTATGTTCTTTTGTCTGGGTCTTTTATTTTGCCTTATATTGTTTATTCACAGATTTTAGAAGATTGCACATTTTGTTTAATTATGTTGGAGACAGACTGGCATTTTAGCTGTTGCAGTCTGTGGGAGAGGGGTTGATAGCAAAAATTATGCAGAGTTTAAATGGTGTTCGGTGAAGGAAGTAGAAATGAATAAAGCTGTTTTACCATGAAAAGTAGGTATTTTGCTTTGGATCTTGAAATGGATTTCTTTTTTCCTTCTTAGCTGGAAGTGTTCTAAGTGCTGCATTGTCTATTTTGTTTGCCTTTTACAAGTCTGACTGTTATAAAAAGGAAATTTGTATCTGTATTTGCAAATTTGAGCCTGGCAGCTGTGTTTTGAAGGCTTAATCTGGGCTCGAACTGAGATGCAGATGATGTTGACTAGTTTTCCCATGACGTTGTCAAGTTACAGTTTTTAAAAACACTGCTCATGGCAGCTCCTGCCTCCATGTAGGGTCTGTTGTGTTTCAGACTTTTAGGTAATGGGCCATTTTTAAATGATCTGAGCTTGCGGAAGCAACGGCTTCTGGTTGCACCGTCCCCTTTGTTGCTCACTTGTAACCACCATCACATGGACAGGGTCCCTTCCCTGCTCTTACTACATTAGCCATGTTTTTGATTAGTTGGGGAAAAAAAAAAAAAAAAAAAAAACCCTCACGAAACCACAAAACTTTTTGTCTCCCGTGTCTGTCAAAATGTGGCTGATTTAATTTGAATGAAATTTTAATTAGAAAAATTCTGCCAAGATCCAGCCCTGATTTGAATATTTATAACTATGTTAAGAATCTCCATAAACCTGGGGTCTCATTTGAATTGCTTCCCTGGACCTCAGCCCTGGTAGTACAATAAGAAGGAAGGGACCACATAATGGTGCAAATTGCCCCCATAGTGGGCAGGAATGGGGCGGGGGGGATCGGATGGGAAGCTGCTACGGGAGGGGTCTCCACTGTTTTAATAGCAGCACTTTGTCCAGATACATTTTTCAGGCTTGTGAGCACTTTGCTATGGAGGTGGGAAATGTATGACTGATGCTAGCTAGCACAGTACTTGAAACATACACATTTTAGGGGCAGCACGAGATGCTGGAAAAGCTATTGGTGGGGATGGGACAGGAAACAAAATCTCCATCCATATTCATTTTTTCCTAGCTCAAGGCTTGTGTTCTTGGATTTCGCTTTCAGAGCCTCAGCTCCTTTATCTCTAGAATTGGAGAAAATAGGATGCGCAGGGCCCGTGGAAGGAACCCACCAGCCCGGTGGGGTTACCAGTACCACAGCACTGGTCTGGGGCAATGGGTTACTGTGGGTTGCGAGTACAGATGGTGCTCTGGGGTGAGGTCAGAAGAATCAGCCTCTGAACTTAGACTGTTGCTGCCTCTGACTAGCTCAATGCCAGCGGCCACTTTTCCCAGATCATCCCTTACCCCCAGTGAAGGTACTTAATGTTAAAAAACAAATCTCTGTGGTATGTTACCTCTGTCAGTGTGTTAGTGTAAATGCTGTGTGTCCTGTGCAGCAGAATAAGGTCTTTAACTAGACAGTGGAGTTCTTATTATGGTCTGCTTCGATCTAGGAGACTAGAAATGGAAAATCCTAAATATATATATAGATCTAAATATATATCCCCTTCAGAAGATTTCCTGGCAATCCTATCCTTTTTAAAATAGCCAGAGCAACTGAGAAGACCCTAATGGTGGAAGGGGGTGGGTGGTAAGTTTCCCTGCAGTGGTTCAGACTCACAGCCCCCTCTGTACTTCTTGACTGCTTGCTGTTTCACACACACTGAGATCTTACTGAGGTTTCTCTTTCAGAGCTAAGACTCCATTTTCCCATCAAACACCAGCTATTTCTAAGCAACCTCAATTGCATTTAGTAATGTTTATGCAAAGGAGCATAGGTTGTACAGAAACCTTCTTTGCATCTGAAAATAAATTTGTGAGGGTTTAGTGAAAATTAAAAAAAAAAAGAAAGAAAGAAACATCTGCAGTAGTGATTTGTTCTAGCAAATGTAGTCAACAGGTAGGGCTGTGACTCCTGGGATAGAGGTCTCTGGTGGACAGGAGCCAGGCGTCCTGCCCCTCCGTTCCCCCAGCTTATGCTGCGGCCCGTCTGGTCCTCCTTCTAGAGGTGTGGAGCTGTCCCCACCTGGTTCTTCTAACCACCCTTGGCTGGCACAGATTTTAAAGATATTGCAAATTTGGAAATGTGAAAATTTTCACATTCAACTTAGTATTTTTTTTCCCTTGCGTGTGGCATTGAGATACCAGGCCCCATTCATATTTTCACTAAGGAAAAGAAACAGAAATAAGGTAAAGAAATGGTGAAGAGAAGGATGCAACATGGGAGGTGGATTAGAGTAGGGGAATCCCAGCAAGAAAGCCTCCTCTGCGTGGATTCCATCAAAGGTGGAGTACAAGTGTTATGTCATACTTGCTCTCACTCCAGGCCCACCAACAACTCGGGCTCCATCGTCAGGGAATAAAACCTTTGCATCTACTGGAGAAGGTTGTGTGTGTGTGGTGTTTGCACATCAGTTGGGGCCCAAAAGGCTTCCTTCTTGCAGCCCCTGCAAAATAAAAGTCTCCACACGTGCCTTGGCAACTGAGGTTGCTGGGTGGTGCCGTGCCTTTGTGGGAGATCTGTATTCCTTAGATTGACTGAAGCCTTTGAATACTAACTTTGATGTGCTATGTTAACCATCTGGAGACATTTTACAGTTGTTGTCAAAAGGTTGACTGAGGTCTCTAATGCAACATGAGGAGTTGATGGAAGCTTAATGGAGTTTACCAGTTGTGCTGATTTGTGAATGACAGCACCACAATAACCCTTGGCCCAAAAGATGGAGGCTGTGTGTACTGTATGAATGAAGGTGGCAAGGAGTAGAATGTGAGTCGTGCATTTTGTAACAATTTGGAGAGCACTTGAATTGGATACGTCACCTCCAGTTGGGAAACTTCGCCCCACTGCTCACATGTATGTCATTGACTTATTCACCATTTTATTCACCTTGTAGAAAGTACTTTTGATTTAGGAGTTTTGCACATTGGCCCCATTCCTCAGTAAGAGCGGTGGTATATTTCAATATACCACACGTGTAATTTGGTTTTAGACCTAAGCCAGGCCTAAGCTTCTAGAGAATTAGCCTATATTCCCCCAGGGTGTAGGAATAGAGTCTCGCTAGTAAGGCAGTTATGACACTGAAAGGGATGAATCTTTGAGTTTTTCTCTTTGTCTTTGTATGGAGAAATAATAGAATATCTTTTTTTTTATGTTTTTCATGTCATTTGCCGTTGTGAAAAAACATCAGTCATACTCCTTACATATCTGGACACATATTTATGTTCCTGTATGTAAAACCCAACACGTTTGTGCATATATGTAAATGTGCATATATATAAATGCAAGAAAGAGGGAAAGAAGAAAGAAGCAAAAAGAAAGAAAATGAGAATGCTGTTTAAGTAAACTGGAGACAATGCAGAAGTTGGTGAGCAGGTAGAGAGGAAATGATGAGTGAGTTAAGAGAAGAGGATGGTGCCGGGTGGTTGGTTAACAACCACCAGATGCTGGTGTTTTTGATTAAATACAACATGTCTTGGTAGAACAAGATCTAATCATGAGACTCGAATGACAAGAACACAGAGTGGGAATCCAGAGATCACAGTGGGTTCATTCACACCCCTTCATCAACTGTGTGTAGCCCAGCTAGGTGCCAAGAAGGGTGCGGATCCCAAGGTTGCAGAGATCAAAGATAGGGCTGGCACTTGAGAGGCTTATAGGTTTAAGAAGGGTGCTGGGTAGCTTTTTAGAAGCAAAGGTACGGGTGAAGGTTCCTCATGTTACTCAAAATTAGATTCTGCTTTGATTGTGCTGAAGAGTTAGTACAAGGAAGTAGTCCAAGGTCAGAAAGGATGCTAGGTTTTCTACAGCTCGTCAAAGCTGTTTCGTCCACAATTGATTGTTATATTTTACAAGAGAGTAGGTGAAGCCCTATTCGATCACCATCCAATTCTCTGACATCTTGAAAAACCATCTGGTCTATTCTGAGGTCACATCCCCACCCCACCTCTGAGAACACCCACTGGTCTGCAAAGGAGAAACACAAAACACTCCATGATTTTCAAGGGAGATGTTATGGGCTTTTGCAAAGGTTAATTTTTTCTTCTGAGCTTCAGCTTAAGATATGGGACATCTGTAAATCACCCCATTGTTTGTTTTTTGTATGTTTAATTTGTGTGGTTTTTCTCTGTGGTCATTGAGATGGGGCCAACTTTAGCTTAACAGATTCCTAACAGCAGATACACTAAATGCTTTCCAAATGTTTCCATTGTACCATAAAAAAAATGCACCATTTATTTCCCAGCCTGTTGAGGAAAGCTTGTCCACCAACCTCTTATATGAGGGCTGTATCCTCAATGGAAAATCAACGTGTAGAGGGGTATGAAAGTGATATCCTGTGTCAATTCACCAGGAATGATAAATTTGGCTTTGGAAGTTTGGAATGTATAGTCCTGCTGCATCTTCTCCAAACTTCTGAATAGACTTTCTTGTCTGACAGTGTGCTAGGGGTCACTGGCAGTATCACAAGATGTGTTATCTCAAGCCTATCCTGGGGTATGTTTTCCTGGTTGCCTTGGATTCACAGATTGCGTATTTAAACATATCTCCCGTTGGAATGTTTGCAGCGCTGGTGTTTATCACACTCACGGGCCGAGTAGGCCTGGTGTAAGCTGCTGCCCACGTGGGGTGGCTTCAAGGGCGTCAACTCTATAGGCCTCTCTCTTTCCCGGAACCGCCTTACATGGTCTGAAATTCCACCAGGAAGGAAGACAGGATACATTGTCCTCAAAGAGCCACTGTTTAAAGTCATGTGGGAGGAGCCTCACACTTTTCTTATCGTTTGTAAGGGAACACAACCCTGAAGGCAGCAGGTGAAGTGCGGGTCAGACCCCGCGGTGGGAAGTGAACGGAAGCGGGGCGGGGGGGGGGCCGTGTCAGGTGCGGGATATTTTAGGCTGAGCCCCACGGTCAGGCTCAGAACTGACGGGAGCCCGTGGGCGGCCAAGGTGGGACTGCCACGCCCACCTCTCCATTTCTGCTACCTCCCTTTTATCTCTGTCTCTCTTGCCTGTCACCTTCATATCCTTCCTCCCATGGACCCTCCCCTCACTCCCTCAAAAGGGATGCCTGCAGCAAAAGTGAAAGACAAATCCACTAGAGCGGAATGAGTAGGAGGAATGCTGTTTTGGAAAAGAAACTCTATAAATGCATAGTTAAGGTCTAAAAAGCAGTTCCTTAAAGACTATGTGGGATTGAAAGTCCAAGAAACAAGCATGAGGTAGACCCTGCAGATGAAATAAATGCAAATACCATCCTCGCATCACGAACGTCCTTCTTCTTCCTCCTACCCTCTTCGTGCCTCTATCTTAGAAGAGAAAAATGAAACAGAGACAGAAAGAGAACCTGAGAGCAGAGGAGAGTCAGGGAGACAGAAAAAGGAGCCCAGTAGAGAGGAAGGCATAGGGGAGCAGTAAAATACTTCAGGACGGGGCGACCCTCATGTTCCACGGCATGCCAGGCGAATGCAGATGGTGACTTAAACCAGGGTGCAGGGCTCATCTCCCAGTACCAGACCTAGCCTCTTGTCCTTAGAAATGATTTGAAGTTCCAATGTATATTTCATGTGCAGGATGATGAAATCTGGGAGAATAAGCCAACTGGCTGGAAACGTAACTGCATCCAGGCTGGTCCTGCCACATCTCCACGGGCCTCTGACGAAGCTCCTTCATCCTGGAGGCCAATTAGCAAAACTTAACACTCTGCTTTTCTGCAAGTTCCTGACAGACAGGCTGGGTTTGGGCAGATGCAGGATAACCAAAGCCAGCCTGCCTGCTGGGATCATTATGAACATTGGCGTGCGTGTATCTTTTTGAATTACAGTTTTCTCTGGATACGTGCCCAGGAGTGGGATTGCATGATCATCTATATAGTAGCCCTGTTTTTAGTTTCCTATGGAATCTCCATACCATTCTCCATACAGCCATAGTGGCTGTACCAATTTACATTCCCACCAATGGTGGAGAAGCATTCCTTTTTCTCCACATCCTCTCTAGCACTTATTATTTGTAGACTTTTTGATGTTGGCCATTCTGACCAGTGTGGGGTGATACCTCATCGTAGTTTTGATTTGCACTTCTCTAATAATTAGCATTGTTGAGCATCTTATCATGTGCCTTTTGGCCATCTGTATGTCTTCTTTGGAGAAATATCTTTTTTTTTTTTTTTTTTTTTTTTTTTTTTTTTTTTTGTGGTATGCGCATGTTTGTTCCACAGAGATATTTTTGCAAGTGATGTCTTAGACTCAATGTCTAATACTTACTTAACCTTAAAGGGTTAAAATTTAAGAAATGTGCTGGCCAGATGTTAAGAGGATCAAAATAATGTGAAGCATCATTTTGAGGAATTAGTTTGGGGGAGGAGGAAGGGTGGGGAGGACAGTGGGGGAAGGATAGGGTGATTTTTATTCTGAGTATTTGTTTTGCTTTGCTTCATTTTACCTTTTCAGTTTTAGGTTGCTTCTTTAAGTTTTATTTTCATGTCTCCCTGGCCCATTTGCTCAAAAAAGAGATGGACCAAGGGCAAAAAGGAGGCATTTTTCTTTCATACTACGTTGAATGGACATTGGAAGTTATGAATCAGAGCTCTCTTGGGTGAAAAAAATCATTAAGCTTGTCTTCCAACACTGCTAAAAGCTAATTGCATTAAAATAATTATTTATGCTGTAAATAAGGGCCAGGTAATCTGAGCTGATGTTGGTGTTACATTGTGTTTGTGTTTAGAAAATTTGCAGTAGTGTAATTAAAAGTAGAGTGACTTGATTTTCAGATGCCTTGTTTTTTGTAGAAAGTGCACAGCTCCAGAGAGAAGCAGGGCAGGGACAGGGGAGGTGAATTAATGAATGGTGGTTGCCCCTCTGTGCCATAAGATGGGACACTTGCTTTATTTATGTTTTCTCATGCAATCCCTACCAGAAACCTGTTACATAGAAGTTGTCTCTATTTTACAGAAGAGGAAACAGAGTGGTTAAACAATCTGTCCCAAACACACAGCTCTTAAGTGACAGAGCCAGAATTTGAATCCAGGTCTATCTAGCTGAAAAGACCATGCTCAGCCATCCTCTCCACACTGTTTCCCAAAGGTGAATTTGGGAAGGCATGTGGCTTGAGATACGTCATGCAAAGGGATAACTTATTGCCCTCCCACAGCTAATAGTGAATTGGATTTAATGATCACTTACTGTCCAGTTAGGTAATGCATTTCCTTCGTACATACTATGGGTTGAACTGTGTCCCCCCAAAATTCATCAGATGGAGTCCTAACCCCCAGTACCTCTGACCTTATTCAGAAATAGATGTAATTAGTTCAGCTAAAATGAGATCGTACTGGAATATGGTGGACCCCTAATGCAGTATCACTTGGTGTCCTTATAAAAGGGAAATTTGGAGACAGACATGCATACAGGGAGAGTGCCATCTGAAGACTGGAGTGACGCTGCCCTAAGCCAAGGAAGTGCCAGGAACAAGCAGAGAGGCCTGGAACAGATCCTTCCCTAGCGCTTCAGAGGGAGCATGGCCCTGCTGACACCTTGATCTTGGACTTCTAGGCTCAGAACTGTGAGACAAGGAGTTTCGGAATTTCTGTTGTTGAAACCATTCAGTTTGTGGTACTTTGTTTTGGCAGTGCTAGCAAACTAATACATCCCATCTCTCCCCGTAACTCCCTAGTCTCATCAACTCCTTCAGTCCAGGCTGGGCTGTTGGAACTTCTCCCAAGCTGTCTTCACAGACGTATGGCAGATTCTAGAAGCTGCCATCAAAGCTGTCTTTTCTCGAATACTGCATACAGCTCATCCCCTCTACATTCCAAATAAGTGTCCTCACCTGTACTCCCAGCAGCACCGTCCCCAGCAACCTGTCCTCATTGTGTTCTGGAATTAGTATTTTCCGTGCCACAGTGGATCCTGTAAGTACTCCTTGGTGGAATATCAGGATATTATAGCTTGAGGATTGATCTCAGTATGTTCTTTTGTCTGGGTCTTTTATTTTGCCTTATATTGTTTATTCACAGATTTTAGAAGATTGCACATTTTGTTTAATTATGTTGGAGACAGACTGGCATTTTAGCTGTTGCAGTCTGTGGGAGAGGGGTTGATAGCAAAAATTATGCAGAGTTTAAATGGTGTTCGGTGAAGGAAGTAGAAATGAATAAAGCTGTTTTACCATGAAAAGTAGGTATTTTGCTTTGGATCTTGAAATGGATTTCTTTTTTCCTTCTTAGCTGGAAGTGTTCTAAGTGCTGCATTGTCTATTTTGTTTGCCTTTTACAAGTCTGACTGTTATAAAAAGGAAATTTGTATCTGTATTTGCAAATTTGAGCCTGGCAGCTGTGTTTTGAAGGCTTAATCTGGGCTCGAACTGAGATGCAGATGATGTTGACTAGTTTTCCCATGACGTTGTCAAGTTACAGTTTTTAAAAACACTGCTCATGGCAGCTCCTGCCTCCATGTAGGGTCTGTTGTGTTTCAGACTTTTAGGTAATGGGCCATTTTTAAATGATCTGAGCTTGCGGAAGCAACGGCTTCTGGTTGCACCGTCCCCTTTGTTGCTCACTTGTAACCACCATCACATGGACAGGGTCCCTTCCCTGCTCTTACTACATTAGCCATGTTTTTGATTAGTTGGGGAAAAAAAAAAAAAAAAAAAAAACCCTCACGAAACCACAAAACTTTTTGTCTCCCGTGTCTGTCAAAATGTGGCTGATTTAATTTGAATGAAATTTTAATTAGAAAAATTCTGCCAAGATCCAGCCCTGATTTGAATATTTATAACTATGTTAAGAATCTCCATAAACCTGGGGTCTCATTTGAATTGCTTCCCTGGACCTCAGCCCTGGTAGTACAATAAGAAGGAAGGGACCACATAATGGTGCAAATTGCCCCCATAGTGGGCAGGAATGGGGCGGGGGGGATCGGATGGGAAGCTGCTACGGGAGGGGTCTCCACTGTTTTAATAGCAGCACTTTGTCCAGATACATTTTTCAGGCTTGTGAGCACTTTGCTATGGAGGTGGGAAATGTATGACTGATGCTAGCTAGCACAGTACTTGAAACATACACATTTTAGGGGCAGCACGAGATGCTGGAAAAGCTATTGGTGGGGATGGGACAGGAAACAAAATCTCCATCCATATTCATTTTTTCCTAGCTCAAGGCTTGTGTTCTTGGATTTCGCTTTCAGAGCCTCAGCTCCTTTATCTCTAGAATTGGAGAAAATAGGATGCGCAGGGCCCGTGGAAGGAACCCACCAGCCCGGTGGGGTTACCAGTACCACAGCACTGGTCTGGGGCAATGGGTTACTGTGGGTTGCGAGTACAGATGGTGCTCTGGGGTGAGGTCAGAAGAATCAGCCTCTGAACTTAGACTGTTGCTGCCTCTGACTAGCTCAATGCCAGCGGCCACTTTTCCCAGATCATCCCTTACCCCCAGTGAAGGTACTTAATGTTAAAAAACAAATCTCTGTGGTATGTTACCTCTGTCAGTGTGTTAGTGTAAATGCTGTGTGTCCTGTGCAGCAGAATAAGGTCTTTAACTAGACAGTGGAGTTCTTATTATGGTCTGCTTCGATCTAGGAGACTAGAAATGGAAAATCCTAAATATATATATAGATCTAAATATATATCCCCTTCAGAAGATTTCCTGGCAATCCTATCCTTTTTAAAATAGCCAGAGCAACTGAGAAGACCCTAATGGTGGAAGGGGGTGGGTGGTAAGTTTCCCTGCAGTGGTTCAGACTCACAGCCCCCTCTGTACTTCTTGACTGCTTGCTGTTTCACACACACTGAGATCTTACTGAGGTTTCTCTTTCAGAGCTAAGACTCCATTTTCCCATCAAACACCAGCTATTTCTAAGCAACCTCAATTGCATTTAGTAATGTTTATGCAAAGGAGCATAGGTTGTACAGAAACCTTCTTTGCATCTGAAAATAAATTTGTGAGGGTTTAGTGAAAATTAAAAAAAAAAAAGAAAGAAAGAAACATCTGCAGTAGTGATTTGTTCTAGCAAATGTAGTCAACAGGTAGGGCTGTGACTCCTGGGATAGAGGTCTCTGGTGGACAGGAGCCAGGCGTCCTGCCCCTCCGTTCCCCCAGCTTATGCTGCGGCCCGTCTGGTCCTCCTTCTAGAGGTGTGGAGCTGTCCCCACCTGGTTCTTCTAACCACCCTTGGCTGGCACAGATTTTAAAGATATTGCAAATTTGGAAATGTGAAAATTTTCACATTCAACTTAGTATTTTTTTTCCCTTGCGTGTGGCATTGAGATACCAGGCCCCATTCATATTTTCACTAAGGAAAAGAAACAGAAATAAGGTAAAGAAATGGTGAAGAGAAGGATGCAACATGGGAGGTGGATTAGAGTAGGGGAATCCCAGCAAGAAAGCCTCCTCTGCGTGGATTCCATCAAAGGTGGAGTACAAGTGTTATGTCATACTTGCTCTCACTCCAGGCCCACCAACAACTCGGGCTCCATCGTCAGGGAATAAAACCTTTGCATCTACTGGAGAAGGTTGTGTGTGTGTGGTGTTTGCACATCAGTTGGGGCCCAAAAGGCTTCCTTCTTGCAGCCCCTGCAAAATAAAAGTCTCCACACGTGCCTTGGCAACTGAGGTTGCTGGGTGGTGCCGTGCCTTTGTGGGAGATCTGTATTCCTTAGATTGACTGAAGCCTTTGAATACTAACTTTGATGTGCTATGTTAACCATCTGGAGACATTTTACAGTTGTTGTCAAAAGGTTGACTGAGGTCTCTAATGCAACATGAGGAGTTGATGGAAGCTTAATGGAGTTTACCAGTTGTGCTGATTTGTGAATGACAGCACCACAATAACCCTTGGCCCAAAAGATGGAGGCTGTGTGTACTGTATGAATGAAGGTGGCAAGGAGTAGAATGTGAGTCGTGCATTTTGTAACAATTTGGAGAGCACTTGAATTGGATACGTCACCTCCAGTTGGGAAACTTCGCCCCACTGCTCACATGTATGTCATTGACTTATTCACCATTTTATTCACCTTGTAGAAAGTACTTTTGATTTAGGAGTTTTGCACATTGGCCCCATTCCTCAGTAAGAGCGGTGGTATATTTCAATATACCACACGTGTAATTTGGTTTTAGACCTAAGCCAGGCCTAAGCTTCTAGAGAATTAGCCTATATTCCCCCAGGGTGTAGGAATAGAGTCTCGCTAGTAAGGCAGTTATGACACTGAAAGGGATGAATCTTTGAGTTTTTCTCTTTGTCTTTGTATGGAGAAATAATAGAATATCTTTTTTTTTATGTTTTTCATGTCATTTGCCGTTGTGAAAAAACATCAGTCATACTCCTTACATATCTGGACACATATTTATGTTCCTGTATGTAAAACCCAACACGTTTGTGCATATATGTAAATGTGCATATATATAAATGCAAGAAAGAGGGAAAGAAGAAAGAAGCAAAAAGAAAGAAAATGAGAATGCTGTTTAAGTAAACTGGAGACAATGCAGAAGTTGGTGAGCAGGTAGAGAGGAAATGATGAGTGAGTTAAGAGAAGAGGATGGTGCCGGGTGGTTGGTTAACAACCACCAGATGCTGGTGTTTTTGATTAAATACAACATGTCTTGGTAGAACAAGATCTAATCATGAGACTCGAATGACAAGAACACAGAGTGGGAATCCAGAGATCACAGTGGGTTCATTCACACCCCTTCATCAACTGTGTGTAGCCCAGCTAGGTGCCAAGAAGGGTGCGGATCCCAAGGTTGCAGAGATCAAAGATAGGGCTGGCACTTGAGAGGCTTATAGGTTTAAGAAGGGTGCTGGGTAGCTTTTTAGAAGCAAAGGTACGGGTGAAGGTTCCTCATGTTACTCAAAATTAGATTCTGCTTTGATTGTGCTGAAGAGTTAGTACAAGGAAGTAGTCCAAGGTCAGAAAGGATGCTAGGTTTTCTACAGCTCGTCAAAGCTGTTTCGTCCACAATTGATTGTTATATTTTACAAGAGAGTAGGTGAAGCCCTATTCGATCACCATCCAATTCTCTGACATCTTGAAAAACCATCTGGTCTATTCTGAGGTCACATCCCCACCCCACCTCTGAGAACACCCACTGGTCTGCAAAGGAGAAACACAAAACACTCCATGATTTTCAAGGGAGATGTTATGGGCTTTTGCAAAGGTTAATTTTTTCTTCTGAGCTTCAGCTTAAGATATGGGACATCTGTAAATCACCCCATTGTTTGTTTTTTGTATGTTTAATTTGTGTGGTTTTTCTCTGTGGTCATTGAGATGGGGCCAACTTTAGCTTAACAGATTCCTAACAGCAGATACACTAAATGCTTTCCAAATGTTTCCATTGTACCATAAAAAAAATGCACCATTTATTTCCCAGCCTGTTGAGGAAAGCTTGTCCACCAACCTCTTATATGAGGGCTGTATCCTCAATGGAAAATCAACGTGTAGAGGGGTATGAAAGTGATATCCTGTGTCAATTCACCAGGAATGATAAATTTGGCTTTGGAAGTTTGGAATGTATAGTCCTGCTGCATCTTCTCCAAACTTCTGAATAGACTTTCTTGTCTGACAGTGTGCTAGGGGTCACTGGCAGTATCACAAGATGTGTTATCTCAAGCCTATCCTGGGGTATGTTTTCCTGGTTGCCTTGGATTCACAGATTGCGTATTTAAACATATCTCCCGTTGGAATGTTTGCAGCGCTGGTGTTTATCACACTCACGGGCCGAGTAGGCCTGGTGTAAGCTGCTGCCCACGTGGGGTGGCTTCAAGGGCGTCAACTCTATAGGCCTCTCTCTTTCCCGGAACCGCCTTACATGGTCTGAAATTCCACCAGGAAGGAAGACAGGATACATTGTCCTCAAAGAGCCACTGTTTAAAGTCATGTGGGAGGAGCCTCACACTTTTCTTATCGTTTGTAAGGGAACACAACCCTGAAGGCAGCAGGTGAAGTGCGGGTCAGACCCCGCGGTGGGAAGTGAACGGAAGCGGGGGGGGGGGGGGGGGCCGTGTCAGGTGC
>NC_041229.1:18730256-18736800 GCF_002837175.3 Physeter macrocephalus | reverse complement strand
GGAGGGGGAGGGGGGGGGCGGCCCGGGGGGGGGGAGGGGAGGGGGGGGGGGGGGGGGGGGGGGGGGCGTGTCAGGTGCGGGATATTTTAGGCTGAGCCCCACGGTCAGGCTCAGAACTGACGGGAGCCCGTGGGCGGCCAAGGTGGGACTGCCACGCCCACCTCTCCATTTCTGCTACCTCCCTTTTATCTCTGTCTCTCTTGCCTGTCACCTTCATATCCTTCCTCCCATGGACCCTCCCCTCACTCCCTCAAAAGGGATGCCTGCAGCAAAAGTGAAAGACAAATCCACTAGAGCGGAATGAGTAGGAGGAATGCTGTTTTGGAAAAGAAACTCTATAAATGCATAGTTAAGGTCTAAAAAGCAGTTCCTTAAAGACTATGTGGGATTGAAAGTCCAAGAAACAAGCATGAGGTAGACCCTGCAGATGAAATAAATGCAAATACCATCCTCGCATCACGAACGTCCTTCTTCTTCCTCCTACCCTCTTCGTGCCTCTATCTTAGAAGAGAAAAATGAAACAGAGACAGAAAGAGAACCTGAGAGCAGAGGAGAGTCAGGGAGACAGAAAAAGGAGCCCAGTAGAGAGGAAGGCATAGGGGAGCAGTAAAATACTTCAGGACGGGGCGACCCTCATGTTCCACGGCATGCCAGGCGAATGCAGATGGTGACTTAAACCAGGGTGCAGGGCTCATCTCCCAGTACCAGACCTAGCCTCTTGTCCTTAGAAATGATTTGAAGTTCCAATGTATATTTCATGTGCAGGATGATGAAATCTGGGAGAATAAGCCAACTGGCTGGAAACGTAACTGCATCCAGGCTGGTCCTGCCACATCTCCACGGGCCTCTGACGAAGCTCCTTCATCCTGGAGGCCAATTAGCAAAACTTAACACTCTGCTTTTCTGCAAGTTCCTGACAGACAGGCTGGGTTTGGGCAGATGCAGGATAACCAAAGCCAGCCTGCCTGCTGGGATCAGGAGAGAGAGCTCAGTAAAAAAGAAAGAAGGCTAATTTCTTCCTGAGCCCTCAGGGTGATCTCAGGACAGAGGATGTTTGCTGGCTTTCTGAAGAGTGAATAGAGTCCAGAGAGTGACGTCGACATGGAAGATGACGGTGAGATCTCAGTGTTCTAGGATGGCTGACCTTTGAAAGGCTGACGTGCATTCGTCCAGTTTGCATCAACTCACTCACCTGCTGCTGTTGCCCGGCCAGAGAAAGCAGGCTTTTGGTGACCACCCCCCACTTGTAGCCCAGGATTAGGGCTTAAATGTCGGGCAGGACAGTGGTATATGTTGGAGCTGGTCCACCAGTTTTCAACAGCCTATTGTGGGTATCTTTTCCAAAGTCACATTCAGAAACATCACTCTGGTAGATTGAAATTTCATGGTGGGAGTATTTACACCACAGGAATTGACAAGTGCTACAAATTAGGACTCCCCCACCGCCAAGAGCCATTTACCCTCCTGCCACTGGGCAGGAGACAAGTGTGATGAAAGCCTATCATATGTTTTTAAATGATACGTCATTACCCATTTTTAATCATTTTAGAGCCTCATCTTGTTTTCTGAGAGTGTATGTTTATGTGGGTACCCCCCCCCAACTTGATTCCCATGTAAAGCACTCACCATCCTTTAGCTATGAAGTAAAATGAGAACACATTTCCATTTTCAAAGTTTGTTTAAGAATTTTGCAACAAGTTGAAGGAAATCACGTCTGCTCGGCTAAGCAATTTGGTGTCTGTTGATAGCCAGACAGACTGGAAAATTGTCTTTGCCTCAGCTCACCCAATGTGCAGGGGACAAGCTGGCTGCTTCCAAAGGTCTACTGTGTAGGACTCAGTGGCGCAGCCATGAGAGAGAGGCGGGTATATGATTTAGCCCTCTTTGCTCTGTCTGCCGTGCTAATGAGGACGCTGCCAGACAGTCTTGGTGTGGCTTTTCTATCAACACTTGGGTCATTTCTTCTCTCCCGTCCCTCGGGGGCATATGATAGAAGGTAGACAATCACCAGGTAGATTTTAGAAAGAGCTTCCAACCAACCACATGGAAATTGTGAGAAACGTGAGGATGTCTGAAACCGCCTTAGCATGAAACGCTGAGATTTCCTTTGCTTTTAAATTGTGTCTCTTAAAATATGGAGACACATGGTTTTTGTGACAATGGGTCTTTAAGCAGTATCTTGGGAAATAGGAGAAAGGAAAGGATCCAACTCATTAATATTCTCAATTCAAAGAACGTTCACACTCATTTCTCATAAATGAAGAAACTGGGGATCAGGAGTCTGTGGCTTCCCCAAGATCAGCACACAGAACAGGACCCCAGACCTGCAGGCAGCATGGAGCCACAGCAACATCTGCCTCTGCTGACACGTCCACGTGTGTGGAACACCAGTAGCAGCAGGGGCTGTGCCGAATATTCTCCGTGCTTCTCACTTCACCTGACTTGCGTTGAACATCTGCTGGGACAGGTACGGCTGAGCGCTGGAGGATAGCGAGGACAGGAAGACCCTACCCTTGTCCTGAAGAGGCTTCCAGTCTCATCCTGCAGATAAGAACTACCCCCAGTAAAAAGAGGGTTTTAAGAACTTTGGGTTTGAAAGACAGGAGAAAGCATATTTGATGGAGGCATTTGGCCATCCCCGGGATTCCCCCTTTGGGGAGCATTAGCTAAAGGAAGAAAATAAACCTCTAAAGGTAAAGGCTAGAGGGTGGAGTTTTTCTTAGCATCAGACTTGGTAATAAAAGAATCACAAGCCACTTTCTGGAATGATCTTTCAAAAGGCTTAATGTCTGGGCGCCTAGCCCTGGACAGAGCACCCTTAAGGAAATTGTGGGCGTGATGTGTGAATACATATGGCAAGGATGGTCTTCCCTGTAGCATTGTCAGTTTGCTTCTTCTCTCTACCCCTAAGAATGAACAGCAAGGACCTGGACTTGGAGTAGAAAAAGGAGAAGAAATCAGTCTCCCATTGGAAGCCCCACTGCATTATTGGAGGCATCATGGTATTGGTATAAGACAAAGGAAGTGGACTTTGGAGCAGAACAACCTTGAGTTCTCAAAGCCCAGCCCCGCCCCCCCACAACCACAGCTATTAGCTGTGTAATGTTGAGCAATTCACTTAACCTCTCTAGGCCTCAGTCTTCTCATCTGTAAAATGCGTAACAGTAGCCCACCCCCCCATGGAGGGTAGATGTGAGCTTCAATCACTCAGTCAGTGAGTGTTCAAGGACAGTGCTAGGTCCCAGAGATGACGTTTGTAAAGTGTCTGGCCCAGATTTAAACACTCGGTTGCTGATGTGAGTGCTGTATCCCAAATGGGGGGCCTCATTCATACTGCACTTTCTCTTTACTACTTGACATAAGTGGAATAGCAATGCCGATTCTGCTGGGGCTTCTTTGTCATTTTTCACTAATAATGTAAAGACAAGTTCCTACTAGAATGAGTTCCTCCTATAGGCTGGGAGAATCTGCTTAGAGGCATTTGTGAGATCTGGTGTGAACATGTGTGTTGTAGGCAGAGCCCCTGGGGTGCCTCTTGGGTACCGTCAGCCTCGTGCTTCCAAGCTGTCCATTCTCCTGCTGCCCAAGTCAGCAAGGTGCCCTGAGCTCTGTTTGGTGGGCTTTAGACTGTCTGGCTTTGGGAGGCACAGGTTCTGAGGCCCAGGACCTGCTTTGAGTGTGAATAAGCCTACAATGATATGGCCAGATTTTCCTTAGGGAAGGGTTTACCATGTGGTTCTGGTCCAGATGGACTTCCCTCTCCTCGCCAGAAACAGGACTGGACCTCAGAAGCAACCGGAATCCTGGTGATGTTTGGCTGGTCCAGCCTCTCTGATTCTCTCCTGATTTCATTACGTTGATGGATAGCCACCTGGGTTTAGACTAAGGAACTCCACTCCATTTTGACATACTAGCCTCCAGGGTTTAAACATTCTTTGAATGAAACCACTTAGCCACTTCAGCTTCAAAAAGTGTTCCTTGAAATAGGCCCTAGGGGGTATATCCTCATGTCTAAGTAGCTTACTACTGCATAAACCCAAGAAGGGAAAAAAGACAAATGGAGACAGCAATTTCTTTGTAGCTCCTTGGTTTTCTTTTAGCCCTTGTCATAATGATGTTATTTGGCAAAATACAGCCTACTGTCCTCAGAGTTATTCATATCTCTTCCTTTAAGTCCATAGGGATGGCTTAACACTTAAAGAAACATCAAGCTTTTGGACTGTACCCCAGTGGGAATAAAAGTCTTGATGAAAGAATAGTCCATCTTGTTCTCTGTTTCTCTAACTCACTCTCCTACCAGACGGTAATGCGTCCAACGACGACTGGGAATGCACTGGAGAAGGGCCAGGGTCAGCTTGTTAAGCTCCCTCTTGTCAGCATCGTCCTGCAAGAGGGCAGGAAGTGGGCCTGCTCCCCCATCGGGCTGCTCTGAGGCTGCTTTTCTGGGCTTTCACACAGTGTAATTAACAGCTACCAGGCACTTGCGTTTCCTGCCTTGCATCATGGTTATCAGTAGTGATAATGACTGCCGTTGGTAGAGTGCCTGCTGTGTACTATGTGCTTCACGGGGCATTTTGCTTGTCTCCCCCAGCACTGCATGGTGCAGATGGAACCACCATCTCTGTCTCACCAAAGAGGAGGAACCAGGAAGGACTGGGGCGGAAGCAGAGGCAGTAGGAGTGGAGTATGGAGGAGGGACATGTTCCAAGCTCAGTGGGTGGCAGCATTGCATTCTGGGTGGCCTGATTGGCTAGGACCAGGACTTTAGCCAGAGTCCAGGGCACCCCCTCGGGCGGTGGCTGGCAAGAGGGCAGCACCTCCTCAGTACTCCAGGACCCCAGACTTAAGGAGGCAGCACTGGCCTCCCTGGTGGGACTGGGGCTTCTGATGGGTGGCCAGGATCAGTGAGGGTTGGATCAGGAGTCAGGTGAGCCTGTGCCTGCAGGTTCAAGCTCCCCACCCCACCTGGCAGGACTGGGACAAGCCAACCTTGGCAGGAAGATGGGGAAACCCCTTGATGGACTGCCAACTTGGCCCCAGTCATATGACCATAGGGTGGGATGGACCTTAAAAATCACTTAGTCCAACCTCTTCCTTTCCAAATGAATAAACCTAGACCTGGCAAAATACAATGACTGACCTCAAATCCTGGAGGTGTTTTAGGGGCAAGGCTAATCGAAAACCTGGTTGTCTGCTTCCTTTTTACCTGCTTTTCCCACTTTGCCACCCTCTGCCTCTACTTTTATCCTCATCTTACAGCTGAGGCACCAGTGCCACAGCACAAATGAGGCGATTAGAACCAGAATCCACATCTCCTGCTGAGTGGCCACAGGGGTTCTCTTCCCACTGGCCTCACTTTTAGGGACTGACCCAGGCATTTCCATTGAAAACATTTTTAAAATACATTTTTTTAACCAAGTAGTTTAAGAAACAATATTCACCTCAGGAGATAAAACATAAATAAAAGGAGGGTTGCTGTCAGGCAGTGGAGAGCATTTATTGGAACCTGCTGGGTATAAAACTAAGTACAAGACACTTTGAAATTGCAGAAAAGTCCTGACCTCGCTCTAGCTTACCGTCTAGCTGTTTGGTGTGTTTCTTTTATTCCCCTTTTTCCTCTAATTTGAGTCATCTCTTAAATATTGTTTTCAATTTCTAATTTTAAGACCAAGAAACTTACAGCTACGAATTATTTAACCAGCCAGAAGTTGAGTGTTGGAGGCTCACCTGTTCTTATGTGCACTGGCCACTTGTAAAGCAAATAAGGTCCCCATGTGGTGCTCCAGGTGTCCCTTTGGGTCCCTCAGTATCCTCAGGAGAGTGAACAGTGGTGACAGACTCTTCTGGGTAGTTTGAATTTATCTGGATAGTTTAAGAAAGAGGGAACCTAAGGGTTAATAGGAAAATGTATGTGTACTTTTTCTTCTATATTTCCTGCATGTGGGAGTATCTTGTAGGGTGTATGTAAGCCATAGAGATCCACATTGAAAGGGCAGAAAAATCTATAACTTGGATGGAAAAGGCATCTGCATTTGTGCAGTGGTTATGAATTTCCACATTCAAGGAAGAGCTAGCGAATCACCAGATATCTTTTTCTTTCAAAGTGAGGCCTGTGCTGTAGGGAAGAGGAAAAAAATCAGTGAGCAAGCATAGTGATATTAAGAATAAATAATCATCTTTTACATACAAGAAGAGCATTCATCCTTGGGACTCTGTAGCTTTGAAAGCAAGACGAATTCAGCTAGGAATTGTTTGAAACAATTGGAAGTTTTCTTTTATCAGGTTCAGCAGGGGATTGAGAGCCTGCTAAATGGTCCTGTAGAGGTTTAAAATTCATCAATATCACAAAATGAAGGTAAGAGGCAGGTAGCTCCTTATACCATGGACCAGAATGCTTTCTGCCAGATAGGGCTGGGTATACTTTTTTTTTTTTTTTTTTTTTTTTTTTTTGTGGTACGCGGGCCCCTCACCGTCGTGGCCTCTCCCGTTGCGGAGCACAGGCTCCGGACGCGCAGGCTCAGCGGCCATGGCTCACGGGGCCAGC
>NC_041229.1:18571117-18730245 GCF_002837175.3 Physeter macrocephalus | reverse complement strand
TCACCGTCGTGGCCTCTCCCGTTGCGGAGCACAGGCTCCGGACGCGCAGGCTCAGCGGCCATGGCTCACGGGCCCAGACGCTCCGTGGCACGTGGGATCTTCCCGGACCGGGGCACGAACCCGCGTCCCCTGCATCGGCAGGCGGACTCTCAACCACTGCGCCACCAGGGAAGCCTGGGTATACTTTTTAACTGCCCTTTTGGAGCTATTGTAGAAGTAATTCATGTTGTTTTATGAGTTAGAGCCAATTCAAAATTTCTAAATTTCTGTTTTTGTTTCAGAACCCTGAAGTCTCATTTTAGGAAGATAGTGTCTGATGCTTCATGCCCGCCCCCCGCTCACCTCTCTTTTCTCTTACAGTTAACAAAGATCTGCACTGAGCTTTCAGAATAGATTTCTCACACCACATCTACTTAGTGACCAGCACATTCATCTGCGGGAGCAGAGCTATAGACATGGCTTACACAGGGAACAATTCAGGCTGACCTGCTTAGCAAAGCAAGAGCAAGATTGCTCAACTGATCACTGACACTGACTGAGACCTTCCATTTGTAGCATCAGGTTGTCATCCTGGGCTAGATGAACCACGGATGTCAAACTCTATGTTAAGGACAGTGGTACCCAGTTGTAATTTCCTGTCCTTTATTATTATATCCATTTTGATTGCGAGGCATATGTGCTCTTAGAAAAACGTGGTGTTTACTCGTATATTGGTGTTGAGCATAGGGTTATACTTCCTAAAGTACTAATGTGACAAACTTGAAAAGACATGCATGAAATAGGAGTTTCTGCAGAGCTGTGTCACATTGCTTAATGTGATAAATGGCCAAGTAGCAGGGCAACATAAGAATGGTTATAAAAATCAAAAACTTCAGGCAGGGCCTTGAAGAGTTTAGGTGGGTTCAGTATTGTTTGCAATTCATCAGTTATGCCAGGTAGGTTATTGACTAGGCCAGAGAATCTTCACTTGGCTACATATCAAAATCATCTGAGGAGCATTTTAAAATTAGAATCACAAGGCCCCAGTGCAGGTACGGAATCAGTATCTTTAGGGGTGCAGTAAGGAGATCTATTTTTCACAAGCGTCCAGGTGATTCTTAAGCAGGTAACCTGATCCTATTCCAGGGCCTGAACTCCTGCATCCCATGCATTTCAGAACCATTAGACTCATGTGAACCTCAGAAAAGAATAATCAAAAAGGATCTTCAGTTAATTCAGCACATCACTTAAGGCATACTATGTGCTGAGCACTGTGGATGCAAAGGCTCAGTCCTTACGGAGTTCAGTCATTTAAATAGGTGCTACTACATTATAACACAGTGAGGCTGTGACGGAGGTGCAAGCTAATTGCTATGGAGACAGGGAGGAGGGACTGACCTTCACACCTCTACACCTCTAGATCCCTTCTGTTATGGTTTCCATGGCCTTAGAGGATCCTGGGGCCAGATTTTAACAGTTAAGACCAGGATAGCCCTGGATCAGCCCTCCTGTGGTCCTGGTTGATTTTCCCTGGAAGAAAAGAATCCAGCAGTGTCACTTTTTGCAGAGTGTAAGGGAACATCGTGCAGTCTGGTTTGTGACAGTCCTCTGTGCCCATAGTTGGGGTCTCCCGGAAGGTCCCAGCATGGCCTCCGAGTCCAGAGCACACAGCAGGAGGGAGGGCGGACTGCTCACACAGGGCATGGCTGTGAAGCTTACGTCACAGTTGGTGGTTTCTGGAAGGCTCTGAGAAGCAGAAAATTCAGTATGTAGGGTGGCTGCTTCCTGAGGCTCTTTCAAGGCCTTTGTCACACTGTACTAATGTGTCACCCCGTTAGTTCCATCTCTTTTCTCTCCCCTGAAGGCACTTTGCTTCTCGACTGCAGTTCTCAGCTCTTTTCTTTTTTTTTTTTAAAACATCTTTATTGGAGTATAACTGTTTTACAATGGTGTGTTAGTCTCTGCTTTGCAACAAAGTGAATCAGTTATACATATACATATGTTCCCATATCTCTTCCTTCTTTTCTTTGACCCGTTCTCACCTTTGAGGCTCTGCCTCTGGCACCTGGCCTCTAAGGGAGTTCCCCATCTCTGAGCTGTATAGCAAGGCCTTTCGCTAAGAGGCAGGAATAAGTCAGACTCCAGCAGATTTTTTTTTTAACATCTTTATTGGAGTATAATTGCTTTACAATGGTGTGTGTCTGCTTTATAACAAAGTGAATCAGTTATACATATACACATGTTCCCATATCTCTTCCCTCTTGTGTCTCGCTCCCACCCACCCTATCCCACCCCTCTAGGTGGTCACAAAGCACCTAGCTGATCTCCCTGTGCTATGCGGCTGCTTCATTTCATGTATATGTGTTAGCATACGGTATTTTGCTGTGGGGAAACTGGACCCAGTACCCTTGATTTCAGGTCTTGGTCTCTGGGTCATTCTCTCTTGTGATGTTACAAAAGTCTTGGTCTAAGACAAAGGCCAACCCGAGACTTGAGCCCATTCTGGTCACTTAATAGCCTCGCCCCAAGGGTTCAGTGAAAAAGGATGATATAGAGGTCAAGAAGTCTTTGATGTGGTAGGTTTTGTTTTTGTTTTTGTTGTCAGCTTTAAAAGCTACCTAGAAGTTTGGGGAAAAGCTTAGGTGTTACCATCACCTCGCCTTACATAGGAAGCAGGCATATAACTCACAATTCAGTGGCTTTTGAGCCTGACATTGTGCGGACTGGGCATCTTGGTAATATCTTGTAGACTATTCAAATTGTGTCATCTTGCCGGAACGGACTCAGTGAGAAATGCTTCATGAAATGTAAATCTATGTGTGACCCCATAACAGAAAAGAGGAAGAGGGGGTAATCGTTTACACCTCCAGAGAGCGGGATGAAATTCAGACACGGATTCTTTGCCCCCTAGGGAGTTTAGGGAGTGCTCCTGGGATTGTGAGCTCTTTTTGCTCTAGCCATTTATTCTGGTGATTCTGTCCCTTTAGGGGACTTGGTTGTCAGGTTGTTACTGTTTAATAGCTTTCTTATAAGATACTGGCACCTTTAAAGGCCAAATAGTGAGGCTGACAGCTATGACTTGTTTATAGAAATAAAGGCCTTGTTACAAAATAAGGTATAATGCAAACATGAGGGCTGTATATCCATATGTATCCGTGCTTTTTCTATTTGGCCAAAGTTTGTTGCTGTTGTTGGGTGTGTAGGATTTCTGTCTGCCTTTCTGTTGGAAATAGTCAGAAGGCCAACCCTGAGAGTTGGGGGTGGGATGGGGAGAGAGGTGATAAGAGGGGAATAAAGGCAGGGACTCCATTACACAAAAGATAGGCCTGTTGGGGAGATCCCAGTCCATGTGAAATGAGTGGCCCATTCTGTCACGATCCACGGTGCTAAGAGATCTGCTGAGTTACCCCCAGGACGACATAGTCATCCTGACAGCAGACAGATGCACTGTTGCTTCTAAGGCAGCCACAGTTACAGCCTTGTCTGTCTGCACCATTAAAGCCCTGCAGCATGGAGTTTGGGGAGTTTCTGGTGGGGATGTAAGAAAACTAAAAGTTACGCGCAACACAAAACAGCATCATCATGCGTGAGCTCTGCCAATTTAAATATGTTCAGATCGCCACTAGTGCTACGGCTCCTCGGTATTGTAACTATCAGTCCAGTTTGGAGTAGAAACGAGTGCTTCCACTCCCAGGTTTAGCCACTGATGAGACTGACTGTAAATTCAGTGGTCAGTGACCTGAGTTTAAGGAATCCAGTTTTACCTGGTCTCTGTGACTTGACATCATCTTGAAAGTTCAAAAGTTAGTTCCCAAGGGGAATTATCTGTCCAGGAAGACAATGTGAGGAAGGAGTGTGTGAGTGTGTGTGTGTGTGTGTGTGTGTGTGTGTGTGTGTGTGTGTCTGTGTGTGTGCGCGCGCGCGCACATTTTCTCCCCTGTGCCCTACCCAAGTCCCTTAGTTAGACTTGGTGCTGGAACCAGCAGGCAGGCTCACAGTGGACACGCGCGCGCGCGCACATTTTCTCCCCTGTGCCCTACCCAAGTCCCTTAGTTAGACTTGGTGCTGGAACCAGCAGGCAGGCTCACAGTGGACACTCAATCCCCATTGCCAGGAAAGGGGTTTGGTCTCCCGAAGTTGAGAGGAGGTTTCCCATAAACCTCCCCTAAAGAGAATTTGTCTCTTGGCAGGTTTTTCCTTTTTGTTGAGATACGGATTCAGGAATAATGGTTTAGTTACTTGGTTTTGAAGTTGATCATAGAACTAGAGTTTGTCACCTTGAAGGGGAAGTTAAGAAACATTGCCTGTGTGAAATCCTTCCAAAAAGATTCTGCCACCATCAGATGAGATGGGTTTGTGTTTGTTTCTCATGGGTGAGCATCATATTTGCCTCTGACCTTAGAATTGGCTCCTTGGGATCTCACTCATTTTAGTCCTTGAACATCAAAGCCCATTACGACATGGTGCCATGGGCGGGGGGACTCTCTTTAATCTTTCTGTCTTTGATTTCTTAGACTGGGATTCAAAGGCTCTCCTGCCTATTGGCTAAAGCAAAGTGAGTTTGTCAAGGACAGTTGGGTTTGGATTGGGCGAGGGAAGGAGTCTAAGTGAATAATGAAAGAATTTAGTGATGGTTGCTCAAATAAAAACCCTACTACAAAAACAAAACCCAAACAAAAAAATTGTAAGGGATATATCATAATGATCTCACTCCATATTGAATGTTTATGACTTACTGGCAGTTCTTTAGGGTTGTAACATTATTATGGGCAAGAAAGGAGCATAATTAACACACATGGAAGGTCTCAGCTACCACGATGAGTGGGAATGTTATGTGTTTGGCTGTTTTTTTTCCCAAACTCCCTGTTCCTACACAGCAGACCATTTTTCCAGCCCTCCCAACAAACTCTGTCCACATCATTGATTCATTATAAGTTGGAAAGACTGATAGCAACGTAGGGTTGCTGGCTGTTAGTAGACACACACATCAGAAGGTAGAAGTACCAAGAATGAAAATGTCGTGTCAGTCACCAGCCTGGGGCTGGGAGAATCCTTGGGGGATCTTCTGGGTCCCTGAAATCACACTGTGTGAAGACAGAAGGAGGCCACAAATGTAGCCAAAGGACTTGTAACTGAAAATCAGAAAGTAATGTTCTGTAATTGTACGATGGATGGATCCTAAGGTTGGCAGATGTAGTACCACAGACTCAGAACCAGGATGTACTTCAGATGTGCCAGGACCGCCACACGGCCACCGTCTGCCGCTACCCCTTCTGCTCTACACCACCCCACCTGGGCTGGGGCTGCTCTCACTTCTAAGTTCCCAATAAGCCATAGTGACAGATATGGCATTTCAGCTCTTACCCTAATTAATGGTGCCAGCGACAGCTTTCTTATTTGTTCTCTAATTCAAGAAAGCAATACAATTATTTCCCAGATAGTGGATATACTATTTGTAAAATTATTATTAAGTGGCTGAGTTTTCTTCTGTACTATCTCCTTCAAAATTTTGTGTAATATGGTTCTATGTATTAATCAACAGGTCAGGTTCTGTCTGATGAGGGGTGACAGTGGCCAAGGGAATAGGGAATGGACTCTCTATCCTGCAGAAGAGATTGTGACCTCTAATAAGAATCTCTTTACCATGGCGCTCTCCAGATGGCCTTTTAAGGAGAGTGAGTGCTTTGAGAGAACACTGGCCGAGGAGCTGCATGAATAATCCGGTTCAGGTGCACACCCTGCAGAGGGGCGAAGAGCCAGTCACAACTTGTGTCGGCAAAGAATAATTCTAACACTCACATTTTAATCAGGCATGATACGGCTTATCCAGAATCCAAATTGGGGGATCAGGAGTGACCCATAGATGGGAAAGTCCCACTCACAGCCTCTGCCTGATCCCTGCTGGTGGCCACCACTGATACTGAGCTCTGGTGGCAGCCGGTAGGTATCGAGGCCAGACCCATTGGTGGCAGGCAGAGGGGCTAGAAGGATTCAGTTCAGGGACAAAGGCAGGGCTGCAGCAGGGAGAGGCGTGTGGCGTGGCGGGCTCAGAATTCAAGCAACCTGTTTCCAGCCCCTGTTCAGAATCAGTACATCCATGAGTAGAGAGTGTTTTTCTCTACTTATGTACTTGTCTCCCAGTTCATCCAGCACAAGAGCAACCCCTTTTTCACGAAAGTTGACTTTTATTGAAACCAACTTTAAGTAATACATACTTAAGATCAAGCAAGGGCCATGGAGCTGGATCTGCCTGGGGTTCAAATCTCGGCTCTACCTCTTACTAGCTTTGTGACCTTGGGCCATTGGTTAACCTTTCAGTTCTTAAGTTTCTTCATCTGTCAAATAGGATAATAACAGTACCTATCTCATAGGGTTGTTATGAGGATTACATGAACTCAATGAAGTGCTTAGGACAGGGACTGGCACAAGATAATCACTCTCTATATAAACAATATATCTTGGTTTGAGAGTGTGATTTTTTCACTTGACAGAAACCAAATTTAGCAATTCTTTGCACTGGTTGTTTAAGAGATTATAAGCCTTTGTATCTTCAATAGCCCAGATGTGCTTAAAGCTATGATCACATAAGACATTTTTCAAAGACACAGGCAGGATTTGAAATTCTCTGGATGAAGTTGCATGCCAGCATTCTCTAAATTTCTATTTTCTGGGTGTAAAGAATACAACATCTGCAAACAACAGCTGGACAAATATTGGAAGATATAATTCCAACTTCTTGCCATGTTGGCAAAAGCTGTTGGGAGGGAGAGAAACGATCCGCCTTGTATCAGTACCTTTTTGTAGCCGGAAGAAGAGAAGTTGGATGAGTCATTTTGTCAAGGCAAGGTTTCAGAAGAGCAGACCTAAGGAAACATTGTCAGGGGCATCCTGGCAGCTATCAAAGTGCACACAGCCGTTTACTAAGAAGGCCTGGGTTATCGGGGCAGGTTGATAGATTTTATGTTGTTTATCTAGAGAAGCTTAGCTGAGTTCCAAACATCTATTTGCATCCTTGCCCTATGTTTCAATAATTCAACTTCAGGCAAAGTGCTGGCCGGCAGTCAGTCTGCCAGGAAAAGGGAAACAGAAGGAAGGACAGTCTGAAAAGGAAGCAGGGGGGACTTGCCTGGTGGCGCAGTGGTTAAGAATCCGCCTGCCAATGCAGCGGACACGGGTTCAAGCCCTGGTCCGGGAAGATCCCACATGCCGCGGAGCAACTAAGCCCGTGCGCCACAGCTACTGAAGCCCACGCAGAAGCCCACGCACCTAGAGCCCGTGCTCTGCAACAAGAGAAGCCACCGCAATGAGAAGCCCACGCACCGCAACGAAGAGTAACCCCCGCTCGCCACAACTAGAGAAAGCCTGCACACAGCAACGAAGACCCAACACAGACAAGAATAAATACATTTATTTACAGAAAAATTATGAAAAGGAAGCAGGGAACCAGAGCTTCTGTTAAAAAGTGGGCTGGTGTTGGCAGCGCCAGATATTTTAATGGGCTTTGGACAGAAAGGTAGACCACCAGCTGTTTGTCCAGCTTTCCTACCTGCACGTAATAGAGCCAGTCTCTCCAAGTGATGACTCTTGCTCTTTGGGGACAGAAGTGAGACCAGGGCAAACCAGGCAAGAGGAAACAGTTGGCAAAATAGCTACTGGGAATACACAAAGCAAATGAGACACAGAAGCAACAAGAGGCCTCAAGTCAGCAGTCAGCACCTGGGCCCAACCTCGTGGCTCCTGAAATTTGCTGCAGGGACCCTAGACTTCTGCTCCTGTGTTTCCCATCTGTGAAATGAAGGGGTTGGAGATTATATGTCAGGTCCCCCCAGCTCTAACCTTCTCTGTTACTAAATGTTAGCTCTAAAACCCTGGCTATGAATCAGTCCAACAGAGTAGAAGACAGAAGTCAGGGTATAACTAGTCCACATTTGCCGCCTCTTGGTACACATTCATGCCCTCAGCTGGGTGCTCCCCAGGGTGGAGGCTGTGGAACATTCCTGCCTTCACCCCTTGTGGACTATAGGAGACAGTACGAATGCCCACTCAGAAAGGATTTCACTCCTGGCCTGGAATCTGGCCCTTTTGAGGCTCTATGGGACTCCCTCTGACCTTATTGCTGCTTTGGGGAAAAAAATTAAGTTAATTCTTCAATGCGTCTCCTTCCTTTATGATCCTCTGTAAAAACAAGCAAACCAACCAGCTCCTTTCATCAGAGTTCGGCGGGCTTCTCTCCTGTGTCTGATCTGGGGGTGTGGTGTAGAATTTGTTTGGGTCGTGCTCCTGATTAATATCCCTTTGAGGCATTTCTTCTGACTCCCTGTTAAAGATGCTCTAGAATGCTCCTAGCAGGAACTGTGTACTTTCTTGGGGGTGGGGGTTAGCTGTGGGAGTGACAGCCTGGGGGATAGCGTGAATCTATCACATCTGAGCAGATTAAACCACTGCGTAGATCTTCTTGCCCTGTAACGAGAAGCACGTGGGCACTGTGTGACATTAGTCAAGTTTTCTAGCTTCTAAGTAGTTCGTGGGGACGACAACCACGGTTTGAAACCACTGATTTAGTTCTATAAAACTAAACCATCCGATCAGAACTAATGAAATGTTAATTTGACCCAGGGAACTCAGGAGGCCAAGAGAGCTGAAGCCGTTATCTGCCTTGGCTCTGTGTTCTGATATGAAGCCAGCCCTATGGAACAGGGCCAGAACCCAGTTATTCCTGATTCCCAGCAGCTCATAGAATTTATTATGCTAAGAAATAGAGCCTCCTGATTCTAGCAAGTTGGTTTCTGTTGTTTGGCTACCAGAATTTCATAGGATAGTTTATTTGGGGTAACAGGATATCAGATTAACCATCTAGGCCTCAGTTGTGTAGTGACGCTCAATACTTTTTCTTCCTTAGTATAATATTATAATATCAACTATATTATCATATTGCATAGAAAGGTGAAGAATTCTGAAGCCATATTCACCTTCTGCCTACCTCCCCCCATCACTCTGGAAGAGTCCTGAGATTTGAGGAGGTTAAAGAGAATTTTCACCAGGAATTGTCATTGCATCAGTTTTGTAATGAAACATTGTCCAGTTTTGATGGCTTTATTAAAATGGTAGGCTTTGGAAACCTGCTTGGTATATGAGCTAAGTGAGTTTGGTTTAGAAAAGTCTGTATCTTATCTACAGCTTCTCTGTATGGTTTGTCTTCATACAGAAGCTCTGGTTTCTCCATTCAAAAGGCATAAACTATGGACCCACCACCACCACCAAGAGCCAGCTTCCCTTCCTTCTCCAGTCTTGAGTTCTGCTCTTGCAAGTCTGCTGGTGCTGGTGTTGTCATCCAGGGAAGACCACAGCTTTCTTGAGGGCTTCCTTCACTCTCTAGGCTGGCTGATATACTGGGAGAAGCCAGGGGCCCAGGGTCCTGTGAGGACTATACACAGAGGGTTTCCCAAGGGTTTGGTCATAACTTATCTCAGTTGGCTTAGAAACCCTAGCTAGATTATTTCTGGGTGTTTAGGTTTAAATGGGAATTACATAGGATTCCCAGCATTTACATAGATGGGGCCCTAACTAGGCTGACCAAGAGACTGGCAGCCCTGAGTATGACACTTAGATGATTTTGGTTGCTGCTATGAACCAGCTTTAGACAAGGAGGATGCTTCCAGTGGCAATCAGAGTATGGTCTGCCATTATGATGCCATTATACAGAACCAGAAGCCAAAATCTCTAAGCATATATGTTATAGTTCCTTTAAACTGACATATAACTTTTGGGTTAATGTTTGAAAGTAAAACAGTCCACCTCGTTTTGTCCTACCCAGCTGCTGTCAACAGTAGCTCAAGCCAGAATGTGAGACTCACATGTCAAGAATGGGTGAGACTCCTTTGTCATCCTTAATTGTTTATTCATTTTTCTCTCCCCAAATGAGAACAGTTACCTATGTCCAGCTGCTTCTTGCAGCAGTAACAATCTGACAAGTTGAATTATTCTATTCATACACACACACACACACACACACACACACACACACACTTTTATCTATGCTTTCATTGGATGTTCCCATACATACACATAGATAAACACACACACACACCCCTTAATAGATTTTGGACAGTTGAATGCAGTAGTCTACAAGAGGTTCTTGCTATCTCATTCTCATTACAAGCATTATTGGGGATTTTGTTTGTTTAGGGAGTGTGTGTGTATGTGTGTGTGTGTGAGTTCAAAGTACTATCATGTATGTGCTATCATTTAAAAGATAACCAGCACAGCCTGACCTTGTGTTTGGAACTTTACATACATTACTTGTCTATATCATCTCAGCATCCCTGCGAGATCGATTGAGTTGTTAAGTCCATTTACAAATGTGGAATCACAGGTCTGAAACTCTCCTGAGAACTCAGTTACTACATATCTGAGCTGGAATTTGGACCCAGGCCTCTCTGACTCTAGATCCTGACTTCTTAACCGTGAGACAGTCCAACCACAAGACCTCAGTTTTATTATCATCCCCATTTTACAGATGAGAAAATTGAGGTGAAGTGACTTGGCTAGAGTGCCTACATTATTGTTTTCTTTGGCTTTGAATTCAGTCATCTTTTATACCAATAAAGTTCTGACAGGCAAGTTAAATATCTTCAAGTAATGTAGAGAGTGGAATTGGTCCACCTGACCAACACATGGATCATTCAGGAAGTTTACTTTATTTAAAACCATAAAGGGAAACATAGCTTCTCTCAAAAATAGTAACCAAAATAATTTCCTTGGGAAGGGTTGTTGATAGAGGCTTAATAATAATAATAATAATACACAACAAGTATAAAATGTGTATTATGTGCCAGAGACTATTCTACATATATTAATTCATTTAATCTTTCCAATAGCCCTATGATAAGGGTTCTGTTTTTCCCCATTTTACAGATTAGGAAAAAGGCACCAAGAGGTTATTAAATAACTTGGCCAAGATTACACTTGGCTAGTAAGTGGTAGAGCTGAGGGTTGGCCCAGAGTCCGTGGCCTTCCCCACTATACAAGACTGCCATTTGAGTCTCAGTTTTATATTCATTGCGTTTCTTTGGTTTATCAGTGAAATTGCCCTTTATCTTCTCTCGAGTACTTTGCTAACAACGAGAGCAGACTGTCTAGGCAAGCGGTGGTGCCTCGGTTATCACACTTCTGGTTCCAACATCTGGATTTCCCACAGAACCGTCAAATGAAAGACACTTTAGTATACTTTGAAAAATAAAAAATAAGTCTCCATTAAAGTGGTTAAGTATAGTGATATTTAAGGCTCATTTCTAGAACAATAGCTGAGAAAATAAATGTAGAACTAGATTTTGCTGCCTTTTTCAAAAATCAAAAATTCTTAGCCATTATTAAATAGGTTTTGGAAAAATCTCTTTATCTGATGCATAGTCATTGATCCGATTAATCCTCTGTCGTTCACCCATCTCTTAAATTGGTGACCAGAACATGGTCCTCAGGTGCACCTACCTTGGCCCTGGGCCTGCTGCATCTCTGCAGTCTGTCTTCCTCAGGAACCAGTGTCTTTATAACCATTTAACAAGAAAGTACTATCACCTAGCCATGGGAGAGACCTGGGCTCACTTTCTGCTTTCAGCTCCTACTTCCTCAAGCACATAAGAATCTGAAAAGAACAGCAAAATTAAACTGCTGCAAGAAGTTCCTGACTCAGATGAAATCTATGAGTTCCTTTTTGAAATCAGAATAATTTTTTTCTGTTGCTTTGCTTTGGTAAGATCTCACCTCTTCTGATAAGTGCCTTAGCACCTTTAGAACTGAAATTTTAATTCCTTTTTCTCAGCAACTAAGACTTCATAGCTTGCTTCTGCTAGGGAGTTGGGAATCACAAAATTTCTACCTCAACCTGAAGCTGTTTGCTAAACAAGTTGGCATATCTTTCAGAACAAGTCATTACTTCTTAAAAAATACATTTAAGTAGAAAACACATTTTGAAACATATACATCTCTCACGGGGTTATTTTACTTTTTAAATGAGACGTGGAGAAGGGACTCATTGCATTCTCAAGAGAAGCTTTCTGTCTGTTCACAAGGGATAGAACCAGTGTGGGAGAAATGGCTGGGGCTTTGGATGCATTTGACCTGGCTTTGAATCTTGACCCCACTGTTACCATTACTTAGGGCTCTGAGCCTCCACTTCCCCATCTGTAAAATGGGAATTATAATGCTATGGTTATCTGTGAACAGAGAGGCCAGTTATAATCAACCAGAGTAGAAATGATGGCAGCAACTTGATAATAAGATGTTTGTACACTCTGCTCTTTCTAGCCCATAATTTAGAAAGAGAGCAAATGATAACTAATAGGTAATAACAATAATGAGCCCATTAGGAGGCCAAGAAAAGATTAGTGGTAGTTATGGAGTGTAGGGGGAAGAGCTGGAGCCTTAAAATTAGATGACTTTTAATCTTGACTTTACTACTTATTAGCTGAGTTGCCCTGGGCAAGTTATTTCATTTCCCTGAGCTTTGATTCCCTCTTTTGTAGAATGGGGACTATAGTATCATCCTGTTTATACCCCAGAATTGTCGTGAGCCTCAGGTGAAGTAACAAAGTGTGCTTTGTAAACCAGAAAGTGTGAACTGGCTGCCAGAGGCCTTGGAGATGAGTCCTTAAGGGAGGACCCTGAAAGCCTGCCCTTGGGTCCCAGCCAGGTCCAACTACCTGTGTTTATAAGCGTGTGTCTTTGGATGCATCTAAGATGACACACCGTGTTTCTGCAGAGAATGTTTCTGCAAAGCAAGAAATGAGATGCTTTTTCTGGGAGAAGTGTTTTCATAGTTGCTCTAAAGGGTCCAAGGTAGGCCTGGTGAGGAAATTTCAGTTATATTTGCAACTGGAGAATGGTGAAAGTCGAGGCAGGAATTTTTATTGGGAGCAGTGAGAGGGCTAATACAGTAAGAAAGGAAAAGGCCACGAGAAGTGAAGGGAAAGCGTCTGGGGTTTAGAGCGGGATTTCCACTTACCGTTATTAAACCTAATAATTCAAGGTTTTGCATTTGGGGAAGAATAATCAGCCATTGTGCTTCGGTGGAAAACATCCAAGCGTTGACTTTTCAGAGAGTCTGGGGTTCCTCTGACCTGGCTTTGACTGGCGTCTAGAAGGAGAAATCACTGTCTTTTCCATGTGTGCAAAAGGTCAGACGTCTAAATGGATATCTCTTCTTTAAAAAATCTCTGTGATGATAAATGTGTCCATGGGGTCTGGCGAAGCCAGGAGTTCCTTTGTAATTCTCATTTCTCACTTCTCTCCTTGGCCCAAAGGTAGACACTGGCCACATTTGAGTATGGAAACTTTTCAGCCTTGCCGTGTTCTCCTCCCTCTTGAGAGTCATGTTCTGTTTGAAAAGAGCTGAAAAAAATGAAGGCTGTTTTTTTTCACTTGGGATAAGAAAATCCTTCTCAAAGCAGTAAGGGCTCTGTGAGAGTAACAGGATCCATATGTTGAAGCTGGCTGCTAATACACAGCATATGGGCCAATGAACTTTCCAGGCAGAAATATGCCTCTAATTCTCTAAAGAATGCCCCAGTAAACTCCAGAAAGGACCATTACTTAGGTGACAGATGGCATTGGTGCAGCTTCTGGGCTTCACAGGCCTGTTGTTTCATGGAATGTGAGCCACAGACAGGGATCGCAAAGGTCCTGGTTGGCCTTAAGATGGATGACACTGGCCTGTAGCCCTCTCTATAGGGCCCCGCGCTCCCCTAAATATTGCGGGCTTGCTCTGTTCTCTTAGGGAATGTGCATCTGAAGGTAGTTCCTCAGGTTGGCAGGATTATTTGTTAAACTGAGTGGAAACATTGTATCCCCTGCTCATAGAGACAGCCTTACGTAACGGAAAGAACACTTACCTGGGAACCAGGTGGCCTGGGCTCTGGGGCCACCCTGGTCCTCACTAGATGTGACCTTAGGGAAGTCACTTTACCTCTCTTTTCTGATCTGGAAAATCAGGAGGCGGGACATGGTGATGGTTGGGACCCCTTCCGCTCCCTCAGGTTAGAACTCAGTGGCCCTGACTCCATCCAGAAGAGAGTGATGGGAGAGACCTGCCACCGCCGGGCACTCCTGCCCCCCGGGTACCGTGGCCCCGGCATTATATTCCACTGCAGCTCTGTGCATTACGGGTGAAATTCAGGAAAGGTAGGGGAAGATGTTTCACTGCTCTCGGGAAGAATTCCATCCTCGGCCCCCAAGGAGTCATCACTCCTCCCCTGTTCCGTTCCTGTCCCACCGAAACACCCCTTTCTCTGCAGCCTCTGCTGGGTTTTTCCAGGGGCTGCTTTGTCTGTAGGACAGTTAGGAAGGCTGCGCCCCTGATAGCTGAGTTGCCCCCATGCTCCGCCTTCCCCGCCCAGGCAGACCCTTTGATCCCTCTCTTCCACTGAGCACAACCATGGTTGCTTCTTCATCAAATGAGCGCAGACTGAGACCCACAGCAGCTCTGCCAGGCTATCACCATGGCAACGAGCATTCCCTCCGTTCTACCGTGAAGAGAAAATGGCTGTTAGAAGGAATGGCTAGCTGAGTCTCTATTACTCGGTCTATTTTGTCCAGGCCCCTCCTTCGTACCGGCTCTGAGAAGCTACACGCCTTGAACCAAACGCCCCTTAGCCTTTAGCTTGCAGATTTCCTTCACCCAAGAGGAGGAAAGGCAGAAGGAAGTTGAATCCCAATGAATAACAGCCTTTTCCCTACCCTAAAAGTATATTTTCATGAGGAACAGTTATCTGCTCTAAGCGGATCAACGAGGAACTCCACGAATACGGGAATCTGTGAGATCCGGTGCAATGTATTTTGTCTTACGGGTGGAGTGGAGCGTATAGATATGCCGATATTGCAGTGCAGTAGCCAAGAGATTCAGGGGACCGCAGGGCACGGACTCCAGCATTTCCGAAGAGTTGACTGACTACTTGGGGTGGCGATGTTTGATTGCTCTCTCCGCTTATGCAAAGAGGTGTATTGGTCCTGTAGTCGTGAGGTGAGGTGAGCGTTTGTTCGGCATATACCCCGCTTCAAAATCGGTTTGGATCTTCACGTTGAACCCTTCCCGGTAGCGGTTGAGCTCCGTGGTGTGGGGAAGTGGCAGGAAGCCCTGTGCAGGGTTGTGGGGCGGCAGGCTTCCCTCTTACACAGCTGTGGGGATGCTGCAGGTTGACGATCCATATGGAACTGGCTGGGCTGCTGTTTCCGTGAATCCCAGACGTGCTGCTGTTTGGAGCAGGACTCTAGGCCTTCTCAAGGGGTCGGAAACCTTTAGCGCAGAGGTCACCCCCAGATCGTCCAGGGGACCCTGCACTGTCTGATGGAGGATATTCCCACTCCACAGGGAATGGCCTGGACCCTGTCCACTCCTGGCCTCAGCATGAGGAACTCTGGTGACAAGTTCTCAAAACCCAAACAACCTCCTCTCTTCACTCTTTCTTGATGTGAGCGGGGAGACTCTGCTTTTGAATCAAAGCTCTGGTTTCTGTCTCAGAAATCCAAACGTGTGTTTAAAGTGGACGTTGTCTTTTTCAGTGTCTCTGCAGGTGGATATTGTTCCCAGCCAAGGGGAAATCAGCGTCGGAGAGTCCAAATTCTTCCTATGCCAAGGCAAGTGCCCGTGTCACACCGCATTTCAGGAAACCCACCCCTCAGAGCAGAGCCAGCGGCTGTGTCTGCCCGGCTGATCGCAGTGCGCCTGGAATCTCGGGTCACCCTGTGGCAGGCTCTCAGGGTGACCAGAGAGCCAGGAGAGTGCTCAGACCCCCTTCCTTCCCTTACCAAGGCTGCCCCAGGACAGTGAAATGTGCTGTGTGGACTTCTGCTTCGTGTGGAGGAGGTCTAGGGATTTTCTTAGGAAAGTCAGCACAGCCCTCAGACCCCCGCCGCCCGCCCACTGCACTGTGTACATCCAGAGTCCCATGAATGACACTGGAGAGCCGGGCTGGTGCAGAAAGAATGCTTTCAGTGGGTCAGTGTACGGATTATTAGAATCCCCCAGAGCAGGAAAATCCAAGAAGGCCTAAAAAGTGCCTGAAAGAAAACTAAGTTACCAGTACCTCTTTTTGCTGTGAGGGCAGGTGCCCTGGGTTTCCCAGCTCTCTAGTGAATTCCAACATTCTGTCCCATTGCCAACCAGAGCTTAGAATTTGTTGGACCTGGTGTCCTTGTCTTTGGTTTAGAAAATACGCCCCCGTTTCCACAGCTCAGCTAATTATCAGTAAATGTCCTGCAGAGGAAAGGCTTCATATGAGGCTTTGGAGTCTCTGTATGTGACATGCCTGGGATTTGGAACATGAAAGGACCAGGAAAGAGCTGAGGTAGGTGTAAACTGACATTGAGCAAGCCGCTTTCGGCAGGGAGGGGCCTTGAAATGCTGTCATGATTTGCGCCAGATGAGGCGGCTGTTGGCCGCTGGATGTGTTCCTTCCAGCTTTGCCTTCACTACAGCAATTGAAATGATCTGGACATGCAGCCGTGGAGCCCGTAGCACATCTTGCAAATAGCGATATTTATTGAAAACGTGATGGGCCCTGAAAGGAAGGCTGCTTCATTTCCATACTAAGCATCTTTGCAGGGCGGGGGGGTGTGGGCTGGGGAAGGGTGCTGTGCAGAGAGGCAGGGCAAAGCCATGTCTGGGGATCCCAGCGCCCTTGTTCCAGCTCAGTGTCTGGACAGCTCAGCAGCTGTATCCCAAGGTGCCTGGGGAAAGGACGCAGAGGCGATGCTGGCTACCTTCTTTGCAGCATTTAGGCAGATGCATTTGCCTCTCTGAGGCGGGAGTGCTGAAATGACAGTCATGCCAGTTTGTGAAGGCGGATGCTGGGATGAAAGCGGTTGGAGTCTACACTCCAAAACTAGCCAGCGTCTCATCTTCCACTTAAGAGACCGTAAGCTAAGCCCTGGAAAATAAGCTGATGAGTTGGCTCAGACCAGCTAGCCTTGAGCTCAGATCCCAGCTATACTAACTCCCTTTGCCCCCCGCATCTGCGAGGTTGTAAGCTCCGAGCTTAGTGCCTGGCACACAGTGGGTCCCCCCAAAATATCTCTTCTCTTCCCTCACTAGGGATGGGACCACTGTGAGAAATACCAGCACCAGTGTTTGTTGAGTTCTTTCCAAATACTGTTATGGACCTAACAATTAAACACAGAAACCACCAACATGAATGGTCATTCCCCCTTGTCATCAAGCCTGATAAGCTCTTGCTCAGTAGCTCTTACTGAGTACCCACTGTCACCCTGGAGGGGTCGTTGTCTTTTCAGCGTCAGTGGTTTGAAAATAATCTCTTCCTCTTTAGTGGCAGGAGATGCCAAAGATAAAGACATCTCCTGGTTCTCCCCCAATGGAGAAAAGCTCACCCCGAACCAGCAGCGGATCTCGGTGGTGTGGAACGATGACTCTTCTTCCACCCTCACCATCTACAACGCCAACATCGATGATGCCGGCATTTACAAGTGCGTGGTCACTGCAGAGGATGGCACCGAGTCAGAGGCCACGGTCAACGTGAAGATCTTCCGTAAGATCCTCCTCCTCCTCCTCCTTCTTCTGTGTTCCCCGTCCACTCCTTCGTCTAGGAAGGCACATGGGTAGCAAAGAGAATGGGATGGAGTAGAGGACCCACTGAGGGCTTGACGGGGCCCCTTTCCTCCTTTTCCCTAAGTCTTTTCTGCATCAAGCTGAGAGCTCCAGTACGTTTTTCAATGATCCTCAGCCAACTCCAAACTCACAACTGTGTTCATGCTGGTCACAGCTACCTCCCCCTGGCCTCCATTCTCTAAATTGAAATTACACCATTCCCAGAGGACTAGGGTGGGTTCCCCTCTCCCTTCCCCAAGCGTTGACTGACTGTTGTACGCTTCAGTTTATCCCCTCTTATTTCACTTTCTCCTGCTGGTAATGGAGTGCAAAGGCTCGGTGAGGTGTGGGGGGGTTATTATCTGAATACTCTGTGCCACTCAGAGCGGGTGGTTCCCATTGCCACTGAAACCAGTCTGGAGGTGGCATCTCATTACCTTGTTATCATGCATCTGTCCTGTTGGCCAGGGTAATGATGGGTGACAGCCAATGGAACAGTATTGATTGTCACAGTATTTATTGCCATAAGCCTGCTTTTCTTCTGGGTTCTTTTTTTTTTTTTGGCGTTACATGGGCCTCTCACTCGTTGTGGCCTCTCCCATTGCGGAGCACAGGCTCCGGACGCGCAGGCTCAGCGGCCATGGCTCACGGGCCCAGCCGCTCCGCGGCATGTGGGATCCTCCCAGACCGGGGCATGAACCTGTGTCCCCTGCATCGGCAGGTGGACTCTCAACCACTCTGCCACCAGGGAAGCCCTTTCTTCTGTTTTGTTCTTCAAAATTCTTTCTTCTATAGACAGGCTGGGGATGGGATGCCAGACAGAGTGGGAGACAGAGGAAGGACTGGTGGCCCCTCCTATTAGTTGTAGAATAAATGTTCTACCAGTTCATTTTAACTGCGCACTGTGTTTCATCGGCTCCATCCCACATGGCGAAGACCCTTGGTAAAGACAATCCTTTCCCTCTGTAGACCCTTTTCTGCACAACATGTGATAAATTTAGCACTTTGAATAGACACTAATTGCCAAACACGGGTGATATATTCCCCTCCTTGTGCCAGCTGCTCTGCCGGCACCTTCGGCCAAGTGATGGGTGGGACCCCCTTTGGTACCACTGTATGTATGGACTCGAATCCAAGCAGTATGGTGCCAGTGAAAAGTGATCTTTGTGGGAGAACCAGCCGTTTTCCCTCACTCTCCTCTTGCTCCTTTTCCAGAGAAGCTCATGTTCAAGAATGCGCCAACCCCGCAGGAGTTCAGGGAGGGGGAAGATGCCGTGATTGTGTGTGACGTGGTCAGCTCCCTCCCCCCAACCATCATCTGGAAACACAAAGGCCGAGATGTCATCCTGAAAAAAGATGGTGAGACCTGGCAGCTGCCCTTTCCCCTGGGCCACTGAACCAGCTTCTGAGGCGTTCTAGCCCAAACTCAGATTCCAGTGTCCCAAAACCCCATGTTGTTTCCAGGTCAAAGGTTGCATGTCTATAGCTTGTATGTTCAAGCACTTGACTTTCTCTCCAAGGAAAAAGACAGATTTCCAATAGACTTTTGCCCTGGGCTCTATGTTGGAGCCAGGGCCACATTTTCTTATTGCAGCTTAGAGCCTCTCCCCGCTCCCAGCCACCGCCCCCCCCATAAGCCTGAAGGCAGGCAAAAGGAAAGGCTCAGCCACCTGCCTGTAGATACCAGTCCTCTGACTGATCCTTGGATGAACCTGCGCCTTGTCTCTTCTAGTCCGATTCATAGTCCTGGCCAACAACTACCTCCAGATCCGGGGCATCAAGAAAACAGATGAGGGCACTTACCGCTGTGAAGGCAGGATCCTGGCACGCGGGGAGATCAACTTCAAGGACATTCAGGTCATTGTGAATGGTGAGGAGATCTGTTCTGCTTTCTCCACGGGTATCACCTTGGCTCATCCATGGCAACTGAGTCCACCCCTTCCCAGAGCCCACCCCCAACCTCTGCCTTGTTTGTTTGTTTGTCTTTGAGTCTCCCTCAGCTGTGGGCACTTTTAGTGCAGTTCTGGAATGTCCTTCATTATCTTATAACACTAGAAACTTGCCCCATGCTTACTAGTAAATTCTTATGCATCCTTCAGTGTCCTTGAGGTTACTGTAATTGTTACGTTAATCCCCTGGTTCAGTCTTCAAAGAAAATATTATAATCAATTCAGGCCTCAGAACAGTCAGAATCATAGTCCGTGGGCTTATTAATCTTAATTTGCAGTGTCAAATAAACACACCCATGGAATCGATCTGACATTTACAAGATGTTTACAGGAAATGTCAGTACTAAGAAAATAAGTAAATCATGGTTAAATTGCTTTGGATATTGATATATATTTTTTGCCAAACTCTCCCCCTCTCGTTCCTGTGGTAAAAAATAGCTTGTGCACAGGGTTTTGTTTGTGACAGTCCCAGAGAAATGTCACTCTTTGGTGAGCTGGTGCATTTCAAATTGGTATTAACCATTTAATCACTAGGAGCAGGAGTTTTGAATTTTTTCCAACATCAAGAGCCCCCTTTTGAAAGTGAAGTTCTATCAGTCATGGTAGTTGTAAGACTGGTATGCATTGATTAAGAAAATATATAATGATAAATAGCTACTGTAAATAGAATACCATTGTAAAATGAACGAAACATACTAATATAGCTTCTAAATCTATATTATTGAAAAGCAATATTATATATTGTTATATGTATAACAATACTATGTATTGTTGAAAAGTACTAATGTGCATTTGTAGATGAATTATTGATCCAGTTTACAGTAATTATTTAGTGCACCCCTGAACTTAGATCCCTAACAGTAACTGTGCAGCTGCCCGGGACTCTTGACCGTCTGACCTGGGGTCTCCCGGAAGTGCCTCTTCTCCAGGCCAGCGGGTCCTTCCAAGTTTTCCCCGCCACCCCTGACAGTCCTTCTTTCCTTCAGTGCCGCCCACCGTCCAGGCCAGACAGAGCATAGTGAATGCCACCGCCAACCTCGGCCAGTCCGTCACCCTGGTGTGCGATGCCGAAGGCTTCCCAGAACCCACCATGAGCTGGACAAAGTAAGAAACTGGCTCGTGCTTTTTATCACCGACTGGTGGAGAAGGAGACCTTGCAGGGCCTGTCCTGTGTTGGCGTTTCAGGGGAACAGGGGTGGGCGGCTGGGGAACATCAGCTCTGGGTGCAGAATGGATTCTTTTCCATCAGGTCCTCTTGCCTTGCGTGTGCATTGAATTCCTTCATTTTCAGTTTGTGGGGCAGAACCAGAGGTTCTCTTTGGAATTTCGGGGGGCGCAATTTGCAGCCCTGGGGCGGAATCGGAGGTTTGGGTAGAGGAATCACGAGGAGGTACAATTTGGCATCTTAACTTTCTGTGAAGATTCAGTCTTTCGCGCGGGCTCGGTCCGCGTTTTATGGGAACTAATTAAAAATTAACCTCTTAGCTCTGTAGTCAAAATCACGGTCCTTTACATTTCTGCGCCCTGCAGGGACGGGGAGCAGATAGAGAATGAGGAGGAGGAGAAGTACCTCTTCAGCGACGACAGCTCTGAGCTGACCATCAGGAAGGTGGACAAGAATGACGAGGCCGAGTACGTCTGCATCGCCGAGAACAAGGCCGGCGAGCAGGATGCGTCCATCCATCTCAAGGTCTTCGGTAAGGACAGGGGGGTCAAGGTCACCCCTCTGCCACAGTTCCGCTTACCCCACACGGTCCATCAGCAAGACCCTGTCCACTCTGCCTGGGAATCTACCCCACTTCTTGCCAGCTTCACCACGTCGGCCCTAGTCCAAGCCATGCATCGGTCCCCTTCAGCGCCTCCCACTCACAGTAGCCAGGATAACTTTAAGCACCACCGCTCTGTTTCAAATCCTCCAATGGCTTCCTATTGCAACCAGAATAAAATCAAGACTCCCTGCTGTCAACAGAGGCCAGATCTAGCCCCTGGCTTCCTTCCTGACCTCATCATGCCTCTGCTGTGCTCTACATTTAAAGCTCTCCAACCCCGGAAGCCCTCTTCTTCTCCCTCAGACACACTAAGCTTGTTCTCTGTCTCAGGGCTGTTACACTAGATGCTTCTTCTGCTTGGAATATCATTTCCCCAGATCCCCTGTGAGCCGCCCTCGTGTCATCCCTAATCCAGATGTCAGTGCATCATTCAGATCAGCTTCTCAGTGAATCCTTCCCTCCCTGCACTGGCCAGTGCATCTCCCTTATCTTCACTCCACCCATCTCTTCTTCAGTGCCCTTCTCTGTACCTAAACTCATCTCATTTACATACTGGTTTGGGGAGTTATTTCTCCTGCCTCCACTCTTATACGTCACTTTATCTCTGGCGTTCCAAACAGCGCCAGACACCGGAATAGGCTCTTGCTAACTATTAGTGACCAAGTGGCTGCCTCTGTCTCCATTTCTTCTTTCCCTGGCCTGTGTGAAGCAGGGTCATAAAAGTCATGAAAAGAACCTCCATATCTCTACTCACTTCATCTCTATAAACTCAGTTAACTTCCATTCATTTAGAGCTGAAATGCGCTTTGACCTGACTTTGACAAACGAATTTGTGGCAGAGAGATGTTTAACCTAGTGGCTCTCAGCTCTGAGAGTACAGACACCGCAGGGGCAGCCCTGGCGCACACAGCTCCCTGGTGGTTCCAGCACCTGCGCTTTGGGAACCTGCCTGGGACCCGCTTATTTAGCCTGATCAGGAGAACTCATTGATGTTTGTAAACACAGACCTTTGAAAATCAAGCGTTTATGTGCAAGTGGACCCGCTATCCCAGATGAATCCTGTTTACTCATTAATGACAATTAATTAATGGGCTTAGAAACAGGTTATCAGTTTGGTCTAAATTAACTGTGCATACTTGAAAGTGAAGCTAAACTTCTTGGAAAATATTCTTGACAGTCTTTTCTCTGATTCTGACTTATCTACCCCAGTCACTCTGATTTTAAGTTTTTCTAGACGAAAGACAGATGCATTTGTTAACGTATTCCTTAATTTTCACAAATACTTACTAAGCGCCCTTGTTGCTGGGCGAGGGGCTACAGAGATGAGTAAGATATGGTCTTTTGACCCTGAGAAGCACAAAAAGGGACATAAACATATAAGCCTATAAATTATAATAGATGGTGTCAGTTAACAACATTTGAGTACCAGCTGTGGGCCCAGCCATTACCCAGGTTACGAAGATGAATAACATGCACTCTGTTCTCATCAGTGGGTTCACAGGCTAACGGAGATAATCAGTGCTGACATTTTTAATGGCAGCCCATTCTAATGACTTCATAATAGCAATATGCACAGTGTTTTATAAGAAAAGATTCGATTTCTGGTCCTGTGTGACGGAAGTTAGAGAAGTGTTCGAAGATGATATGCTTTTCCCAAGTGGGAGTTTCCCAGATGCAGGAGAGGTGGACAAGCCTTTCAGGGCAGGCCGCACAGGCATCGAGGCCGGAAGAGCCAATGCTGTGGTGAATGTGAACTTGTGAACGAGGACTGTGTCTGCTCCACTCACAGGCATACCCCCAGGGCCTAGAACATCACCTGGCATATAATAGACACCCGTGTTTGAATAAATGAGGGAATCATAATTAGTTTTATAGGAATGAAACATAATGTATGTGGCAGGGAGATGAACCTGGAAACAAGTAATCGTTTGTCTTTAGGAACTTCTTTTAGATATCAGCTCCATAAAGTAATAATAGTAATACCCAACACAAAGTGAGCACGTATAATGTGCCTAGTACATTGTATGTGAAGTACTATCCATAAATAACCTTTTTTAACCTCATCACAATCCTATGAAGTAGATTTAATTTTTATCCCCATATTGCAAGTGAGGAAATTGAGCAGAGAGATTAGGTGTCCTACCCAAGGAGCCGGGACTCAAACCCAAGCTTTCACATCCATTCCCTGGGCTGGCAATGGTGGTCACTCCTCCATGAAACCCAGTTTAACACATATTACATCTGAATTCCATATGGAATGACTAGTGGATTCTGCCTTTACCTCCATGGGTTACATGGTTTCTCTACGGAACTACACTCAGTTCTAACTTGGCTGGTCAAGAAGAGATCTTGGCTTCTGTTCCAGGTCTCTCTGGTGGCGATGGCTGCCCCAGGAAGGAGGAGTGTGTAGTGTCAAGAGCCATGTGGGGCTGTGCTAAGGTGAAGAGGGTGGGTGAGTCCAGGGAAGGAGGCAGGAAAGTAGGATGCAGGAACTGTGGGACGGCAGGATTTGTATTTCCACCCTCCTCCCTCCTGCATCACACACACACTCTCTCTCACACACACTCTCATGCACACACTCACACACACACTCCCTCTCTCACACACACACACTCCCTCTCTCTCTCTCTCTCCCTCTCTCCCTCTCTCTCTCTCTCCCTCTCTCTCTCTCTCCCTCTCTCCCCCTCTCTCTCTCTCCCTCTCTCCCTCTCTCTCTCTCTCTCTCTCTCCCTCTCCCTCTCTCTCTCTCTCCCTCTCTCTCTCTCTCTCTCTCTCACTCCACTACCACAGTTCTTTCCCAAGACTGCAGCTGGGAGAATGGTCATTAGGCAGCCCAGTAGAGCAAACAAGGAGATGTGGACCAACTCCTGCAGAGACAGGTAAAAGGATCATAGACGCCCCATCCTCCGGGCCCCATCCACCTCTAATCTGGGCCCTATCCTCCTCTGTAACATCCTGAGGAGAGTTCACATGGTCTCCTTGGAGCAACCTGGTACCCCATGTATACCCTCCTTTCTCTCTTCATTTCACATTCTTGACCTCCTTTCTCTCCTCCTCCTTCTGGCCTCCCCATGGGTTTTGGAGATTGGTACTAAGGCCTGGGAGCCAGGTGGGGAAGAGCTAGCTAGTTGGGACTTCATCTTTCTTCAGCCCCTTTTTCCCTCTCCTTTGCCTTCTGCCTTGCCATCGGGGACCAGCATTTGGGTAGAAATGGGGTAGGTTCCCCAGAAGCAGCAGAGTTACAGCAATGAGGCAGAAGAGGAAAGAAGCCTGTAGCTTAGATAGTAAAGAAGTTCTCAGAACTGTGGCTTCAAGAAGGGCTAGCAATTAGTGTGTAAGGGACATATCTAAATTAGGGACTATTGTAATTATCCTAAGTAATACCATTTTTTCCTAAGAAAGGGACGTGTTCTAGCATGCACTGCCCTAGTTATCAGCCAGAAGCTCTTTTTACTAAGAGCATCCTACCTTCCTTTATACTTGGCCATGACTTTCCATTGCTCCCCTCCCCTGGGCCCTTCTGAAGAAGCATTTTTGTCTCCACAGATTCTTATTATGCCCGTACGAATGCTCTTGAGGCCTCATAGTGCTGTGATCTGAGGCAAGTTCACCAGTGGGCAGAAGCTTTGCTTAGCTGACCCCTTAGGACCAATGCCGCCCTTGTGAGTTACAGCAAGGGACAAACAGGCTCCTGAAGGAAGGGGTACCCGGTCATGCCCAACACCTCAGTGTAGGGAAGCAGGGGCCCTGGAGCCCTCCTTGGCCTTGCAGGACCCTGGATTGGAGTTAGAGTAGACAAGTCTGGCCCTCAGTGGCCGGGTGCAGAGCCATGGATATGCTGGATGGAGAGAGCAAGCATGCTTAGAAAACTCACAAAGACAGCTGTGCTCACAGGAGGGTCCATGGGGAGAGGTGCAATGGAACATTCTAAGGCATTAAGTCCCATGGTGGTGGGTGGAGAACAAAACAGGGATCCAAAGTCACAAGGGCCGAGAACGGAGGTTCATTAAGATGGTGCACATACCATCCACAGATAAAACCTGGAGAGATTCTTCTAGATTCTGGTGTTCAGAAGGAAGGAAGCTTTCATAAGCAGGGTGACCCCAAATCTGTCCCTGTCTGCTCAGTGAAGCCCATTGTCCCAGAGTAATTATTCGGAGCATGGCTTTCACTCTCCAGAATAACCCCAATTTGGACAATAAATGGTATTGCTATCCTATTTCCAAGGCAGCATTCTAAGCCTTCAGTTAGCCCCAACAATAGCATTGCTTCTGAAGTGCAGAAAGGAATAAGTTACCAGCGAGAAGCTTGCCTTCCTTCCAACAGCCTCTGTAGCCCATACAAAATTAGCCATTGTTAATAATGTTTTTAACAAGAATATGTTTTGCCTGTTCAAAGACTTACACAGTGTAGCCTTTATAACCATCTGGGAAATGGAGTCACCAAGACCAGATATTATTAATAGATGTTAACTGTCCCTTGTCTGTCTTCTGCTAACCTTTTGCTGCCAGGACAAAGCACTGTGGAGTGGGACAAGGTCAGCAAACGCTGTCTGGATCACCATGTCCATGTAGGTTCCAAGAGGCCAGAAAGTCAGCCTTCCTGTGGCTGCCTCCAGACCCCAGACCAACTGTCAGTTCAGTGAATTCAGTTGTTTGGCTGATTTTTTAACTTTTCAATCTGTGATTTTAACAGTAGAGAAATGCAACTTTTATTTTACCTCTCTAAAACCTTCTGTTCAACACACTTAACACTTACTCCATCCAATATGAGTTATAACCTCCTTGAAAGTTCTGTTGATCAGGATAGACACAGAACCTTCCTGTGGGAAAACCTCACTCATGTGGGCTCCATCAGTTCAAATTTGTAATCATTTGACCACACTGGATTGAGATGTGCCTGGGTGCTAGCCATCAAAAAGGATTTGCTGGGGCTTCCCAGGTGGCGCAGTGGTTGCGCGTCCGCCTGCCAATGCAGGGGAACCGGGTTCGCGCCCCGGTCTGGGAGGATCCCACATGCCGCGGAGCGGCTGGGCCCGTGAGCCATGGCCGCTGAGCCTGCGCGTCCGGAGCCTGTGCCCCGCAGCGGGAGAGGCCACAGCAGAGCGAGGCCCGCATACCACAAAAAAAAAAAAAAAAAAAAAAAAGGATTTGCTATTCTAGGTACCTCGTGTAAGTGGAATCTCATAGAGTCAGAAAGTACATTGGTAGATGCCAGGGGCTGGGGGGTAGCGGGTAGGGAGGGAGAATAGGGAGTTAGTGTTTAATGACAGAGTTTCAGTTTAGGAAAGTGAAAAATCTGGGAGATGGATAACACTGAGAGTTGTACAACAATGTGAATGTACTTAGTGCCACTGAACTGTACAGTTAAATATAGTTAAAATAGTATGCTTTATATTATGTGACTTTTACCACAATAAAAAAACATTAAAAAAAAAGGATTTGTGGAGATTTCCCTGGTGGTCCAGTGGTCAAGAATCTGCCTTCCAGTGCAGGGTAAGCAGGTTCGATCCATGGTTGGGGAACTAAGATCCTACATGCCGCGGGGAAACTAAGCCCGCGCACCACAACTACTGAGCCCACCAGCGCTCTGGAGCCCAGGCACCACTAACTAGAGAAGCCCGTGCACCTCAACGAAGACCCAGCACAGCCCCCCAAAATTAATTAATTAATTATTTTTTAAAAAAGGATTTGCTATAAGCAGGCCATTAGTACAGATTAACTGTAGGAGAATATTTGAACTAAATGAGTCGTCTTATATAGAAGTAGATATTTGCTACAGAAAATGCACAGCTCCATCATTGTTTTCTGTTTATTAAAACAGAATTAAGGCCTCAACTTGGAGGATATATAATAGGCAGTAGTTTTAATAGTCTACTTGGAGTTACTGTATGAATTTGAATATAAAGGAAATGTAATTCTTTCAAAAATTATCCATAATTCTACTTTATTTATTGTTTGTTTGTTTATCTAGCCTGGCCTTTTTCTCTATTAGTGAAATAAGTTATATTTGTGCAGTGTTATCTTTTCTCTTCGATGGATTTCAGAGTATAGTGATTTCAGAGGATAATTGTTTTAAATTGGGAAAATTCAATGTTCTCTAATGTTTTTACATTTAAACTCAGCTTTCGAATGCTCGTGCTTTCTTGCATTACCCAAAACGTTTGGGAAATGAGCTCACCTCAACTCATCTTATTCCCAAGCCCCAGCCCACTCACCAGCCCCCAGTGAGTCACCCACCACATTTCCTTACTTGAGTTAATGCTAACACAACCTTCCTAGGTATTAAGAATCTCAGAGTCATTTGGACTCCTAATTTCTTCTTTGGATTCTTCCCATATCTACTTGCCCTCTGTTCGCTTCCACTTCCTGTAAAGCCTTCCTTCAGCATCTCTCTTGAAGCTGCCCTTTCTCCTCCGTTCCCCCCACCCACCCCCGAGAGGACGTTCAGGATTGTATTACGTCACGTCTGGGGCAATGCCAGGGCTTCCAGGTTGGTTTTCCCACCTTCAGGTGTTCTCCATCTTCAATTTTGCCTAGATTAACCTTCCTTTAATACAAATGAGCATTTCATTCCTCTGACTAAACACTGTCAGTGGGTCTCCACCAGGCAGGGGATAAAATTCAAGCCAGAGTTGTAACCAGGCAATCAAGATGCTCTCTGCCTGGGTCCAGCACTGTCTCCCACTGCTTTGAGGCACAGACACGCAGACCCTGATGCTCTGCTCTCTTCCCCACCCTCTCTCCACACATTCTTGCTTCTTTGCTTTCACTCACGCGCCTTTCTACACTTGGAATGACTCCGTGTCCACCCAAAGTTCCACGTACTGAAAATCTCACAACCCAGCCCCAAAGACAGCCCCCAAACTGCCTCCTCATGAAGACTCAGCCAGAGGAGGGCTCTTTCTCTGCTCAGGCCTCCTGCACCATCACCCTCAGTGCTCTCCCCATTCGGGACGTTGTTATTACTGTCACTTTGGTGTTGTCACATGCCTGCTCCATTGTAAGCTGCTGGGGGTTTCAGCTCGTTAACTCGTACAACACCTACAATAGGGCCTTATGATTAATAAGTTGATAACCTTTGTTGAATGGTGCCTTTATAATTCAAACCTGGAAAGCTAAAAAAATGTCAAACTCATGGAAGTGTTCTGTCTTTTCAGCAAAACCCAAAATCACCTACGTAGAGAACCAGACTGCCATGGAACTAGAGGAACAGGTCACACTTACCTGTGAAGCCTCAGGAGACCCCATTCCCTCAATCACCTGGAGAACATCCACCCGAAACATCAGCAGTGAAGAAAAGGTACAATGTCGCCCAAGAGTCTCAGGGCCATGGAACGCAGACTCTACGTAGATTGAGTCTGCCCCATGCCCAGTCCCCTTCAGTGAACCAGAAAATGGGATGTGGTCACTGGAGGCTGCAGCCAGGTCCTATGGCACCCCTCCTTCAGCCTGCACTGGCTATGGCCTGCTCAACATCCCCTTGAGATGGAAGGGGCACAATTCCTTGCATGGATTTGCAGGGGTGTGATATTAGTGGGTATGGTTAGGTTAGACGTTGCAGGAAGGAAGGGGATAGTGATTTTCAAAGCAAGGTTATGGAGCTGGGAGGAACAAGGAAAGTTAAAGTCCCAGTGCACTGGGTGATATTAGCATCATCTCAGGAGCACCCAAGGAAATGTGTCCCAGAACTAATAGGGATCAGGATGAGCCTATTAATTCTTCTCCTTGTGATTTATATGTTCATGCTCTACATGCACTATATGCACAAAAGCTTGGTTGCCTTTGTGTCTGCCTGTCTTCTCGGCCACACTTGCATATCATTTTGTTCTAAAGGCAAAAATAATTAGCAGTTTCTATGTGATGATCATTACACCAGGTTCTACAATATATTCTCTGAGAGATGAAGAACATTATAGCAACCTTCCTGGCAAATTTAAATGACTGGGAAGATTTAGCTTTCAAGCACATGGATTTATAGGCCACCAGAAAGCTGTCTTTATTATTAACAGTCTATAAAAATTGAGGTAACCCCACATCAGGCAGCCTTTTGCTGTTGAGTGGGCCAAAAGACAGGGGGAGGAAGAAGCTTGGTTTTAAAGCAACTTAAACCTTCTTATGGCACTTCTCCAATCTCATCTCATCTCATATATCCTGTAGTAATGGGCTTCATTTTAGTTGGCCAGAGCTTTGTCACCTATTCAGGAGTAATGGCCTTAGCCTTAAAGAACATTTATAATGGATTGCTGATTGACTAGAATGTCACAAAAGATAGATCTTCACTCTTCTGCCTGCCTAAAGGAAATCCCTAGAGAGGGTAGACTTAAATAAAGCTAAAAAGGGATAGTGTGAAATTTCAGAGCCAAATTTGGGATCTGCATTTGAAGAACTGATTTCTCTCCTACTAATAGAAAACAAAACTAAATCAAGAGGAACAGAAATTGCTGTTCCAAAAAAACCCATTAATTTTTGCAAGTTTTACCTCCAGAGTTGAATTCAACTTAACAAAAACTCAACCGAGGAACTGCTAAGTATTTTTGAAACTTGCATATGCTGTTTGATATTGTGAAAACCAACTGAATTAAGTAATGTAGTGTTTACTTGGATACTTTATCAACATTGGAATTAAACCCTCAGCTCAGATTTTAGCTCCCATCGTGTGTGTTACGTGGATTGAATGTACATTTCAAGGCTTAAACCACAGGGCTGCCACTTGGCAGATTTTTCTACATCAGGTTTGAGAGTAGATTTGTCCAGAATGACCCAGTGTATATCTTTGATCTAGAGGGAAGGACAGAAATAACATCTACTCCAGATGATTGATGGTTTTAAATTCTATATCTTTCCTAGGAGTAGCTCAACGGCCAAGCTAGACCAGAAGAGTTATTAAGATTTGTGCCTACCTCAGGTCCTTTAATAGGTGGGCACTTCTGGCTTGTATCTGTGAATTCATTTTTATAGAATGAGAACCAAAAACCAGGCATTAATCACACACTCATACTTCCTAAATATAAAAACCAAAGGTGTCTAGCAGAGACCATCTCAAGCCAAGTAGGCTTTGCATAGTTCAGTTATCAGTGTAGATCATTAGTCTCAATCTGAGATAATTATTTAAGCCCAGCCACATAGGTTGTGTTGCGCTTTCTTTTACTGTGGACCGCCTTCAAGTGACATTACTGCAACATGAATGAATCAATGTTGGAATAAGCCTTCCAAATTGGCCAGTGATGTGACCCCAGATCAGCATATTTGCCTAAATGAAATGCTGTATAGAAAAATTGCTATTTCTATTCATTACATATTGACATCAAAGAGGCATGATAGCCATCTTATACTGGGGGTGGCTAAAAATTAAGGAAACAGAGATGGCCTATTTGTGAGCCAGGTGGTCTCCAGATAGTAAATTTCACTTTTCCTTTGGCAGCTACTCCTCGTTTTCTCCTCCAGCTGAAGTTGCATTATACATATTGATAATTAGGTATCAAGATTATTAGAGTCACAGAATTATAGGAGGAGAAGAAAACAGTTTTCTTTTTAAAGTCAAGACTATGCGCTGAGCAGTAAGAATAGCCAATTGTTTCTACTGGGAAGGGAAAGAAGCCTCCTGAGAAAGTAGATCGCATAACCTGCCAGAATCATAGAAGGTTGGAAGGAAGGGTCCTTTGGACGTTATCTAGTCTCACTGCCAAAAAGTCACTCAGCCCTTGCTTGAAGGGTGACAGTGTCAGTTCTTTGCAGTCAGGTGGCCAACACTGATGGTCAAGAGGCCCTGCTTCGTTGCCCCTGCCACTTCTCAGCCTTCCAGCCCCTACAACTCAGTCCTTTGTGTGAGAGCCATTAACTAGCTCTCCAGTTTTCCTTTAGTCAGCCTTCTGCCCTGTAACACATCCAGTTATCTTCACTGCTGTTCTTATCTTATGGTTTCCACACCCTTCATCTTTCTAGTCATCCTGTACTAGAGAGCATCACTTCCCTAGTGTCCCCTATAACTTTGTGGTGCCCAGTATAGCTAATGGAGACTTCCTGGCTCACTGCTCCCTTGATCTGGACACTGAAATGCTGTCAACATCACGTTAACCCTTTAGCAGTTTCCTCGTTCTGTTGTCTCCCGTTGAGCTTGTGATCAACTAAAATGCCCAGCTCTTCTTGGCATGAACTGCATTTAAGCCGCATATCCCCTGTCCTGTCCTTATGCAATTGATTGCTTAACCAATAATGTAGAATTGTATATTTATTTCTATTAAAAATTGTTTTGTTTGTTGCAACCCAGTATTTCTCAGTGGGGGTCACAAATGACAGTTTGGGAAGACTCTTTCTTCACTGGGACTGTCCTGTGCATTGCAAGATATTTAACATCCCTAGTCCCTTCCCTTTAAATGTTAGTAACCAACTCTAATCATTGTCGTTACCAAAAGCGTCACATACAGAAACACTCCTTGGCTTGAGAACGACTATTTTAGTCCATCTTTCTGACCAGTCAGGACTGGCTTTCATCAGAACTGTCCTTAGAGTTCTTTGGGTCCAGGGCATTTCAACCAATGTGGGTCCCCCCTGTTTTATCTATGTTTGTTAAAAGTAATGGGGTATAGCAGTCAATGGTGACCCCAGTTCTAAGCACAAGACCCAAGGGCAGGCAATTCAGCCTTCCCCATGCAACTGCCATCTAGCATCTCTATTAGCTGTTGCTTCCAACCTTGTATGAATGCTTATTTGAAATACCTTTGTCCAAGTCACTGATAAAAATGTTGACTGGAACATGGTCAAGTACAGAGCCCTTGGAATGCCACCGGCGCTTCCCTGGGGTGAGTGGCTCAGAAGGTGAAGCACATAATGCCTTGGCGCTCTCTTATGATTCTGATGACTTTCATGGAAGGCTCAATGCTTCCTTTAATAAAGTTAGTGACAACAGAAGCTGATTAAAGCAGCTTGGTCTTTTGCTTCACTGCTTAGTTGAATCTAGTGTTAGTCCTTTTTAGGAGGAGAGGGGAGAAAAGACTTTCACACATAGGCTTGTGGTGACTTTCTAATGGAATACTGATGTTCTTCATTTAAAAAAGAAGGGAAAAAAAGCAAAAACCAGTACACTGAGCCCAAAAGTCACACTCTGTCTTTGACAATGTCTCTAGGTTTAGTCTAGTCACTCATTTAAGACTGATTATAATCAATCTGTTCGGCTTCAGCTAGTTGAGTTGGTTTCACTCAGCAAATGATAATAGCTAGGCTAAGTTTGGGTCACTAAGATCATTAGAGGAGATCATCTGTCTGAAAGTTAATCCATTTCTTAGTGGTCAGTAGTCTGTTGACAAAAGAAATTTGAATATCGTAATGGGTCAGTTTGATCGATGTGTATGGAGGGCACTGTGGTAACTGCAGATACAAAGAAAGTTTGTGCAACCACATCATTTTATTACCCATCCTATCGAGGCTCATTTTTTAAATCGCCAGGTATTTTAAAGACCCACAGTGAGTGGTGCCAAATTCCAGGTACCATTTACATATTGAGTGGGAGCCCTGGATGGTAATTTACATACTCTCTCCCTGGCAGAACAAGTCCAGGCTGTGCTCATTTGAATGTATCAGTGCCTTTGAAGAGACTGGGAAAGAAAGGCTTGTGAAGGCTTAATGTCTAAGGAGAAGGAGAGGAGCAAAGAGTTGAGATCAGAAGAGATAGAAATAAGTGAAAGGCATTTCATGAATCTTGAATTCTGAGTAGACAGAATATCCTACAACAAAGAGAAACCTTTTGACAAGGTGAGAGAGTGGCATGGACACATATACACCACCCAATGTAAAATAGATAGCTAGCGGGAAGCAGCCGCATAGCACAGGGAGATCAGCTCGGTGCTTTGTGATCACCTAGAGGGGTGGGATAGGAAGGGTGGGAGGGAGACGCAAGAGGGAGGAGATATGGGGATTTATGTATACGTATAGATGATTCACTTTGTTATACAGCAGAAACTAACACACCATTGTAAAGCAGTTATACTCCAATAAAGACGTTAAAAAAAATGAAATTCTGGATTCCCTAGAAACCAAAGTTTCTTTTCACCAGGGAGAATTCCTCATTCAGTGTACAACAGGGGCTCACTCTTAAACATTGGGAAAGGTGCCTGCCTTGAGCAGTTGGAGTCTAGTTTATCCAGGATGCGGGGAGGAGTATAACAGGGGATACTTAGGATAAGTGTCTATCACTTCACTTCACTTTAATTTGTATACATACTCCTACAGACTTGGGTGTAAGATCATAAAACATGCAAATATTAAAAGAAACTGGAACTAACAGTTTTGGGAGCACTGCTAACTAGTTTAGGTTTTAAGTATGTATATTTGCATATCAGGTTGTCTTAAAGTGGGCTACATGCCTTCATCAAATGATCAGGGTCAAGGTATATCCCATTATCCTACCAGGCACACAGGTAGAAGGTCAGGCTACTAAAAGCACCTAGCACCTACTTATCCTAAAAGCCACAAAAACACAGTAAGTTAGGAGAGACACAGGAAGAATCATATCTGAAAAACAAACAACTGCATATGATAGGGGCCCTGAAAATTGTCTTGATTCATGCAGCCCTGACATGTGACAGACAAGCTTCTAAGTGATGTGGAAACAGCAACCACATTTGACATGTTGGCCCACTGTTACTTTAGTCTATGCGTGTTCCTCTGTTCTCACTTTCTTCTTCATGCCAACATCATGTGACATAATTCAACATCTCCATCCTCATGTCTCCCAAAAGCTTCTTGCATTTAGTGGACTCTTAACTGAATGTTTGCTAATTCATTTGCATTCCCAGGATTGCATTACTGTGTCTCTGGCGTCGTTTCTATCCTTCTTCCATCTGAACATGAGGGACGATCAGGCAGTCATGCCATCTAATAAAAAGAATAATGCATGTATGATAGTTTTGACTCCCAGCGTGAAATCAGAAAAACTGTAAGCATAGTAGATTCCCCAGTGCTGGATAAATAAAAATCTTGATGTGGGTAGGAAAATACCTAAACCCCCTTTGTGAATGCCATCTTTGATGAAGATGGTGGACGCTTAAGCGTGCATGTCGTCTGGGTGTCCCTCTGCCTTTAAGAACCAACCGGAACGTACCATAGCACTCAGAGTTCAGTATCCTCAAAGCTTCCTGTCTTAAGGGCATACTTCTCATTCCTAATGTACCCTCTGCTCCTTTCTTTGTTCCTTTTTTTAAAATAAAAATTTGATTTTTAATAGAATGCATGCAAAGAGTTACAAAATGCATGAGCACAAAATAGTATATTGGTGATAAGCTGTCCAATAAAATCCAAAGGAGGAAACCTACTCTAGAAGTATCTCTAGATTGTGTGGTTAGAACTAGTAGTATCACCTTATATTACGAGGAATATTCAAGATGTTTTGGAACAGGAGCAGTCTAATATATCTGCTGGTATCCATATGTACGTCTTGCAAAGATTAGGAAAGACTACCTTTGAATTATACATCTTAATGTGCATAAGTGGGGGAAGAAAGCTGAACATAAGCTAAATCCTAAATTAAACTGGGTAGTAAACACACCGTTGAAAGTGGGCCTTGGAAAAAGTTCTGAATTAAAAAGAAGCTGCATGTGCACGGAATGCAGTGTGATACATCAATTCTCTAAAGCAACATGTTGTAAAATTTTACTGCTTTCTTGTTGTGTTTTATATCTTGTTCTCTACAGGCTTCGTGGACTCGACCAGAGAAGCAAGAGGTATAGCTTACCTGACCACTAGCCAGTCTGTAGTTTGAAAGCATTACAGTTCAACTCACCATTACAGTTTAATAACCAAACATGCTAAAACTAATTAGTAATTTAGTTAGATTAAAGAATAGGTCAATAGTGGTAGACATTACTTAGCAATAGTGTCACTTTAAGATGAGCAAGCAAGCTGTGTTGGGAGTGGATGAACAAATCCTTATTATTTCCTAAAACTGGATCTTATTCTCTTGCTGGTGCTGATAAAATCACATCCAGGTAATTATACTTAGAGAAATAAATGGCCCCAACTCCCAGGCCAGGCATTTTGAAATGATAAAATTTTTTTGACTCTTACCTGGTTGATGTGGCTTTGGATCATAAAGTCACAGAGTTAATGATCTAAAAACCCGCTCAGCCCTTACCTTTCCAGCTCAACTCATCTTGTTGCTCACTTATTGTATCATGACTGGTCTTGGTAAATTACCACCTCACCTCTCATCTCGGAGCAATGCAAATGACATCTCTCATTCATTGGTTTTCCCAAATTGCTAAACATATCTATGTTACTTTTATAGAGCATTAAGTTTATGAGATTAGAATGATTTGTCACAAATGGTTCTTTTTTTTTTTTTTTTTTAAGTCAGTAGCATATTTAGCCTTTGAAATTTCTCTGACTGCTTGCTTCAGTTTGGGTAATGTGGGACTTAGTTTGAAAACTGAAGCTAAATATAAATCTTTAGATTGTAATTGCTCTATCCCCAAGACCCTACTGATGATCATGCCTATCATTCTTGACCTGATTTGTGTGATTAAGTGACAGATAGTGAAATAAAAAGCAGTGTGTTTTAGATGAAGTTCAAGAATCTAATCTATAAATACTTTTTTAAAAAGTAGCCTTTTCTCCAGATGGAACTTTGATATTGTGTAATACTGTAAATGTAGAATATGGCAATCCTGTAGATTGTATTTTAATTGGGTAAACCCATCCTCCAGTCTTTCGGAAATGATAATTATTCAGAACACATAACTCATGTGTTCAGGTCATAGCTATAAATATTTAATGCTGTTTAATATTTAAAAGTTGACTGCCTGTCCCCAGGCACTGATGCTAGTTTCTGCACCCTGCTGTCGTCAAATCTAATTCATCATAAGCTCTCTTTGTATCATTCCTTCCTCCACGTCGTAGGGACTGTAGTTAGATGCAGACCCTCGCTAAAACACCTGCCTCCTGTAAACACTCCCGAGGAGTGCTGTCACAGACTGGGTGTTTTTATTGCCCAAAAGTCATGGGCTCGTTGGATTGGGGAAGGGAGAAAAGAAGGGTTAATTATCAGCCGCTCCTGAGCCACTACCCTTCTCATTCTTCTTGGCCTTGTGCATCTTCCCCATCACTCAGATTTAGACACGGCTACAAGAGGAGCTGAGATTTATCAGGGAGCATTAAGGAGATGTTGAGAGAATTGTTATTATTAGCGAAAGTAATTGGTTTACTCCCAGGAAAGCAGACACCTCACTCCATTTTGCAGACGTGTCCTTATCTTAAGTTATCTCACTCTGGACATAATTGACTTTCAAGTGAGTTCTGCCCCCTGGGGCTCAGAAGTTCCGTTCCCTCCTATTTGTCTCAGTCAGGGATGAAGACCATGAGTCCAGATGAGCTCAAAAGAAGGCTTGGGTCATGGCTGATTTCATTCTGTAAGTTCTGGAAAGCCTTAGGACTTTTCCCTGCAAGAAGAGAGACAAAAATGTTTTGATGAGAAGAGCAATTATAGTTGCCCTTCGTACGTTTTTGCAAAACCGGTCTTCTTGCCATAGTGATCTTTTCATTCGTTCCCAGAGTTTATCTGCTTCCTCCTCGAGTCTGGACCATCAGCATGACGTGTGGTCTGGATGGCTTGGGGGTAGCAGTCTCTGACTTTGTCCTGGTGCCAGAGTAAATCATTTCAGAGGGAGATAGTCCAATCACACTGGAGTCTGTCTGCGTCCCCTCGGAGGGAGAACTGGGCATCTGGCAAATAATTCCATCATCAATCCTGTTTTGAGCCACCGCAAAATAAAATTCTCTGTGGAAGGCTGCCTACTGCTCTGCTGACATCATTAAATGAGAAAATTTTCCAGAGAGAAATTTAGACAAAGAGACCAGAGAGAAGGGGGAAGAAAAGTAAGGCTGTCAATGCAACCATTTCCTGGGCTTCTCTTTGACCATTTTCTAGATTATTCTGAGTAAAAACTGCTCATGCCCCCCTTTGTGGTTACTTGTTAATGGCCTTCTCTTACCTACACGACTTTCTTTGCATCTTTTGCTGTTGTATCCTTCCTTATGGAAATGTTCTCTTGACTTCTGAAAGGTTCTGATCAGTTTTCCGTGTTTGTGGTGGCAGCCCCAGGACAAATCCTGGGTGTGTGACAAAAAATTACAGTTCAGTTGCCGGCTGGCATCACTGTTGGCTGAACCTGTGATCTCACTGAGATAACCAGAAAGGCCGAGGTGAACCATGAAGCCCCTCTGCCTTCATTCTGCTGTCTTGGGAATACAGGAATGACAAGCAGGTCAGGTCAGCCCTCAGAGATACTTGCAGCGTTGACCTCACACTCCTGATGCCACGAGTTTAGGTGATGCTTCAAGATTTTGTTTGGCGCATGACTGTAGACTTTTGAGACAAGTGCTCCACACCTGCCTGTGTCAGCTCCCATTCATCCCCTGGGGTGCAGCTTCTCAGCCCATCAGCTTCACAGCTTTCCAGGCCTCGTGGAGGCCGAGAGCCAAGGCATCTGGGCATTCCTGTCAGAGAGGGGTGGCCCTCGCTGCAGTAGGTAGTGACGGTTTTTCTTGGCTCTTCTGCCTCTTTGCTGGCAGTTATGTTCTGGCTTCTGGATATGAATGTGATGGGACTTAAATGACTGAAACAGATTAGCTCTACCAGTGATGGGACTTTTTGTGGTAGATCTGAGGCTTCGGTCAAGGCCAATGGTGTCTTGCTTTTGAGCTCCCCAAACTGGCTGCCATATGATATTTCAATGCTGGGTTTTGGGCTTCCAAACCAGCAGCTAAAAAGAACCTGAAGGCAGGTTCTTCTTTAGTTATTTAAAGGCCCAGCCTCATGGGATGACGGACGATATGCAGAGCACTCACCTGTCTATCTCTATGGAATATCGCTCCCTGGACTTAAAGAGTATGGCCCAGCCTACGAGGAGCTAGACTCCTTCTTCAGATTGCCAGCTTTCTTGAGGGTCTGAACTCAGACCGCATGCCTAGACTCTTCCTAGGCCAGCAACTAGTTTACTTAAGAGTGTCAAGGGCGGAAACCCCTTGGAAATATTTCAGTGCCCATTGCCCAGGGCTCATATGCTTATTCCCTGTTTGACCAACTCTTGTAATTCCAGAGACTCAGGAAGACAATTCTAGTGTCAAGGGCTAGAATATGGTGACTATAGTGTCCAGGATCCCAAATCTGCCTGGGATTCTCTGTCTCACTGTTCTGGGAGAGGGGACCCAGTTCCCCTCACTTCGAGCTCAACAGCTCCTGAGCTCAGGATTGTTGGACTTTTTTCAATGAAATTATTTTACCTTTAAGCATCCAGGAAAGTAAGGCATCTGCAGAAATATGGATTTCTTGTATAATTTCTTTTATTCAGATTTCCCATTATGTGTGCATGCACCAAGGAAGAGGCAGATGAGCAGGGGGCTAGAAGGAAAGGACGGAGTGCAGGTTTTCCGGAATCTCACGAGGCAGGACCGTTGCAGCTGCAACGCCTGCTGGCCAGACTTTGGCTTCCATTTTATTTATTTATTTATTTATTTATTTTTTTTTGTGGTACGCGGGCCTCCCTCTGCTGTGGCCTCTCCCTTTGCGGAGCACAGGCTCCAGACGCGCAGGCTCAGCGGCCATGGCTCACGGGCCCAGCCGCTCCGCGGCACGTGGGATCCTCCCAGACCGGGGCGCGAACCCGGTTCCCCTGCATCGGCAGGCGGACGCGCAACCACTGCGCCACCAGGGAAGCCCTGGCTTCCATTTTAGATGTGCCAACCAAATCGTCTTGGGGGCCTTGGTTGTCCTTCTCAAGCCAATCTTGGCACATAGGCTAGGCTACTTGGGTAAACTGAGTCCCATTTTCTGTTTGGGATGCACCCAAGTTCCCATAGTGCTCTCCGGAGCCTCCTCGCAAGTCGGTACCTAAAGCGAGACTTAGACATTGGCCCAGAGAGCAGAGAGCTGTGAGGCTGGTCGCAGACAGTGATGGCCCGGTCTCCTGGCCCCGCCCAGCCCCGGGCCTGACGCTGTCCCTCCCCTCCTGGCAGACCCTGGACGGGCACATGGTGGTGCGCAGCCATGCCCGCGTGTCGTCCCTGACCCTGAAGAGCATCCAGTACACAGACGCTGGGGAGTACATCTGCACCGCCAGCAACACCATCGGCCAGGACTCTCAGTCCGTGTACCTCGAAGTGCAATGTGAGGAAAACGGTGGGAAGACAGGGGGCAGGGAGGGCCGCGCAGGGTCAGGATGACAGAGGGAAACGGCTGCCAGGACCCGGCCCGTGGTGGTTGGCCCCTGGCCATTTCAAAGCTGTGTCCCCAAGGCACCCCTTCACGCCATCCCCCGGCTTCTTACAAGTCTGCGTGTCTCCCTGTGCAGCTCATGGGAAGTGACCCCGATCTCTGCTGTCCCCCGGCACCAGCTCGGCCTCAAGGCGTGACCAGCTTCCTGGTGCCAGGAGACGGAGTGGGGGGAGGGGTCACGATCGTGGCAGTCTTCCTGAGAGCTGTTGTCCTTCTTTGCAGATGCCCCCAAGCTTCAGGGCCCTGTGGCTGTGTACACTTGGGAGGGCAACCAGGTGAACATCACCTGCGAGGTGTTTGCCTACCCCAGTGCCACAATCTCGTGGTTCCGAGACGGTCAGCTGCTGCCAAGCTCCAACTACAGCAATATCAAGATCTACAACACCCCGTCTGCCAGCTACCTGGAGGTGAGACACAGGGGCAACGGGCAGGGTGGAGGAGGCACCGTTTGAGGATGGGCAGGTTCCTGGATACAGCTAACATCTTGTCACTTGCTTCCCTGGCACGTCCTGAGCAGGGGAGCCACTGGCTGAGGAAGAAAGTGAGCCTCGGCCCTCTTTCTCTCCCCGGAGCTAGATTGGGGCCTGGGAGGCAGAGTGTGCCTCTCCCATGATCCCCTTTTCTGTTCTCTCTGGGTTAAGGCTGGGCTGCAGCTTTACTGATTCTATTCTCTACTAATTTTTGTTCAATAAATAAGGATCTGAGGTGGGGGCCGTTCCGTGGGACACTCGTAACTCAAGAGCTCCTTCTTTCTAAAGGTGACCCCGGACTCTGAAAATGATTTTGGAAACTATAACTGTACCGCAGTGAACCGCATTGGACAGGAGTCTTTGGAATTCATCCTTGTCCAAGCAGGTGAGCACCCCTTATGGCTGCACCACCCTCACCCTTGCCGGCCCTTTTCGTGACCTTCTGTGATGACAGGAGCATGGGAAGAAGAGGTGGTGAGGGTGAGGAGGCTGGGAGCTCTGGGGGCTTTGAGGATCTGGACATGGGACACGTTGGGAAAGAATTGCATGGTGAGGTGGACCAGAAGGAGACAGGATATAGGCGACAAGATTCCCAAGAGTTAAAAGAAATGGGAGAGATGTGTTTCATGATTGGGAGTTAGATCCTGGGCCAAATCAGGCTCACCTGAGTCTCCGTATATGTCCTTTCCACAGACACCCCATCATCACCATCCATCGACCAGGTGGAACCATATTCTAGCACAGCACAGGTGCAATTTGATGAGCCAGAGGCCACAGGCGGGGTGCCCATCCTCAAATACAAGGCTGAGTGGAGAGCAATAGACGAGGAAGTATGGCACTCCAAGTGGTATGATGCCAAAGAAGGTAAGTTGGAGAGTCCCGGTTTACTTTAGAATGATGACTCTGGGCACACGCTCACCCCTTGCGTTCACCAGATGCTGGCACCCTGACTGCCCATTTGGGTAGGGTGCACACCACTCCCCAATACTGAGAGAGGCCAGATGCCACCACCTGCCGTCCTGTTGATGTTCCTATGCCGCAACACCATCACCGGCCCCCCAGACTTAGGGTGTGGTCACATCTCATGTAGAGTTATTGGCCTTCTGCCCCCTGGTACTTCAGAACCTGGTTCTCGTGACCCTGCCAGGATAGATGAGGCCAGCTCAGCCACGTGCCAAGCGGAAGCCCTGCTTAGGTGCTGAACACAACCAGAGGAGTCCAGTCCACCCCTGCTCTGCATATTTGGGTTCCATGTGCTTCAGGTTCTCTGCTCTCACCCATCCAGGCCTGCTTGGGTCTATTCAGGGACTGGCCTGTAATTAGCCAGATAAGCAGAGCCAACAAGACAGGTCTGCTCTTAAGTCAATCCTATGATATATTTCCAAACCACAGATTTGAAAAATAACCCTTGGATGACTGCAATTTGAAGTCTCTGAGCTCGGATCATCTTTCCCTGAGGACTGAATATATTTATGTCGAACTCTCCCTTTGGGGTTTAATTCGAATAACTCAGTGAAGTAGGTTTTGTTTCTGTAGAAATTTTTAATCCTGGAAATAAGGGTAGAATTGGGAGTGGGCTAGGACACGGTGTCATAGCAATTCAGAGACATCTTTCAACCACGTTTTACTGAGTATTCATCCTGCCAGGAAGCTCCTTTCACTCCTTCAGCTTTGGGGATGGCTGGGAGGACTCTCTGGGTAATCAGGATTAGAGCTAGAAGAAAATGATCCTTTACCTCCCTGACTTCCCCCCTGAAACCTCATACCAGATCTGTGGTTTTTTTTTTCCTAGTTAACTTTTTTATTGTGGTAAAATATATTTAACATAAAATGTATTATTTTTACCATTTTTAAGTATACAGTTCGGTGGCATTAAATACATTTATGTTGTTGTGCAACCATCACCACTGTCCATCTCCAGAACTTTTTCATCATCCTAAGCTCAATACCCATTGAACAATAACTCCTCATTCCCTCCTTCCCCCAGCCCCTGGCAACCGCCATTCTACTTTCTATATAGTTGACTAGTAATAGTCTCTGTATAGTTGACTCTTCTAGGTACTTCATATAAGTGGAATAATACAGCATGTGTCCTTTTGTGTCTGGCTTATTTCACTTAGCATAACGTCCTCAAGGTTCATCCATGTAGTGTGTGTCGGAAGGTCATTCCTTTTTAAGGCTGGATAATATTCCGTTGTATGTATCGACCACATTCCTGTTTATCCATTCATCTGTCAGCAGACACTTGGGTTGTTTCCACATTTTGGCTGTTGTGAACAATGCTGCTGTGAGCATGAGTGTACAAATATCTATTCCAGTTCCTGCTTTCGGTTCTTTTGCACATATATCCACAAGTGGAATTGCTGGATCAAATGATAATGCTGTGTTTCACTTTGGGGAAACCTGCCCTGCTGTTTTCCATAGCAGCTACACCATTTCACCAAAAGGCTTTTCCTCCTTTGTGACCCTTTTCGTATTTTCATGACAGCCAGCATGGAGGGCATCGTCACCATCGTGGGCCTAAAGCCCGAGACAACGTACGCGGTCCGGCTGGCGGCCCTCAATGGCAAGGGTCTGGGCGAGATCAGCACAGCCTCCGAGTTCAAGACGCAGCCAGTCCGTAAGTAAAGCCAGCTGCGCAGCCTCTTCCCCTTGGGGGCAGGGGGGACCGTGAGCGAGCCCATCCATTGTTCAGATGACAGCTTTTTGTCTTTCACATCCCTCTGCTTACAGTGGCCCCAGCTCCTAGTTCTCTCGCCCACAGTGATGGCTGATACCCAGTCCCTTTGTCCTCACTTTCTTGAAGGGCTTGGTGACACCATCATAGCAGCTGGTCCAGCTTGTTAGAATAACAGCCGGGGAGGAAAACCACTAACACGTGTTATTGAAGACAACAGGAAGAATCACGGCAGCATGGTAGGGAGGGATTTGGGTAGATTTGCTTTTTGTCACCAGGGCCCTAAGCAGCAGGTGACCTGAAGGAAGACAGTAAAGCAGCGACAGTTGACATAATTAGTTGTGGGATTTTTGACGCAGCAGAGATACTCAGTTATAGGAAAATGGAGCCTGCTGTAGGATATATGAGCAGCAGCGAAAGCCCAACAAGGCAAAAGGGAGAAAAATGGCCTCTGACGTTCCTATGCCTCCTCCCTTCCCACACCCGGAGCACAGTCGGGGTCTCCCTGGTCAAGGCCTCTTCCAGGAGTCGCTTCTTCCTGATCCCATTCAGGGTTGCAGCTCTGTTTGTCTCCATCACTCCCTGTTTCCTTAAACCAGGCATGCCGTACTTTTCCCTCCCTTCCCACACGTAGCCAGGCTCTGGGTGAGCCCTTGTCTAGTTCTATCCCTCCACAGACTGGAGTTCCTGCCCTGGGAGAAGGGTGAGTCCATCCGGGTGAAGAAGATGCTGTAGCACAGACTCCCCCAGTGGTCACAGAGCTCCCTGGGCCCTCTCTGACTCCTGGGATTAAAAAGCACACGGGGGGAATCCTTTGCTTTCTTCTCTCTGAAGCCAGGGGCCTGGGAAGTGATCCCCTTACCTCTTGCCAGAAGTAGAAAGCCTGTCTCATCTTCCTCGTACAGGAATTGCTTCTTTCTGGATTTGAAGTAATTTGATAATTTGAGTTTCCAGCTCCGTGTGTGCTGCGGATCCTATTCGTTTCTTTTACATCTTATTTTTTTTTCTTGGGTCTGTCTCTTGTCTTTTCTTTTCGTCTGTGTTCCATCCATGGGATATGCAGATAGCCCTCTTCCACGTAAGTGCCTCTTCATACCTCATTACCTGTTTCTATAGCGTTAACATCTGCTAGTTCTAGTTTTTAATTGAGTTCTGGTCCCTTTTGTCCCCTAGAGGCTGAAGTAGATGATATCGTCCGGGCCCTAACCACACTGACCTTAGTCTACTTGTGCTCTTGTTAATGTCCGTAGGTTACTCCAAGAGGCTAACACTCGTCCTGTTTTAGAGCATGCAATTTTTGTGTCTTTTGAAATTGTGTTATTTATTAATTTCTGTGTGTGACGATTACCCTGTGGCAACATTTTGCCGAGCCAAGCGTGGCGGAGGTGTGCAGAGGGTCTCTGAATAACAGGCCACAGCACCGTCTCACCTTTAGCGGGGTTGCCAGAAAAGTGACCACAGCCTCGCCAGGCCTCTGTTCAAAACCCCTTCATGGGCACAAGAACCCGGAAGGATTTTCACATTTGCTTTTAGGAGGTGAAAGAACTGAGCTCACTGCCTCTCCCTTTTCTGTCTGACAGGATGGTAGCTGAAAGGTTCTAAGGAGAATGGGTAGGGGAACCTCGTGCAGCAGCAGCTGCGGTTGTAAAGAGCAGCATGAACTTTCGTTCAAATCACGGGTACATACATCCTGCAGGGGAGTTAAACCCCCAGTTCTGGTCAACTCTGTTCTCTAGCACTATGTTACTTGCAACGTGGATTTCCATGTTTGGGAAAACTGACCAGCTGCTTAGTAGCTCTACTGCCAAGAATGCAGAAAGAGGGTGATTCTCCCCAGGAAGGACACCCTAATCGTGTAAGCTGTAAACAGTGGATCTGGCAGCAGGGGGAACAGGAAGCACGCTTGCTACTCCAGGAACAGAACTGTGGTCTGGTCTCAGCCTGCACAGATGCCCCCCCAAACTTTGCGTCCACTGAGGCTCAGCTTCTTCCAAGGCTGAGCTCAGAATGGTGGAGGGAAGTCTTAAGCTGCACACTCTTTTTTGCGGTAGGTGGGCCTCTCACTGTTGTGGCCTCTCCCGTTGTGGAGCACAGGCTCCGGACGCGCAGGCTCAGCGGCCATGGCTCGCGGGCCCGGCCGCTCCGCGGCATGTGGGATCTTCCCGGACCGGGGCACGAACCCGTGTCCCCTGCATCGGCAGGTGGACTCCCAACCGCTGCGCCACCAGGGAAGCCCTGCACACTCTTTTCATAAAAAGCTCCTAGCTCCTGAAAGGCACTCAGGGAAGCTTATCTTTTTGAAATTTATTCAGAAATACTGCAGCAACAGCAGAAACTAAGTAGCTCAGTGTAGGCGTTCTGAGATTTCGAGCAAGTGCTAAATCTACTGTCTCAGCAGAGTTGGTTCCTGAATGAACCAGTTCTGGAAGGATTCAGAATCGTGTGTTGGGTGGAGCTGACGGCTAGGACTGACAGCTGTGTGCTCTGGGCTGGCAGCTCAGCTCTGCCCTGAGTGCATTCAGAAGGCATGAGGGCATCTTCCTCCTGGATCTTTTTAACCTGGTCTTCGGGTGTCCTCTCCTCTGGATTTAGCAGTGAACGAAGGCCAGCTTAGTTATATGCCAGAGAGGAAGGCTAGGGTCAGGCCTCCTTCTGAGTGTCTAACCAGTAACGGGGTTTTGAGTACTGAATCGGAGGAACTGGGTCTTGAAATTCAAAGGTCATAAGCGGTTTTCATTCACTGGCAGCCCAGCCTTTGTTAGGGTGAGAATTTTTATAGAGAATTTTTTTTGTTGTTTTAAAAGCCAACATTTAATTTTTTTAGAAGAGGAGACCTCTAGATTTTCTTGTTTGTTGTCTGCCAGTATGAAGATGGATAATTAACCAAGATTCCAAGAAGTCCTTTGGAAAATGGTGGGGTCAGTTCTCTATTCCAAGTCAATCGTGAGTGATACAGCAGCAGGCATTGGTAGTGTCATGAAAGGTCAGTTTTCTCAATCACCTAATAAAAGTATGGTTTAAAGAATTAAAAAGCAAACTTCTTTTAGATAAAGAGAATGTGGCCCAGTTTTAGAGTTGAACATGCCTTTTTCAAGGGCTTGAGCGGGGTAAGAGAATATTATGCTCTCACTAAAGTTGGTTCTTATGGACTTTCCTTGCACCCTCATAGCCTTCCTAGAGTTGCTGAAGTGAGGATGTCTGCCCAAGGGGTATCCTGTCGTGCCTAGAGCCATCCTGAGAAAAGGTTACAGTTGGTAGGAAGACGCCAACGTTTGCCACTGCCAGAACAAACCCCAGTTATTGCTGCTAGAAAATGAGGATAAGTTTTAGGAAGGACCTTCTCTGAGTTCTCACTCCCATTTCTTGAAAGACACAAAGGCTGTGTGAACTTGAGCAAGATCAGCCATCAGTTTAGCTGTGGGCTTACACTGAGCCCAGGAACCAGGGGTGTTGGTTTCTGAAGCTGACTTATCTTTGCCCACGGACAGTGCATTACCCTGCTGTGATGTCGGGGCGCAGGTGCACAGCCTGCTCCTGTAGCACTGGAGGTAGGCGCTGGGTACACCCCATCTCCAAGGAGGAGACAGTATAGGGTCAGCAGGGGCTGGCACCCGGGACAGATTCAATGCTGCCGGCCCCTCCGGGTTGGGAGGCGTAGGGGAGAGCCATTCCTCAGCACTTGAAGTTTGTTGAAATGTCTCAATATTAGTGTTGCTCTCAGGGTTCCTTAATAGACTACTCCACATCTGGGGGCGTGAATATGTCAAAACAGGGATGAGCAGGTGAAACTAGCCAGTATCTCAAGGACTCCTGCTTCGGAGCGGCCCAGTTTGAAAGCCGGGCTTACCTGTTGGGAGGTCCCTTTGTTTCTGTGAAGGCAAAGGAAGCTGTGGCTCCAAAGGAACAAACGGAATTCCAACCTGGGAAAAAGTCCCTGTTTCATGTATTTTTAGGCCAGGTGTCTGCGTGCTGCCAAGAAACTCATAGGTGGAAGGCTCACAACCTCTGTTTGCCCGGAGAGGGGCTGCTTTCCTCTCAGAGCTGCTAAAGCCCTAAAGAAATGATGTGACAATTTATTACGACTCTTTCCTCCACGAATGAACCACACGCCTTCAGAATCTCATTGCCTGAATGTTACCTCTTCATTTGCTTCTGTACCATGAAGCGACGTAGACAATTTCTTTCCGGGTATAAAGGTCATAAGTGAGTCTCTACTTTTTAAAAGAGGCATCTTGAGACTTTTTTGTTTTCACAGTTTGCCCCCTAGATGGCCCATGGCAAGTATAAGTTAAAGCATTGTAATATATTGTGGTTAAAGCACACAAAACCCTATCCCTTTGCCAGAATGATATGGACAATTGTGAAAACAATTAGAGCCAATAAATAAATAAATAAAAAGGAAAAAAGGAGAGAAAGATACACTTTTACCAGAATTAACCAGGCTATCCAGTCATGATGAGTTAGTAGCATGTCTTGCTCTGATTCCAGAGACATTGTACTCGATGGTTTAGTGAGGTACCCTCATCTGGAAGGTACGAGAAAGACAGAACCATGAGTGTCAACACAATGTTGGAGATACAGTGATGTTTTTCCAAATTTTTATACAGCTCTCAAAGGGGACCATGTTTTGTGATTGCTGATGGGACAACTTCTGAATATTTGCCAATGAAAAACTAAAGATCCATTCAGTGTCCAAAACGTCTCGGACGCACCATTTTAAAGGTTCTCCATGCAGAAAGTTGGTTAGCATTAACTTGGTCAGTCCCGGCCCCTCGAACATTCGCTTTCTCTCGAGGGCAAGAATAACACTCGATGTTAATTTGCTTTGCCCTCTGTGCACACAGCAGCATCCAGAGCATCACATTTCACAGGGTTTGGAGGGCAGCAGTGGCTGTCATACCATCCAGATGCCAAACCGTCCCTACCTCACCCAGTCACAAACATTAAGGAGGATAGTTGTCTCTGTTTCACTGGGACCTTCAAATCAGAGAGTGAGACACACAGGTTTTGCTATAAATACGTGCCATCCACGTAGGTATATGCCTATATATATATATACACATGAAGAGGTAGGTAATGGCAAAAACAAAGTGCTTTTCCCCTTTTCTGCTGGTTCACCTTAAGCTGGGGTCCAAGTTCCCTTCCCTCCTGACACCTGATCCTATGGAGACAGCTGGTCCTGCTGAACTGGCTCTTTGTTTTCAGGCGGGGTTGGAGGCCTCTGCAGCTGTTCCTGGCCCAGTCCCTTACCTGAACGGCAGGGCCTGGCAGGCGCACAGGCTCAGGGTTTGAAGTCAGAGAGGCCCTGCTCTCTGCTGGGCCGCCGGCCACCTGTTCTCATGCATGGGGCTCTCCTTCCCACTTATAACTCGCTTCAGCTTCTCTTACTGACACCCCCGGGTTGCCTCTTCCATTTTTCCCTTCAGTATCTGTGTGCCTCAATGATCTTTTTTTCGCCTTTTTTTTCACCTTCATTTTTCTTTCCTCAGCGGCTCCTGCTAGCACTTCCACCCCTGTTGCATTGTCTCATCCAGATAGTGAGTATCATTTTCTTCATCCATCTCCCTGCAGGTTGCTTGCTCTCTGCCAGCCACAGTGGGTCTGCCTCACGTTACCTCCCTTACCAGGTGATAATCCCACTTTGTTGGTGGAGAGCAGCACCGGGTTTTAGAGAAGCAGATGAGAAGTAGGCACAGGTCCGCTCAGATTCACGGGAGACGGCTCTCCCCGCAAGAGGAGGCGAGTGGGAAGCGTGGCTCTGGACAGAAAACCCCGCAGACAGGCTCCCTGAGGCTGTGGCAGCCCCAGCCCTGTCCTCGGGATTCATAGTGGGCTGATTATTTGGAGAAGCCAAAGGAATATCCCAAGAAAAATGTCTATTCTGCAGGGTCATAAGAAATGTTTGGGTTATTGTGTTTTCACCCTTCATTTTAATTGGCATAGTTGGATTCAGACATTGAAATTAGATAGCGAGGTCTGTAGCTTTTGCTTTCTCCATAAATGCATATATTTCTCGTAAATATTTGTGGGAAAAGAAGCAGTGTCTGCTTGCAGATGTGCCTGGCCGTAGGCACTTAGGCACATTATTTAACCCTTTACCAGGGAGCCTTGTTTCTTCTCCTCTATAAAACACGAGAAGGAATCGTACCCCCGCCCCCGGCAAATAACAACAAACCTGGCGTTTATCAAGCTGTTTGCCCACCTAGGAGCAGTGCCAGTAAGCCGGTCGTGGTGTCGCCTGGTCAGTCTCAGGCTTTGTCCCCCTGCCTGAGCCTCACTCGTTTACCACCTTATTTTGTTCGGCTGCCCTGCCCTTTTGTTCCCCTGATTCCCCTGGCGTAGGGAGAGCTCCAGGCCTCCCACTGTCCGGAGTTATGAACCCAGCACTCCGAAGGGAAAGAGCAGAGGCAGACAGCTGCTGAGTGAGACCCTGGTGTCACGCCAGCATGTGCTCAGAGCAGCAGACAGTGGGGCTGCTGGCTGACCCTAACCCCTTGGTGCCTCAGAAGCCCTGCACCTTGGGTGGAGCCTCGGGAGTGATTCAAGCCCCAAGCTCAGAGCGCTTTGTGGCATCTACTTGACTTGGAAGGAAACAAGCCCGCCTACCCCACGCACTGCTCTCCAGGAAGTGGACTCTGTAGCAGCAGGAATTCAGGTTTGGGGACCAGGTTCAAATACCAGCTCCACTACTTCTGTATATAACTCCATGACCTTGAATGAGTCACCCCACCTCTCCGGACCTCACACTTCTTATCTCCCAAAGGAAGGATAGATTCTACCTACTCTATAGGTATTTATGATAATGAAAGATTAAGTATGAAAAACACAAAATACAGTGCCCAGCACGTAGTAGCTGGAATTCATAGTAAGAGTGAGAGTTATGTTACTTCTTGCTGCGTGAGAATAATTTGTCAGCAAAATCACTGATCATCTCTTTAAAATACCTACATTCATATTGATAAATCAGGGAAGAAGGAAATGAGCGAATACCTGCTTCACCATCTCTTTTTTCTTTATAATAGTGCCTTAATATATATACACACACATAGATATGTATTTATAAATTTAATTTATCTCCGTTCCCTCTTTCACCTTTACTGTGCCCTTTCCATCCTTCATGTTTCCATAGCAACCTGGCCTCTTCCTGGCCTTACCACCACCAAACCATCTAGTGAGTACAGAGCTTAGCTGCCCTGGGCCAGACTGCTGCTTGTGGCAGAGCCGACTCCTGGGTCACAGTGCTGTCCCTGGTTCCCCCCCGAGTGCTGAAAGCAACAGTTGTGCATGCACGGAGGTTCCTTGCCTGGTGTGGGTCCCTAAGCATGCTGTCTGCCTGGACAAGAGAGCAGACCCAGTGTCACCAAAAGAACTGGGGTGATTCTTGAAGAAAACTCTGTGCACAAGGAGACTTTTCCAAATTTACCCACAAGTTAGGAAGCCAGAAAATGATTAGAGAAGTGCTGAGGATACAAAAGGAGAGCATCTCGTCCCAGCTTTCATTGTCTCTCCCCCTCACACACACACACACACACACACACACACACACACACACACACAGGCTAAAATAGAATAGCTAAAAGACTGAGAACAAGGAGGGAAGGAATAGAAGCTGGCTGCCCGGGGAAAGGGAGAGTGTGAGGAAGGAGGGAGCCTGGCTAAAGTAGAATAGCTAAAAGACTGAGAACAAGGAGGGAAGGAATAGAAGCTGGCTGCCCGGGGAAAGGGAGAGGGTGAGGAAGGAGGGAGCCTCTGCTCCCTGACAGCGCGCCCTCCTTTGCCTCCTGCAGAGTGTGGAAGTGTGTGCCCCGAGCACGCGGGGAAGGAGAGGGGCTTCTAGCCTCCCGCGTGCTAGAAAAATTATGGCCTCAAAAAGCATAACCAGGCTCTGTCAAGTTTGTGTGCTGAAAGTCTAGATGAAAGTTCTGGAATTCATCTCCTGATGGCCAGACTGTACCATCTTTCCCATCACGGAAAACGTTACACTTCATCACAATCTGTAACATGTTCCAAGCTAGTCTTTATAACGCTCTAATGATGTGGGCTCGTGTGTCAGGCCTTAAAGTCCCTGACAAGTCAACTGGAACGTGCGTGTGTGTGTCCACAGCTGTGTGCGAGTTTTAAATTTTTATACTCCTTCTGAGTGCACAGGAGAAATGACGTGCGTCCCATTAAGGGTAGTCAGAGCAGACGGCAGAAGGCAAGAATGCAGAGTACAGCTCCCCCTCTGCTCCCTGGGCCAGGGTTTCTGATACATAATTGAACAGAGAAGAAAAGAGTTTCTGCGTGTTGCATGGAGTGGTTCTCTTTTCTACTGCAGAACATAGCTGAGGGTCTGCTTTCTTGGTGTTCTCTCCGCGTGCGTGCTGCAGTGAATTTTAATTCCTGATGCTTTTGAGGTTACATTTTGTGAGCAGAGCAGAGCAGGCGACAATGAGCTGTGCTCACATGGGTTTAATTCAGGTGATGGGCTTCTCTGCATTTGGAAAAGGAATGAAATTAACAGCACCCTTTCATCTGCTAACATTGATGCTCTAGTCCTTTGCAGCTTGAGTGCAGTGTGTGTGCCGTGCAGAGCATAGCGGGAAAAGGCGACACAATGCATTTGCACAACTCGGGTCATATTTAAGGTGTCTCACTGTAGGTGGGTCTTCTCTGGAAGGAAAACAGAATCTTGGATCCAGATGTTTCCTTAAGGAGGAATTAGGTGTCTCTCCCCTGACATAGGTTTAATTTTTAAACATCAGGCATTTCTTCCCACAGGTAAAATGATTAGCAGTGACATGAAAAGAGAAGAAAGTTCGAGTCTTCTTTATTTTGAACCACTTGACTACTGACCCAAATTGTAGGTCCCAGTGGATACTGGGATAAAGGAAAGACAGTCACGATTGGGCAGCAGCCCGTATTTAGCATGAACATATTTCTCAACTGTAAGGCAGGATGGAGCACGCGTGAATTGCAGTGAGACTAACAGCAGAGTAGCTGGAAGCATCCAAAAATCCATCAATCATCAGTGAGTCAGTAGGGTTGAATATAAATAATGTCTTTTATTTTTGCTTCTGTGTGTGTGTATTGATTCATTTATAATTATGAATGAATGAAGGTAGCCTAAGTAAAATCAAAGGAGAAACTGCTCAGTTGTCTATAATCCCTGCAGGCACCCTTGCTTGGAATGTGCCAGACCCTGTGCAGTGTCCGACAGAGAGAAGCAAACACTCTTATTAGCTCACAGTGACAAGGGACTGTGTCACTTGGTTGAAGCATTTCTCTCGAATCATTTTTAAACATTGGTGTGCTTTGGGCAGGAAGGTATCTTCACCTTCCTTCTTTGCCCTCCTTCTCTCTTAGAGCCAACTGGTAATAGCCAAAACGCCCCTTGGCCTGTGCAAGTTAAGGTGGGAAACCCAAAAGGCCTTTTGTTGAAGCAGAATCACTCAGTAACAAATCAGATGTAAATATAACATAGGACAAAAGGAGTAGTATAGGCAAATCCAAACAAGAAAGCTGGTTTTTTCATTGTAAAAATCAAACTCGTGTCTTATCCATTCACCACAAGTCTAAAGAGATAACTGTATCCACAAATGCCCGAGCATGTGTTTAATGTCAAATTCTTAGCTCATTGAGCCAGGGGTTCAGTTTCTGCTGTTCAGTGTTGACAGAGCTATGGTCTCAACCTCCGGAAGGAAACCTATTCCTTTTCTGCACTGACCTCTTTTTTTTTTATTATTATTTTGTTAGAATCTTTATTATACTACTTCATGGTTCTTTACTTGACTGTTTTTTTCATTGAAGTATAGTTGCTGTGTACAATATTATGTAAGTTACAGGTGTACAATATAGTGATTCACAATTTTTAAAGGTTATACTCCATTTATAGTTATTATAAAATATTGGCTATATTCCCTGTGTCGTATAATATATCCTTGTAGCTTATTTTAAACCAAATAGTTTGTACCTCTTCCCCACTGGTACCCATTGTGCTAAGTGAAATAAGTCAGACAGAGAAAGACAAATACTGTATGATGTCACTTATATGTGGAATCTAAAAAATACAACACACTAGTGAATCTAACAAAAAAGAAGCAGACTCACAGATGTAGAGAACAAAATAGTGGCCTCTTCTTTTATATGTGTCTTGATTGGGGTTATCTCATGGTGGCCCCTAGGATAACATGGATAGACGAATACGGCAGTGAGTTGAGATCCCTGGCCACCTTCTCTGCCTGCATCCTCCATCCCTCGGTCATTCCACACCCGCCTCCTCATTGCACCAAAGGAAACATGAAATGACTTCTTAATGTAATGTAATATTTTGTTCTTCCAGGGCACACGGTCTGCGCCTTAAAAATCATGGGACTCTTCCTTCATGACCATGCTCTGTTTCATTGCCCTTGTTTTCCAAGGATGCCGAGACATTTCTGGAATCTGTGAAGAATAACTTGCCTTGTTCTTCTCCTTCAGCAGTCTCCTGGATTGACTTTGGCATCTGGGTCCTGACAGAGACACCTCCCCATTTCAAAACAAGTTTCCGTGCTCCTTGATGTGGTATTAATATGCAGTGTTGCAGCTGTAGCTAATGCTTATTGGTGTTGTTAACCAAATGCTCTTTATGATTTGTTAGTCTTCTATTTCTGGGCAGTTTTACTGCCCTTCCAATGTTTCCTATATATGCTGCTAATTTAATTTAATTTCTCCTTTTATTTAGTCTGTGATTTTGTTGTTGATTTTTCTCCCTGCCCATTGTTTACATCAGTTTTTAATTTTTTTGTATTTTCCATGTGATCTCCTCCACTTTCCTTTCAACCAATCATGTGCGTGCGTATCATGTGACTTTGTCATGTGGCTTGCATGGTGCTGATGATGTCGTCCACGCTGGTGAACAGAAGGTAAAACTCTTTGTTCTGATTAGTGAAATAAATCTGGGACCACAGCCTGGCACGTAGGGCCCACTCATTTCTTCCTGTCTCGGATTTCCTAAGCAAAGCCATTTGAGAGATTTCCTCTTGTTCTCAGTCAGTGCACATCCAGAATTCATCATCCTTCGTAGCCTTTACATGACCATTTGATACCATGACAGCCTTCGGTTTAATGGTTTGCTTCAAGAAATTTGGCTACAGTAAAATCACTTTAGCCATGGCAGAATTTGCGCCTTTGAATTTTTACCAGATAGCTCATAAACATTATTTCCAAGAAAGCAATGTTGCAAATGAGCTTTATAGCATTGTTGTTTAACTTTTGTAGTTCTACAAACCACAGTTGCTCTAAAATGTCACATTTCCATGAAAACATAACATTGCTACAGAGAGAAACGTATCAATCCCAAAGGTTGTATTTGCTCAAAACAAATGAGAGAGTTTCATAAAATTCATGCAGATTGAGGACTTTCTGAAATGAGAGATTTAAGAATTTGGAATTAGAACAGTTTGGCTGTGATGGCCGAGGTGTCACTTTTCAAGTGACCCATCTCCCACTCCGGGCAGGAGGGAAGGAAAATCAAAGCAAAAGTCACTTGACAATTACCATGACTGGAGATCCATGTAATCCAGAAGCACACAATTGACCCTTGCAGCAAAGGCAAAAAAAATTATAGCCTAATTAAGCGCATAGGGGTGACAAAATAATTAGTTAATATTGTGACTGTCACAACCTTTTAAAAACATTTCTTATTTACCATGAAGAGTAAAGGAAGCCTCTGCTCACCACTTCCCCCAGTAAAATCAAACACCCGTTCAAACCTACCCTGGGAGTCACATGCGTGACTAACTGAAAATTTGTACTTCACGTCACAACCTGAGACACACACGGGCTAAACTGATCACAAAAGCGAAACTAACACCAGTAACCCCCCCAGGGCGCCCGTGCATGCGAGGGGTCCCCGGCGACCTCGCTTCTCTGAGAGCTGATTGGGCGACATCCACACGAACAAAACCATCGGCCGTTCGTCTCGCATGTGCTCTGTCCCCGGTCTGTCCTGTGTCCCATGCACCCCACGTGTGTGAGCCCTGTATGTGCCACCCCTCGCCCTCCGCATTGACCCCCTCTGAGGACTTCAGCTCTCTGGGCATGGCCACCGTGCCCCAGTTTAGTCCCATTTACAGCCAGACTCCTGGACAGGGTCTTCGATGGGAGGCATCCTCGTTTCCAAAAAAGGAGATGTTTAACATTTACGTCGGATGAAATAAAGGAGGGATGTCCCCAAAGCAGGGAACCTCTATAGTGCTAAAAACGTGGACCTAGCTTAAAAAATTATCTTAATCTGTGAGTCTTAGAGCAGAGGAAAGGACATTGGGAACCTAATGATTGTATAAACTCCAAGTCCCACGCACACAAAAATGTGGTTTCATTATTTCCCTGAGGGAGACAAGCTCTTTTCAGACTTGGGGTGACTGCTCAGAGGCTGCACCTTTCCCCTGAAAGCTGAAGTGTAAGCAGATATTGGGTTGAAACCCCTTAGTTTCTTCTGTAAAACCAAGTTGGGTCATTTCTGTGCAATGCTGTGATTCAGAGTGAAGCGCAAGGTGGACGCTCATTCACACCTCTGAGGAGAGATCTCTTGCAGACATTTTAAGCAAGGCTAGAAGGGTTTGAAGGTGTTTCCCACAGTTGCCCTAGAAACACACCTTAGCAGTGGTCTTGGCTGTCAGTAGAAAATTTGGCCAGTACCAAAAAATCATCTCGGGAGCCTGTGGAATTCCGAAGCGTGATCACCCCCTCATCAAACCACCCCTCTCCTGCCATTTGCAAGGGGGCAGGCAGAGGACGGTTACTCAGATGAGCAACAAGCAGCAGGAAATGGCCTTTAATAATAAAATTGAGGGGAATGGAGAGGCTGGAGCAAATAAAATTTACAGAGGAGAAAAATAAATCCTAGTTAGGGATGGTTCCTCTGGGCATTAGTAAGGGTTTCAGGTGAGCTAAGCCTAATGAAGAGGGTTTAAGTGAACAGTGGGTTGGTTGTATGCCCGCAATAGATTAAATCCAGTGTCCACTACCCTCCGCCCCCCCCCGCACCCCCGCAAAATTGCCTACGATGTGATGAACATATGCCAGGTGTCCGTGCACCTTCGGTTTCCATCCAGAAGAAGGGAGATGAACACAGGCATTGATCACAGCCCAGGGCCACTTGGCCCCTGAGCCCACAGAGCTCTGCAGGGAGGGGTCCATGGCAGGGAAGCTCAGACACCTGGCCCAAGGGCACAGGCATGGGTTTGTTGGAAGTGTAAATTTGAGCCCCTGATGCCAAAGTTTATTTCTGGTATCATGACATCACATAACTGCGGGTCCTGCTTCCTCCATGCCTCCGTCAGCTACCGAGGACTCTGCATAAATGGGACGCCCTTCCCACCAGCATGTATGTGATGAGATGCCCCCCGCACCCCCCTGTTCGTGTGCTGCATGTTTGAGCATGGATCCCTTCCCACCCATTTATAATGATCTTTTTTTCTTTAGCTACTGATACTGACTTGTACTAGGAAATGCTGATTCTGATGAACTAAACTCTTTAACACCCACTCTTCCTTCTTAGATTGAAAACATCACTAACCATCCCTTCCACGGCCCCCTCCTTTATTTTTTACAGCTGTGTGTCTGGATTGCCACGGTCTTTGGCAGGTCGACATAGACTTTTCACCAGGGGTTCTGCTCTAATTGCCTTTATTCGTAAGGATTCCAAGCACTGGTGGTTACCAGGATAGAAAGCTAGCATGAAGGGACCAAGGCAGTGATGTATATCAGCCCGAATCCTGTGGGCAGGGACCGCGGGGTTCAGAAAGTGCCCGTTTCCCTAGGGTTTACCAGTATGAGAGCTCAAACCTCCCAGGAGCCTCATACTTCTTAATAACGAATCTCACGTCCGTGAAATAGTGTTGGAGATGTTCACGCACCCACCTTGTGACCTCGGAGGCAGGAGCCAGTTAATTGTTGGTGACGGCAGTGATTTCTGTCCTAACTTCCTCAGCCTGGATCAGCCCCCATAACCACAAGCCGTACCTTCGTGGTCGTATTTTCTTGAGAGTTGATCAATGAATCTGTTGGTGTTTTCATGACACCCACGAGAAGGGAATTGGTACTTCTGTGGTTCGGTCTGTCAGAGTTCATCTGTTGCTGTTTAATTTGTCCTCGGTGCTGCCAGGCCTCCCCCACCCCTCACCCCCCAGCACGTGCTCCCATTCACAATTCCCAAGAAAACTCGCGTGTAGACTGGATGCCTCCATGAGCCTGGCCGCAGAGAGCCAAGCATCCTTTCTCTGTAGAAGTGGGGGACCTGGCCACGCCCATACCCGCTCGTTCTGTACCCCAGCACTCCCCAGAGCCAGGGACTAGGATGGCAAAGAGTCAGGTCATGCTAGCATAGCAAATCCTTAACAATTAAGAGACAAGCGCTCAGGAGAAAACGCTTGACTCCAAAGGCCTGATTTGGGGGAGCAATGCTCGAGACAAATGGATGCCAGTCCAAGCACTGCGGGCTGCTCTTTGGGAGTATTGGAAAACCACCTTAGACTAGAATAGCCAGGTAGGCTGCCAAAGCAGCATCAGGGAGATGTTGAGGGTCCAGGAGTGTATGTGGCATAGATCACATTCGTCTGTTTGACGTTAGGGCTAAGAGGTTGGTCTGAGGAAGGAGAGTTGGTGGTCTAATAACTAAGTCCTGATTCCCTTCGGTAATTTGCTGATCCCATAAGGACCAATCGAACTTCGAACTTCTTGATGTAATTTTAAATGTTCTTGAATTGGAAACATCAAACAAGCATCATATCAGAACAGCTTAGTCATACATTTTGGACTTTTTAAAAGAGTTTCAAATTGCTTATAAGAAATAATCAGTAAAGGGGAACAGGCATTAGGAGAAAGAGAACGAACAGTATTTTTAATGCCAGACAATCCTTTGTGGTAGTAAAAGATTCTAATGCAGGCCCTACAACCATCGTTGCGTTCGTCTCAGACGCACCAAACCCTGTGTGGGTCCTGATGGGAGAGAAAACAAAGTGGGTGAAGACAGAACCCAGGTCCAGCCTGTCTCAGCCTATTGGCCCCTCAGCATTTCATTCAGAACATACAACTCTTGATCCTTGGGCTTTCTGAGTGAGAAGTAGAGTATTGTTTTCCTTCCAGAATTCGTAGTTGCTGTTCAAAGGCCCTGGGTTTGCTAGAATTTTTGTTGTGGAATTCAGATATCCAGCAGTAGTTTTCTGGTCCCAGGGCTTCTGCTGACGAGGAGAAAGACATGAAGCTGACTCTGATTTTAGGGCCAGTAGCACCATAATTACAAAGAAGAACCTGCAATCTACATGGCCAGAAATACGCATTTCAATTACGGTTTCTAAGGGGAATTTATAGGACCTGCCAGTAATATTTTTGACTGTATGCGGTCTCTCTGGTACATTCTTCTTTTTTTCTTGCATACACGATTTACATTCTTCTAGAAAATACCAGAACTGCCTGATATTTCATATTTGTTATTGACAAGGTTTATTTTTACGAATACCACTGTTTTAGTCTTTACATAAAATATTTAGGGAAAAAAATTTGACTCATGGCTGAAGCTAAACTCAGAGGGTATAATTAACCCCAGGGGTTTTCTTGGAGCCACCTGCCGATTTCTGCTGAGTTGCAAACCAACATTTACAAATAATTACAATATTGGTTTTGCTGAAATTACCCATAATGATTTCATTCAGAGCAGCCATCTCAGAACAGAGTGTACGCTGGGACCCTCTAAATAATTTCCTCTCTTGATGTGTTCAATAAGGCAGCAAGCCTCCTGAATGCCAGGCCCATTTCTTTGGTGTCAGACCCTCCCTCCTCAGGCGTGGCTGGAACATTCTTTTTTGCAGAGAGCTTAGGAAATCGTTTCTTTAACCCCATTTCTAATCTTTAAAAAAATTGGCTGCCAGTAAACATTTGAAGATGAGTAAGACAATTGATTAAACAAATATTGCTCTTTCCACATCTGTATGTACTTACAGCAAGTTGCATGGCCATAACGTTGGTCCAAATCTCTATGATATTAGTTGAATAGGATCATCCTTTAGAAATACTGTCATAGGAAGGGTTAGATTTCTGTACAAGGGCCCCACCATGCAAAGAATTGAATAATAATTGAATAACTAAGTTTTTTTCATTTGGCAAACAAAACCTTGTCTTAATCACCTTTGAAACTCGAAAGCCTAATGGACTACCCGGTACTTAGTATGTACTGAATGTGCATTTGATGAATAAATTATCTTTAAAGCACTCTAAATGATATGATGTAAAATACTCTAAGTTCTATGAGAAAGCAATACACATCAGAGTTACGTGGTAGTCACTCAGCTAAAATGGTGGCAAATTATAGTGTTCTAACTTCTATAAATGTTAGAACTATGTTCTAACAGTGGTATAATTTTTAGTGGCTTCTCTGTGATTCCTGCGATGTTTTTTTCTGAAATAAATCCAAAAATAGGACAGCACCTTCATCAGGGCTCTTGGTTTTTGCAGGGATTCCTTGGCTAGATTTTTGTTCATATGTCTTTGAAGACTCTTAGGGTCTTTTTTTCAAAGACAGGAATTGTTTGAGATAATTTTTTAAAATTGTAGAAAAAATGGGCATCTCTGTGCCTAAGTGATATGGAATTGTTGATCTTGTGGTGCAACTCCCTAAAATTGACGGAACATCCTAGATTTGGGGTTCTGTGTTTTACAGCATCATGAAAATAGCCAAGGTGTTCTTGATAGCTCATCCTAGCACAGTGACTGTCACAGTGTCACGGTGATATCAGAGTGAGGAGGAGCCCTCAGGAGCACCTGGTATTTTGCAAATGTGGAGACTGAGGCAGTGACCTAGCCAAGGCACCAGACCCCCTGAGCTCCACTGTGGCATCCTTAGCACTCAGTTCTAAAGGGAGCTTCACAACATCGGAGAAAGCCCCTCTTCTAAGTAGACACTCCCCCCAAAGTGGGGTTCAGTATTTTGCGGTATTGATTCAGCCTTGGAGAGCCATACGGCTCAAATCTGAGAGAAAATAGTAAGGAAGGTACAGACAGAGTAGCCCCAGTGGAATAATCTCTATTTCCCTTCCTAGGATGCCTCGGGGGAAGGACTAGGTCCTTGCCTGGTGGGTGTGTTGGAAGGACCATTGATGCCACCTCCTTCCCTCCTTCTTAAGGCAAAGAGACCATTAATCCCAGAGTCAGTGTTGCAATTCTGAATACAGAAAGTTATAATGATTAATGTAGGTCTTCATTCAGTCCAGGGTCACCAACATCCCGTTTCACCTGGGACTAAGGGTTTGTCCATGGTAAAGGACTTGCAGTGCTAATGCCTGGAAAGTCACAGGCTAACCGGGACGAGGTGGTCACTCTAACTGAGCAAGAGAGTAGAATTTGTAAAGTTCTACTGCATCTCCTATTCTGTTGTTCAGCATTGTTGAGTCTACACAGACCTCCTTCCCTACTCTAAAATATACTCCACTTTGAATTTCTTTTTGGCACTGGATATCTCTAATGGTATAAGACATAATTGAAATATTATCTAAGACTTAGAATGGTCCAAAAGAATTTGAGAAGCGTACACACCTTGACATTATCTAAACCAAATCTCGAAGTATTTTCCACTGAATAGTCGGTGCTGGTGGCTAGATAGTGGCGTAAAAGCAGGACAGGTCTTCGCCTGAAGCCCATTTATCTTTTTCTTTTTCTTCTTCCTTAATTACTGATTGAAGAAAACAAATAATAAGCACAAATTTTCCTAAATACTTTATCCCTCAGACATTAAGATTACACAGCCTTCCTGTTGTTGCTTTTTTTTTTTGCATTATGCGGGCCTCTCACTGTTGTGGCCTCTCCCGTTGCGGAGCACAGGCTCCGGACGCGCAGGCTCAGCGGCCATGGCTCACGGGCCCAGCCGCTCCGCGGCACGTGGGATCTTCCCGGACCGGGGCACGAACCCGTGTCCCCTGCATCGGCAGGCAGACTCTCAATCACTGCGCCACCAGGGAAGGCCCCTGTTGTTGCTTTTATGTGTCCCCAGGACTAGTACGTGTGCACCAAGATCGCCTTGCGATCCTGTTAATTGAGCTTCCAGGTGGTGTGCGTGCTGCTGAGCCAGACCAGGTAGCAGGGCTCTCGTTAGCTTTGTCTCTGGGTCCTCCTCGTCTCAAAGGGAAAAGTAGGACGCTCGGCCACTGTAGGTTCTCAGAGTAGCTGAGTGAGGACAGTGGGCTGGACACCAGCAGCCTTCTCATTAAATTACCAAAGGTACACTGTGGGTGAAGAGGCCCAAAGCCTGGTGACAAGCCTCCCCTGTCTCTCGTATCCCATGTCTGTGATTCTATCTTCCAGAGAACAAGCGAGGGCCGCCCACCCAGAAGGTAACTGTTTTATAGGCTCTCCAAATTTTCTGTCTGAGGATCATGAAATAGATACAGAGATGCTTTCCACGGGAAGTACAGGGTTCCCAAGTGTTTTAAATCTTCATTTTAACTTTTTATAACAGATGTTCTCTCATCTCATTGCTTTCAACATATACTAATGAAATAGTTTCTCTGAAAGTAAATCGGCATCTTCCTGAAGAACCAGCCCAGCCCTTGTAGTTTGTCACATACGAGCTCATCTTTCTTCCCGACCTTGGATTCAGAGTTCTACTGCAAGGAAAAGAGAAACATTGACTTTTTTCTGCTGAGAAATGCTAAAGACATATTTCCCTCTCTCCTCTCACAAATAAAAAGACTTTAATGATCGTTCCATTAATACGAGGTACCAAGGATTATCACTCAGGCTGTTGAGCTGCAATGCAGGGTACTTACAAGAAACTTGCCTACAGCAACTCGTGCTTTACTTAATCACAACTGGAAACTCGTTATTTTTTTAAATGAATCTAAGTAATAAAATTTAATTCATACAAAGATGTTCACAAGAATGCAGCATCATTCTACCCCAGTTAGGGATGAGACCGCTGGGATGCATCATATATCCAGGGAAAAAATCCTGGGCTGCTTTGAAAAATTATTTTATGGGTGTAAGTTTTCTCCTTAAATGCTTACATTTTCCCATAGTTCAGGCTGTTCCTCAAAATGTACCAGGTTCATAAAAGTTAGATCTGCAGTTGTAAGAGCAGCTAAAAGAAAATACAAGCATGTGACAGAAAAAAAAAACAACAAAACAAAACCAAAAAACCACTTCTCTCTAAAATGGTAAAAGGACTATGCTAGTAGGGAGGGCGGTTTCCCAGAACATTCCCAAAAGGCATTCTCAGTTTGGGCTAAGTCTGAGGCATCCAACTGGAATTCAAAGTTTTATATGTATTGCTTTTTAACCATTTGAATTGCTGAGAAAGCAAGAGGCCAGCCACAGCCCATCACTACATCCCATTCTGATGGATTGGATTTTCATTTTGTGGATGAAAATGTCATGCGAATTACGTGGCTGTTTTCAGGGGAACCCAGTGCACCTAAGCTCGAAGGGCAGATGGGAGAGGATGGAAACTCTATTAAGGTGAACCTGATCAAGCAGGATGACGGCGGCTCCCCGATCCGACACTACCTGGTCAAGTACCGAGCGGTGAGTGGCCTCCTTCCCGGGCTTGACACCACCCCGCAACCCTGACACCCGCCTTGGAGCAGCAGGGTGCAAAGCCCAGGGGGGCAGGGGCGGCCTCTGTGCCTGGCAGGTGGCTCCTGGGTCCAGGTTAGGGTTTTACATTCCAAGATTGACTTGCAGCCTTTAGGTCATGTCTACGCTGAGACCATTTTTTTTTCAGTCCCCTATTTTATATTTTTTAATTGAAATACAGTTGATTTACAGTGTTGTGTTAATTACTTCTGTACAGCAAAGTGACTCCATTATACATATATATGCATTCTTTTTCTAATACTCTTTTCCATTATGGTTTATCGTAGGATATTGAATATGGTCCTCTGTGCTATTTATAGCATGGATAAACACACTGAGACCATTTTAAAACCTCTAAAATGATTTTGGTGATGACAAGTCCATACCATGATTGATTTTTCTGCTTCCTAAATTTTTCTACGAAGTTATCTTGCCATCACCCAGTACTTTTTGCAAATAACATACTGATATCTGATAATCACACTTGGATAAAGTGTGTATCCTAGGCCAGGCATGCAGGCCCATGATCACATGCATTTTCTTCTCCCCAAGAACCCTACGAAGTTGGTTTTAATGATTATCCCCACTTTACAGAGGAAGTAAGTGAGGCTTATGCAGTCAGTGACCGCATGACTCATACAGCCAGGCAGCCAGGGTTTGAATCCAGGTCTGTGTGCCTGAAGAGACGGGGTCCTTAGCTCCCGGCCTGGGTTGCCTCAGGTCCTAAACCAGCTCCTTCCCTCACCCCACCCCCAGTTGCTCGTACAGCCCACCTGAGCTGTTGTCACCCTGCTGTCTGGCTACCAGTGAGCCTGGCCTTAAGCCTTTTCTTCTGGGTTTGCCCACCACCCATCTAAGATTTCCGAACATTCCACCTGTCATCTCCGACCCCCAAACTGAAAATCACCCCATTGTGTTTTTTTGGGTTTTTTTGCTTTATTTGGTTTTAGAATGACCCTTGGCCATTGCCTTCCACAACCAATTGCTGAGAGGTTTAGAGGCAGCATCTGAGCATTGGAAATAGCCTCTTGCTAGGATTTCTTGCCCGTAGAAAATAATGAACTCGAGAGGAGTTTTCTTCCTTCAGATAGCCCCCAAAATAGGCTTTTCCCTGGAAGTTTGACTTACTCCCTCTCTGCCTTTTGATCAGCCTTGCTTGAAGTGCCGTGGGAGCCCTAACCCGGTTATGTTTACGGAGAGTCCGTACAGCACAGAGCCCTCCCGGGCACACGTCTCAGCCGCTGGGCAGCCTGTCAGTCCACTCAGCCCTCTCCTACTTAACTGTGAAGTCAGGTGTGAGCCTGATGTTGGAGGAGGGGCCTCAGTTGACTTTCCTAAGGCCCAGCCCAGAGGCACCACCATCCGAGAGGTCCCTGTGGTTTCTTTGCTGTGGAGTAGGATGCAGGGACTGGGCAGGTGGTCCCATGGAGCCCACTGGAAGTGGGCAGTGTGGGGGGAGGATGTTATTATGTGTTGTTATGCTGATGTGGCCCAACAGACATGGCACCCAATTCCAGCTTTACCATTTAGCGGCACGGGACCTGAACAGGTCACCCAGTCTTCCATAATCTCCATTTCTCCATCAATAAAATAGGGAGAGCTTATCAAGCTGTTGTAAAGATTAGTTATAACATAAGCAAAGAACCTGAAATGTGCCTGACACTTGGAAAACTCTGTACATGGTAACTGTGATAATCACTGCTATGATGAAGGCTGGGGCTGGAAATATCTCCCTTATGAGGCCACATCAGGTGTCAGTGTTCCAGAAGAGCCGTCCCAGCTGTGCCAGGCAGGCCTGCTTTAAAAAGACAACTGGGGCAAAACACTGGGATATGTTAGACTTCGACAACCTTGACTGTCCTCTCTCTTCCACCTCAAAATCCTAATATTTGCTGAACATTACTATTATTATATATTATTAATATGTATTACGTAACGTAATGTTTGCTTTATATTCTGGCTCTCTCTTTTGTAATGATGTTTGCCAAGGAAAGAAGGCTTTCAGAGAAAGAGGACAAAAACAGCTGAATTTCTTCATTTTAAATTAAAATGGGGCACATGCTGACACGCTCAGGAGCCAACTTAGAGCCATAGCCTGGCTTCCAGTTAGACTCTGAGGACATGAGCACCCCCTTCCAGCATTTCCCCACACTGGTCATGGCCGTGACTCGAGTGCTATCCCATTCCTAAAGGTAGCTCTTTGGCTGGTACAAAGCATTTTTCTGGGAAGACGGCTGGCTTTCCTGTAATGTAACTCTTCCTCCAGCCTCAGCCGCGGGCTAGACCACCTTCCAGGTGACACTGCTAGCATGTTCTGCTCTTCCGGGGAGCAGCCCATCATCCAGTAGACGTGCGTCAACGGCTCCCACCCAGAACAAACTCACTGGCGAACGTGTAGGATAGAACTGGAAAGAACATTTGAGAAAAGAGGGGCACCTACAACTCCAGCTTCGTGCCTGAAATTATGCCCTGGGCAGTGCTCTGCTGAGCTGAGTGTACCTTGTAGTCACTCTAGGCACCTCAGCCTTGGACCTGACAGAAGAATTCACACCTGTGACACCTCCAGCTCCAGTCTCAGAGACCAGGTCTATTGTCCTATTCCACTGCATGGAATAGGACAATCCAGTTCAGTGCAGCAGATGTGTGTTGAGCTCCCTTCTACGAAAGGCTTTGGGCCCAGAGGCTCTTGGCCACAGCTCGACTGCCCATGTGGCTTGGGGAAGTCACCTGACCTCTCCCTCCCTTCCCCGTCATCAGCTTTAGTAAGGGCCTGGCAAAAGCGCTGGCAGGCTTGTTGTAGGGTTGCAGTGAGAAAATGTGCAGAAAGGCTTTAGTCCAATGCCTGGCACGTAGTGGGTGCTCCATAAATGATAGTTTTTATTTTTAATAAAAGTGGAATCTGTGCAGTGTTCCCATGTCAGGGAGGTGAGTCACACACCTGAGTGTGACCAACATTCTGAAACAGGACAAGAAACACAGTTGGATTACTCTTCTAGGTCATCCTTAGGCCATGGGCCAGCATTCCAGAGTGTAGCTTGGGTCCCTGCATGCTCTCAAGGTGATGCACAGGACATTGAAGAGTTGGCCCCATGCCACACTGGCAGTCTGCCGCTGTTTGTATCTGCAGGCACGCAAGGTTGACCTCCTGACCTGCATGATCATTTACCTTTGGGTTTTTCGGGCTGGTTAAGAATAAAGACCATGTCCTATCTTTGGTTTTTATTTCTGTTGTGCACCAATCGTTACTGACTCCCTTATGTTCCTCCTGTTAGCTGGTCTTAGCAGCTGTTTCATCTAAAGCTTTCTGGTGTCTTGTGTCTTTCTTGCCGGTTTCTCCCAGAAGCTCTCCTCCGAATGGAAACCAGAGATCAGGCTCCCATCTGGCAGTGACCACGTCATGCTCAAGTCCCTGGACTGGAATGCCGAGTACGAGGTCTATGTGGTGGCTGAGAACCAGCAGGGAAAGTCCAAAGCAGCTCACTTTGTGTTCAGGACCTCGGCCCAGCCCACAGCCATCCCAGGTATGACGGCTTTGCTTTCTGTGAGTTTCCCGCTTTGAATTAATGCACAAGTGCTGCACCTCCTAATGTGCCTGAACAGCCCCTGACAACTCGCTTGCTTACAGCCATCCTCACGATCGGTTGCCCATGCAAAGCTTAGTTTTGCTTTGTACCTAGCTGTGCAGTAGGTTGAGATGGACTGGACCCCCAGGAAGGCTTGGCCAAGCCTCCTGAGTGAAGGTCCTGTGTCATTCAGCCTTGGAGGACTGATGATAAGCCAGTCCGTGGGACCCCTCAGATGGGAAAGACCCCAGCTCCAGCCAAGCTTTGGATGCTGGTTGAAGAAGGATCCCTTTTCGAGAACTTATCTGCTATCTACCATTTCATACAAGGACCACGTAACTATTTTTAAGCCCCTTCTATCTGATGCTTGCTTACCTGCACAACTGTGGTCCAAATCTCTTCTCTGTGGGAACCCCAAGAGAAGGAACATATGGTGCCCGGTTAGTTAGTTAAAAATCCTCCCTGCCAAGGGCCTCTCAATTGAAACAAAGATTAAATTGAGCCACTTGAAACAGAACAAGTGGAGAAAGTAGATGCTGGAAACCCCCATCCGTGAAAGGCAGTCCAGTCTGCTAGAGGCTGGGATGGGAGCGGCTCTTCCAGGAGATGCAGATCTGTCTCTAGGGATCCAGGACCAGCTCAAGTGTGGGACTAAAATGAGAGTTCTGCTTTCTGGTCCAGCTGCCTTGCTGCTGACGGCCAGTCTCCTCAATGACCTAATTCCTCGGAGCAGAAAGAGATCGTCCCTGTCTGCTTTTCCAGAGCAGCCAGATGCCAGCCACAGGCAGGAGAGGTGGGCATAGAACATACAGCTGCAGCCTAGTGGAGGGGTCCCCATAAACGCTCTGCAGTGTCCAAGTATGGTAGGAAGATGCTCCAACCTCCCGGTGGCATTCGTCTGGCCTCCATTATGCCTGTCCTGTCTAGAGTGCTTGCCCCGAGCTCTCAGCTCAGTGATCACAATTGCTCTTCCCAGAGGGAGAGAGGCCAGAAAGGACATGGGCTACTATGACACAGGGCTGTGTGTGTGGAAGTGGGTTAGTCGAGCAGCAACAAAGTAAGATCAGTGTGTGCTTCCCGATGGTTGGCTGTGCATGAGTGTGTGTGTCTGATAGATGTGTGCGGGCCCCCAGGGAGTTGGCAGCCATAGATGAGAAGTGTCCGTGGTCCTCCCCTCTGCATTGACAGGGAGGCCCCTTAGCATAGGCTAGGGTGGGTGTCTCTCTGCAGGCACTGGTCACATGGTCAGTGATGAAGCCAAAGCATCTGGTTGTGACTGTAAACAATGTTCTCCTCACTGCTTCATAGGCTGCCCAAATAGAGGTGGCCCTCTCTATTCTCTGCCCCTTCTTTCTCTGCATTCTTGGGTCAGTTTTTCCCTGAAATTGACAGTCTGGTGGGAGTGTCCAGATCTGCTCGGCTTTTATGGGGCACTAAGGAGATGGGGGAGTGAGAAGCCTTGAGTGATTCCTTTACAGTGAGACAGATTTCTACTGACATCTATTTCCTCGGGTAAGACTTCGTAGGTGGTGATTCTGACACGCTGCGTTCCCGGGCTGGGTACTGCCAGCGGCATCAGCTTGTGGGGTTGGAGAAGTTGGGGCCACTGTGTGTCAGATACAGAAATTCTGGGAAGACCAGTCCCCCGAGTCCTGTCCACCGGAGTTGCCAGAGTCCTTCTGGCTAATCTCCCAGGCTCCCAGTTAAAGGGGAGGGTTGGAGGGGCTTCTCACCTCCCCAAGAGGGCTTCGGGCTCTACTGCATAGGTTTTAGAAGGAGGTTGCTTGGTTGGATTTCTCTGGGACCTGCGAATAAAACCTCTGAATTACGAGATGTATGTTCACGGTGGAATTCTGTGGTCAGTGGGTGGTGGAGGTGAGAAGTGCAGAACTAGATTCTCTTTAAGAGCACTATGGGTGGGAGCATTGTACAATAGGAAGAAGAGTCCGATTTATTGCTGAAAAGGTGGCCCCCATCCTTGCATACTGTTTGCTGCACATACTGCAGTGATCAGATGCATCTCTACCCCAACGTGTAAAAACCTCTAGAGACTAGAAGGCTGTGGGGAGACTCCTGACTGCATCTTAGAGACCTCCCCTTATCAAAGGTAACATTTTCCTAATGAGACTCTTGTATTTGCCTGTGGAGGCTTCTGTTCTCTCACTTAAATTTCATTTGCTCGCTGACCCCTAACCCCTGAATTCACCCTGCTGTGCTGCTTCTGGCCTTGCTGAGCTTCGGAACTGGCCTTGTGGTGATAATACCGCACTGAACTCTTCTCTAACCTTTGTCAGTTTAATTTACAAAGTTGAATTAACCTTGGATTCTTGCATTTTCTATATTTGACCTATTTTTTTTTCTTTTTATCTATTTTTTTTCTCTGTTTCTGTCTCTTCCTTCTCTTTCCTCCTTCCCCCTCCCCTTCCTGTGTCTGTCATCACACATATCACCTTGGACGTCACTGGGACATCCCCACTGCCACATTTGTTTTTAAACAACCACATTCTCTCTGGGGACCCATTGCTTGGCACGTGCAGCGACCTTGGGAGGCTCCTCCACGTCCTACACCTTTGCCTCATTACTTTTCTCTGCAGTGACTCTTCTCTTGCTCTGTTAGGAACTTGAATGCCAAAAAAACTAAATTTGCCTAAAAGCCCAGTTCCTATGAGAATGATCAGTGCCCCCCCCCCTTTGGAAGAATCTGTCAGGACTGCCATGGCCACACCACCAAGCTCTCTGTGGAAGAGGAAGGTTTGGCAATTGGAAAAACCTGGACCTCCAGACTTATTACCCTTCACAGATACTTTTGTGCCACTTCATAAGGAGTTTGCCCCCCTTTTCATAGCAGTATAAAAATGTTTGGGAGCTCTTCTCTTTAAACTCTCTCTCTATATATATAAAAAACAACAACAACAAAAAACCATTACACTAGGTTTACAGAACAGTTTCTGCACATCTGCTACTGGTTGCATTTTTGGTTCTTACCTGAAAATGATGCAGCAGAGAAGGATTTCTAAGTACTCTCTAAAGCTTGGGTCAGATTGTTAAAATCACCCCGTGTCCCCATCGTAACCCTGTGCTCCTCTGCTGCCCTTCAATCAGTAGTTGGCTTCACTTGCATTTAAGTGCCCCTGGTAAGGCCACTGGGATTCACCGGAGCATTTTGCTGGCATGATGGGCAAAGTAAGTCGCCCTGTTGCCCATGCAGCGGAAGAACTCAGATTTGTTGAGTATTTTCTGAGGCTGATCCAACATCCTGGGAGGCGCTTTGGTCCTGGTAGTATAACCAGCACCCGACGCTGGCTCTGTGAACAGGGCCAGCCTAGGACGTGCCCAGCACCTATGGGCCCTGGAAGGTGCGTGTCTCCCAGTCAGGGTGATACCTGCTGCATGGCTACAGATCAGCCACAGACCTCGTGTCTTGGCGGATGTGGCCCAACTGTGACCCACATTATCGCGTAAGCATCAGTCGCCCAGGTTGGAAGCATCCACTGGGAGCCTGGCGCGAGTCGCACCCGCTCCCCACACGTGCTCAGTAGAGCGCAAGGCAGGGCCAGCCCGGAGTGCCCATCAATTGGAACCCAGCCAGCCTGTCATACTGTCTGAGTGCCCCAACCCCCTGTTGGTCAGTAGCTTCAATGACATTTTAAAAAAATTCTGGTGGAAGCCAGCTGCCCCTCTGCTGTTGGGGGTACCTCCTGACATGCCCAGGAGAGGAGGTGAGGTGTGTTTGTTAAAGTTCCCCGTAGAGGCTCGGGTGAATCCTGCTCTGTGGTGTCAGTGTCTGAGCTCGGGGGTACCTTCTCCTGAATAAAAACCCCCCCCTCCATTGTGGTCACATATCATTCCACATATCTCATCTCTGAGCATCTCCACAGAAGTTTGATTTTGGTTCTTTTTGGTTTCTTTACTTTTTGGTTCTGTTGTTATTTTTTAATGTTCAAAGACGAGCCTTTCTCTTTGGGAATCCAAATGATCCTATGGTCTGCAGGGCAGAGCTGCCCGTGTCAGTGGGCACAGGCCCGTGTCCCCAGCGATGACAGTTTTGAGGGTCAGGTACACACACTGGAGGCCACAGGCTACCCGACAGCTCAGCCATTGGGTAGCGCCTCTCGCCTTAGCCCCGTTGGCCTCCAGCCCCGCCATGAACCTCTCCCCCGGGGTTCCCCGATCTCCCGTCCCACCATGGCAGCAGGAGCAGACATGGTTCTTAGGCACAAGGCAGAGTATCAAGAAGAGGCCTATGGTGCCTCTGGGCCCGGCGTAGAATCCCAGGGCCATTAGGAGGGCAAAGGAGGGAGAGATGGTCCTCACGCAGGTCACCCATCCCTGTCCCCTGACTCCCGGCAGGCTCTTGGTATCATCTTCGGCAGAAGTTGCATATTCACCCAGGAGGGTCCATCTCAGAGGTCTGCCCCACCCTGGTCCCAGTCCCATAGGCACGGGCCTATGTCTGTGTTTCTGAAGATCTGGCCCAAAGTGTGGGGAGGCCTGACATCCATGACCCTGTCCCCTCAGCTCATTCTGGGCCAGGGAGGCCTCAGCTGAAGCAACTTTGGGGCCCTTGCCTTGGCCCCATTCAGATAGGCCCATGGTTTGTAAGGGATGCCCTTCGGGAGACAGCATTCAGGCACGCCCGCTCCCACCGGATGCTGAGGTCTCTCGTGGTGGCTGCAGCCCTCAGCCCCGCCGGGAACCCCTAAGACAGGCCCTGAAGGAGGGAACGCTTGCTGCCCCGCTCAGCCGCCCTGCCCCCGCGCCCTGTCTCAGTGCTTCCCACTCTGGACACGCCACAGGGCTTCTCTGCTTGTCTTTTGGAATATTTATACGGCAGGTTTGGATCACGTTTTTCTACTAATAAGAATGCTAACATTGTTGTGTAGATAATCAGCGAGGCCTTGATGAAGTTTACACCTCTGCATGATTAAAGGAAATAACAGTTCACGTGAACTCACCAGCGTGTTTGGATTTTATTTGATAGCTGTGTATCCTACAAAGTGCCAAAATCCCTTTGCCTCCACCTCACAGGTACCGGGATTATTTTGATTTCCCCAGAGAGCCCTTTAAATTGGACCCCAAACTCGTAGCTTGCTGAGTGGAGTTCTAGCCAAAGGAATCGCTTTCCCTTCCTCATGAGGAGTGATGCAGTTTTCTCAGCTCTCCTAAGAGCTGCTGTGGGTCACCGCCTCCTTGGACTTTCCCCAGCAGACGGGGCGAGGGGAAAGTGCCTTTGCAGAGCCAGAAGGTGGTCACCTTGGGATCAGGGGCTCACTCTGGGCCACCAGAACCACAACTCTGTTGCACGTTCTCCCGATTGCACGTCTCCCTTCACGACTTCATATCAGAGGCCTCACAGAGTGACATGGTGACAGAGAGAATCTAAGAGAAGGGTCTCATTGGCAAGCCCTATTCCGTTTATAATCACACTTAGTTGGATGCCTCCTGAAAGCCCCAAGACCAGCCGTCTATTCAGCAGATTCCAGGAAGGAACAAGCAGACGAGTGAACCAGAACCTCAGCTTAATGGTTCCGAGAGTCGGAGGCAGGAGGGGGCACTTCTGCACTGATGTCCCGTGACACAGTGACTCAGGCCCCCTCAACTGCAAGGTGGGAGATATCTTCCCATTTTGAGGCATTTATGAGCATAGGCACTTGTAGGTCTCAGTCGGGCAAGCCAGGTGTTCAGTGCCGACACCTCCCAGACCAGGAACCACAGAGGATGGGCAGCCCCAGCTTCATAGCCCTACCGTTCAGCGCAGCTCTAAGCCCAGAGGTTGTGGAGGAGCTGCTCCCAAGAAGCACTCTATGTATGCAGGTGTGCAGATGGGGTAGCCAGGAGAGGTCAGGGGAAGGTTATGCAAAGATAGACCCCAAAGTTGTTTTCTTTTCCTTTTGTAAAATGTTAAGCAGGATGCAGGAGATAACCTTTGTCCTTCTAGGTTCCTCGACTAAACAATTCTGTAACAGCCACCAAGAGGTAATGAATGTTGGCTTGACTTGGATACCCTTTCATTTGCATCCGGTGTTTCCTTTATTTACAGTTTTTTGTAAAAACCCCACACATCCTTTCTCCAGCTTGAGGGGTACCTCACTTCCTCTGGAAGTCTAGACTCTTAATGGTGAACTGGGTGGTCCCTTGGGGATAAGTCTTTGCTCTCTCTCCATCCATCAAGTTACATCAGTTAGGTCAGGGCCACCAGGTAAGACTGCACAGCTCATCCTTGGGTGGGGAGTCATAGGAACAGCTGTTATTCATTGTAATGCAAGCAGAAAACTTAGAAACAGCGGTCCTCAAAGTCTGGGGTGCATAAGAATCACTGGGGTGCTCCATCAAATCCTGAGCCTAAGCCTCACCCCCAGAGATTCTGACTTGGTAGAATGGGGGAACCCCAGAATCTGAATTCTTAACAAAGCACCCCAGGAATTCTGCTGCAGGTGGAGAAACATTATGCTAAAAGGTATTTATTTTTCAACTAAAGATAAAATCATAAGAATCAATGACTAAAGATGGGACCTACCAATTGTTTTGCAGGAAGAAGTCCTTCTCAGTACACACTGTGGAGGACATGGACATTAGGGAATCTGTACCCTGTGCTGGGGACTGTAGGACATGTAACATGCAATGACAGGCTCTTAGAGTTGAAGAGGACCTGAAGACATCCTCTATCCTAGGCTCTGCCCAGTGCAGGAACCTCATCCAGAGCATTACGGTATCCCGGCCAAGGGATTTTCCAGCCTCTGCTTGAAGGCCTCTGGCAACAGGGAGCTCTTCCAAGGCAGCTCACACCACACTTAAATAGCTCTTGTGTGTTAGTTCTGTCTCATGTGAGCTCAAGTTTGCCTCCTACCCCCATAGTTGCCATCCACTAGGGGCACTGAATAAGACTACTTCCTTCTCATGACACACCTTTAAATATTTGGAGACAGTGTTCTCATCTCCAAGGCTAAACACTGTTCCTTTTTTCAACAAATATTCTTTGAACATTTCTTATAAGTTGGGTTGTCCTAGATGCTGGGGAGACAAGAGACAGACAGGGTACCTGCCAGGATATTCTAGAGGGCGGGGCGGCCAGATAAAAAGCATGTCAATGAACAGAAAATGGCAGATAGTGGTAAGAAGAGAATAAAACAGGGTAATGTGGTAGGTACTGGGTAGAGGTGCCTGAGTAGATAAGAGATCGGGGCAGGGGAGGGGGGAACCTCTGCGAGAAGGTGACATTTGAGCTGAACCTGCAGGAAAACAAAGAGCCACCACAGGGTGACGGGGCTGGAGGCTTCCAGGCAAGGCATCAGCCAGGCACCATGACAGGAACGGGCTGGGCGTGGTGAGCAGATAGAATGGAGTCGCTTCCGGCTAGAGCACAGGGATGGGAGGCAGGGCTCAGTGCCCTGAGTTACGATGGTGAGAGGAGTGGGAGAGTCCACAGCACGTGTAGCACCTTTTTGACCAAGGAAAAGAATTTGAATTTTATATCAAATGGGGGAGAAGACCATTGCCCTACCTTCTGTTTTATATCAGTCTCGTTGCCCTCCTGGCCCTTGGAGGTGTTGGCCTTGGCCTTCAGAGCACTGCAGCCCTCTGATGGGTCTGCTGAGCCCAGAGCACAGGTGGATAACGGCTGCTTCTCCCACACGGAGCAGCTTTGCAGTGGTTTGTTTTTCTTCCTTAGAGACCTGACTAGTTCCCTAAAACCATATTTATGTATAAACCTCAGAACATGGTGTTAGTGCCTTTGAGTCCAAAAATACAGACATTCTTTCCCCACAAAAATACCTTAGGCTCCTTCTGCAGGAAGTAGGCACTTAACACCTATTGGGTACGGGTGTCAGGTGGCCTCCAGCCCTGAGTCATGGGATGGGGAGGAAGCCCAAGGCCATATTTCTTCCCTGTTCAGGGAAGCAGCTTTGGTATTCTGAAGACCAGGAAGGCCTGCATGTCTTTCTTTGCTTTTGTGTGTGGATGTGTGAGTACCACGGGGAAGCAGAGTGGACCGTGTGCTACTGGGGAGAAGACCGGCTCTAGCTGACCGCAGGGACCCGTGGCCGGTTTCCTGCTGCCAAAGCCCAGAGACAGAGTGGCCAGAGCTGGGTCCTCTGAGCATGGAGCCCGTTGCCAGACTCGGGCCTTCCTGGGGAACAGGATGTGTCTTCAGTGTGGGGTTGAAAGGGACCAGTGGGGGAGCCCGAGGAGGGGCTGGGAAGCAAGAGCAAGGTCCCAAGTAGCCAAAAATATTCAAGAGCCTAGGAGGCTCCTCCGGCACAGGCCCAGCTGAGCCCTGGGTGCCAGGAATTAGGTTGTGAGTGGCCGTCTCTTACGGGCTGGCCAGTGGCCTATACCCCGAATTGAAGTTAGAAATAAGGGCCATCAGAATAGGACAGCAGTTGAAGGAGCCCCGCCATGCCTGAGCAGGGCCCCTGGAACACACAGAAGGCCTCCCAGGAGCACAAACCACATGGAGACGGAGTGTGTGGCCCATCTCTGTCACCTCGGGTTACCTGTTCTTTCCATTATTTGGCACGTGATGTGGCCAGAGGCCCCTGGGCCTGGCCCAGACTCAGCAAAGGCCCAGTGAGACCCAGGTTGTGTTGGCCACAGTTTCTGTCTCCAGTCAACAGGCCTGGGTGACCCAAGTGGGTCCGGAGGACACAGGGAGCTTCAGACAAGGTCTGGTGGTACGATGGGTCTGCCCCTTCTGGAGCCCTGTCCTCCCAGAAGAAGAAAAATGAAGCAGGGTACCCACTTTTCAGCCTGGGGTCATGGTTTCCACACTGGCTTCCACAGAGCTCCGCATGGGTCCTTGCTTCCCCCAGCACAGCCTTCCGCCTCCCAGATGCTGGTGGGAATGACCAAGCGGTCAGGGGTCCACCGCAGGCACCTAGCACCAATCACGAGGGGGCCCTATGGAGCCGAGCCTGGCGTCCTTCTGTGATACCATCAATAGCCCAGGGCCCCCAGGGGATTCTAGATGGACACCAGGGAGTAAGACACAGAGGTTGAGTCATTCAAGTGAGTCCAGCTAGAGCGGGGATGCTGGGTGCTGCTCAAAGGTGAGAATGTGTGTCCATCTGTGGTGGGCACGTGTCCTGTGTGAGTGAGCCTGTCGAGCGTGGGTGCGTCTCTGGGTGAGTCGGCTGGGTTTCCTGAAATCTGATCCAAGCATGCCTGGCTCCCAGATGGTGAGTATCCCCAGACCTTCCACCTTGCCCTCTGGGCCTAGCGAGGCCCGCATATCTCCAGAGTAAGTGAGCTTCGTTCGTCTTCCTGGTGCAATGAAGAAGGATATGGTCCAAAGTCGGGATCCTCTAGCGACTCCTGAAGAAGGGGAAGGAAGCGCGGAGGTGCACAGGGCATCTTGTTGTGCCTGACGTCACCACAAGCCCAAAGGAAGCCCTGGGAACCCTCTGTCGCCCCACCTGGGACCCTGTCCCTGGCAGCTCCCAGGGCTCACGGGGAGACCAGCTGAGTGTGGGTTGAGAGCAGGGATGGAGACACATTGCCCAGTCTCCTCCTGACTTGTGGGTGCCTTGTGCCCTTGTCCCCTGGTCTATGAGAGGAGGCTGCCATCCCTCCCTCTTGAAGATAGAAAGAGACCCTGTTGTCTCAACACCTGGGGGTAGGAAGGCCCCAGGGAAAGTGTCACTCTGAACACAGATGCCACAGCTGTCCTGTGGGCCCTACCCCACCCCCAGGGCTGTGGCTCGGCAGGTCCAGGTCTGCATCTCAGTGTACTAACCCACACCATCCCTCTCTCCCTCCACCCCAAGCCAACGGCAGCCCCACCTCAGGCCTGAGCACGGGCGCCATCGTGGGCATCCTCGTCGTCACCTTCGTCCTGCTCCTGGTGGCCGTGGACGTCACCTGCTACTTCCTGAACAAGTGTGGCCTGCTCATGTGCATTGCCGTCAACCTGTGCGGAAAAGCCGGGCCTGGAGCCAAGGGCAAGGACATGGAGGAGGGCAAAGCCGCCTTCTCGTGAGTGCAGACCCGCCCGCTGCTGCGGAGCACTAGACTCTGCCCCGGCCTGGGGCCCAGCGAGGGAGCCACCTTAGCTTCCCCATTGGAAACCCCGAGGGGAGCAGAGCCTTAGAGAACTGTCTCTCAAAGCATGGTCTTCAGGGGTACCTGTTTAAAAAGCAGACACCTGGACCCAACCCCATATCTAGAACGGCATAGATGTTTGAAATGCCTCCGTAGGTCAAAATGAGGGGAAGTGTCAGAGCTAAGCCTGGAGGGGAGCTACCATGGAGGCGTCAGCATTTGAGAGACACACTTGCCTTGCTGCCGTTCATGCATCCATCATTCAACAAACATTTATGGCGCAGCCGCTACGGGCACGGCACCATCCCCAGGCGTTAGGGGACAGCAGTGAACAAAGCAGGTGAAAATACCTGTCCTCCTGGAGGATGATCCAGCATCCTCCTGGAGGATGTGCTCCAGCATCTCTGGAGAAACAGATCCTGAGCCAAATAGCAGGAACATTCACAGACTGTCACTGGGTGGGGCTGAGGTGGAGCAAGGCGAGAAGGGACGGAGCAAGGAAATAAGTTGTTAGCACCACCCCATGCCAGGCGCTGTATATACACACACATAATCATATACTTATACATGTATGTACATGCATATACACATACGTATACATGTTTTACTTACATATACGTATAGCTGTACTTATACATGTATGTACTTACATCTACTTATACGTATACACTTATACGTATACATACATCATATACTTACATGTATACATACTTACATATACGTACACATATACATACATCATATACTTATCCGTGTTCGTACTTACATATACATATACACATACGCGTACATACTTAACGTGTATACGAATATCGATGACTTGAGCACTAGGCTGTGCCAGGCACTGTGCTAAGCACTTTATATCCATTATCTCAGTTAATGTTCATAATGTCTAGGCAAGGTAGAGACTGTTATTTGCGCCATTTTCCAGATGAGGAAACCGAGGTGTGGGTGAGCAGGTCACACAGCTAGCAAGAGCGGGGGCTGAGATGCCGCACTTGACTCTCGTTCTGGATCCCACCGCCACCCCACCCCCAGCCTCGGGCCAGGCACAGGTGCCTGAGCTGTAGCTGGCTTCCCTGGGAGCCCCCTGCATCCCCCAGCTCCCCGGGATGGAACCAGCAGAGCTGTCTCCACAGGAAAGATGAGTCCAAGGAACCCATCGTGGAGGTGCGAACTGAGGAGGAGCGGACCCCAAACCACGACGGAGGGAAACACACAGAGCCCAACGAGACCACGCCACTGACGGAGCCCGAGTACGTGGGCGGGTCGGGCTGCCAACTCCTCGGCAGAGCCTCACAGCCACGCATCACCCTACGCACAGCTTCCATGCTTTCCACCCACGGCTCCCCGCCGAGCATGGCAGGCCAGAATTCTGGAGTGCTGGGCCAGGAATGCCTGACCCCACTCTCTCCCTAGAGAGGAGGCATTCTTGATTCTACCTGGGTGGCTGTGGATGCCTTAAAGGCTCCGTGCATACATGGGATCCCTAGACCCTGTGCCCAGGTCACACACACATTCTGGAAACGGCTTAAGGAGATAAAACTTCATTGAGAGAGGCTGAGCTTAGCAGGTTCTGTTTAGGATTTCCAAGAATTCTAGGGTTTTCTGCCTTCTTCCTCAAAGGGCAGGGGAAGCTGGGGCCCTGGTAAAAGTTCCCTGGTTCTCCTGGTCTCGGAAGCCTTGGGGACCCTCGGTCAGCGGCCACATCCAGCTGTGATGGTAATGACCACGTGGGTATCGTGGGTCCTGTGGGTTTGAAGGAAATGGAGTTTAAGGGAAGCGCAAACTCTCTGGCTGGACCCCCCCACAGCCCTGAGGGACCACGTGGAGGCCTCTTCGTCTCCGGGGCAGGTGGGCCCAATTCCCCAGGGACCTATGTATGACGCCTGCGGTGGTGGGCGCTGAGCTCCAGCTGGCCTCTCCCTGAGTCGAGATGCAGGCAGGGGTCCGAAAGGGCCGCCAGGGCTGTAGGGAAGGGAGCCCCGTGCAGATCGGGAGGGGAGTCAGCAGGAGGAAGGTGACAGGCCCTGTTAGACTGTCGAGTTCTCTGTTGTCTCCTGTGTCCTCTTCTGCCCGCCTGGGCGTGTGCTTCCTCTCGCATCCTCCTCTCTCTGTGGGCCTGTGTCTATGCCTGTGCGTCCCCGCATGCCAGCCCCCGGCCCCCGCCTTGGCCTCCGCCCTTCCCGGCTTCTCTGTCCGTCTCAGCTTCATCGTCTATCTCTTCTACTTCCTGTCCTCCCCACAGGCTGCCTGCTGACACCACAGCCACTGTTGAGGACATGCTGCCTTCTGTCACCACCGTCACCGCTAACTCTGACACTATCACCGAAACCTTTGCCACTGCTCAGAACAGCCCCACCAGTGAGACCACCACCCTCACCTCCAGTATCGCCCCCCTGGCCACGGCCACCCCTGATTCAAACTCTGTGCCCGCCGGCCAGGCCACCCCTTCCAAGGGGCCCGGCGTCGCCGCCACCTCCCCGCCCCCAGCCTCAGCCCCCAAGGTCGCCCCCCTCGTTGACCTGAGCGACACCCCGACCTCAGCCCCCGCCGCCAGCAACCTGTCCTCTAGCGTCCTGGCAAACCAGGGGGCCGTGCTCAGCCCCAGCGCCCCTGCCAGTGCGGGCGAGGCCCCCAAGGCCCCTCCGGCCAGCAAGCCGGTCCCCCCACCGGCCGGGGCAGCCGGTCCCCTAGCGGTGGCACCGACGACCCCCACCCCAGAAGCCCCCCAGGCCAAGCAGGAGGCTCCCGGCACCAAAGGTCCGGACCCTGAGCCCACCCAGCCCGGCGCCGCGAAGAGCCCGGCCGAGGCAGCCAGGGCCCTCGCCAGCCCGAAGAGCGAGGCGGCCTCCATCAGCACCACAAACCCTTCCCAGGGCGAGGACTTTAAAATGGACGAAGGGAACTTCAAGACCCCAGATATTGACCTTGCAAAGGATGTTTTTGCAGCCCTGGGCTCTCCTGCTCCCGCCGCTGGGGCCAGTGGACAAGCCCCTGAGCTTGCTGCTTCCACTGCCGACGGCTCTGTTCCTCCTGCACCAGCCAAGACCGAGTACGGCCTCTCTCTGTCCATTGTCGTCGGGTGGTGTCCCGTGGTGGTGGTGTGCGTTTGTGCCGTGTCCTCCCTGTTAGATGTGTCTTCAGCCTACTCCAGAGCTTCTCTGAGGCGACTGTCAGCCAGGGGCTGGGCCGAGGCAGAGCGCGGGGACAGGCAGCAGGCCCGGCAGGCAGCCGCCTGCTGACTAATTAGGCCACGTTAATTAGGTTTTATCCTTATCGTCCTAGCAGTGGCGTCTGTTGTCCCTGGAGGAGCCTTTGCATTCGGGCCACTGATGAGCATAGCTTGGGAAGTGAGCTAAGGAGGTCAAGGTGCCCTGATCGGCGACCCTGGGGCCCACAGACAGTGTGTCATCCAGGGCAAGGCCGAGTTCCCACCAGAATGGCACGGGTATTCGGGAAGTAAAGAGGCAGACCCTGAGGCTCCTGTGGGGAGAGGATCTGTGTGGTCCAGAAGGCCCCGTCACGCTCCAACCGACACACCTACCCACCCACCCTTGCTTCTCCTGCCCTTGAGGGACTGGGAAGACGCAGAGCTCCCAAGCACTGAATGACTGCTGGGTCTTCCAAGTTCGAGGCCGGGTCCTTCAGCTTACAGGTTTCTTCAGTGTGAGGTCAAAAGGCAGGGGCACCAGCTGGGGCTGGGGTCTGAGTCTGCTCTGGTGCGTCCTTAAGAGTCAGACAGAGGTTTTTATAGAGGCTCCTGTGGCTGCTCCCAGATAAGTGGAGGTGCTGCCACCAAGAGCAGCAAGGGGACCTTCACCAGGAGCCCCGAATCTGTCAGAAAATAAAAGGACAGCCCTGCCCAGTCAACCCCACTCAGCTCCCTTGCAGCCCGGCAGCCCACTCTGGCCTCTCACCAGACTCCCATGGAAAGCTACCTCAGTAACAAAGAGCATTTTCTTACCCTGCCCTGGCAAGCCGTAGAGGCATTACCAGGAAAGGCAGAGCACAGAGGGGTGGGGGTGAGGCCAAGCAAGAGCAGGTGGTTTGCAGAGGGCCCCCTGGAATCAGTACCAGGGAGCCCCACATACATGATTCATACCAAGCTGGGCTGCTGCAGCCATGCAGGGTGAGGAAAAGGCTGCACCTGCCGCACTTGCACCACCCCAGGTAAAGCTGGAGCCCCTGGCATCAGATTAGGGCCGGAAGAGCTCCTGCCGCTGATTCAGTGGCTCTCCACTTTGGCTGCAAGTTAGAACCACTTGGGTGCTTTTAAAAGTCACCACGTTCAGACCAATGAAATCAGGATTTCTGGGGACACGGCCCAGGCATCAGTGATTTTTAGAGACTCCAGGTGATCCTGACGTGCAGCTGAGTTTGGAGACCAGTGCTCTTAACCGGAACCCCCTTTGAGGAACTGGCCAGAGGGTGCGTTACTGCAGACCGTGGTCTCAGTGCTGTTTTCCTGATTCTCCACAGGAAGGGTCCTGTAGAAGCAAAGCCGGAGTGCCAGGAGACAGAAACGAAGCCAGCGCCAGCCGAAGTCAAGACGGTCCCTAACGATGCCACACAAACAAAGGAGAACGAGAGCAAAGCATGACGGGTGACGAGACACCAGCAAAGATCAAAATAAAAAGTGACACAACAGCTTCACCAGAGCATCTCCAATATCTCATACACACACACACACACACACACACAGCTCAAATGTATCACAGATTTTAATGTAAAATGCAAAACTACAAATCTCATAGAAGATAACATAGGGGAAAATCTAGATGTCCTTATGTATGGTGATAACTTTTAGATACAACACCAAAACCATGATTCATGAAAATCTCATACACACACACACACACACACACGCACACGCACACGCACACGCACACACACACATCTCATTCCTCTAGTGTCTTTTGCCTTTAAAAAAAAAAACTAAGCAGATCAACGTGGGATCTCCTTTTTGTAGATTTACAGAAAGGGTTCCTTTGTTGCGCACTCACTTGTAAGAAAATGAGACAAAAAGGTGAAACCCACAGCCAAACTAGGACTCTCCGTTCCCTGAAACCATTTAAAAATCAAACAAAAGGACCCCAAATTAAGAATCTAGGAAGCTCAGAAAAATAAAAAATCTAGGTTCAGGAAGACCGCACTTGGTGTTGCCCAACTGGCACAGACCAGGTTCAGAGAAATACTTCCAGACACTAAGACTAACCGAATGAACAAAGTCCAAGTTTATTTTTATACTTTCAGTCGAGTTTGAACTCTGTAAAACCTCATAAATAAGTTATAATTTCTGTTCACTTTGTATTTGTTCAGTATGCAAAGTGTGTCACCCTTTCTAGCTGAATTCAATTCCCACATAGACTCTTGTTTTGTAGGAAGAATGCCAAATTGCAGCTTCTGGGGGTAGATCTCAATTTGCAGTATTCGGATTTCTTTTCCTTTCCTTTTCTTTTTCCTTCTTTTTTTTACCTTTCTGCCAACTTTGCTTTCCAGTGTTTACAAGTTGACAAATGTTTGACTTCAGTTGTGTTTCAACGTCCGTGTAAAATAGCTGCCTTTTTTTAAGTTACAAGTACTGCCTAGGGGTGTAGGATCATCACAGGACAGCTTCACGAAATCTGATTGTTTACAGTGGCTCTTCCCCCCTTTCTGATTTGAAATTTTTGCCTGTGTGCGACTCAGGTGAAAATCCATCTCGTTCTGGAATGGTTTTGCTTTCGGGTTTTCAGTTCTTTTTGTTTCCTAGGGGGTTAGACCACTTCTGATTAGCTACCACCTGCCTGTATCTGTGAGAAGGACCTGCTCCCCAGGCATCCCTGTCCTTCCTTTTGAAGGACTTAGGCTTTGTTGAATGAAGCAGAGAAGATTGTATAGTTGGGGCTGGTCTTGGTGAACACACATTTTTACCCCAAACATCCCCTTTTTTGTAGAAAGCCAAATAAAATATATACGTACAATTTCCTTTTGAGCCCAGAATCTAGATTTGAGCGGAAGAGCATGTGTGCTTCAGGGAATTAGTGTCTTTTTTTGGAAGTCTGTTGAAGTAAAATAACATCGGCCTTCTGTTCACTTAGGCAGCGTTTGTAGAAACAAAAGAGAAAAAAAAAAAAAAAAAAAACACCAACCTGCTGTCTGGAGTCATAACACAACTTTCCTGGATTGGAAACCAAGTGGGGGAAAGAAAAATACAGAAACTTTAAGGGGGATGGGAGGGGGGAGAAGGGAAAAGCCAGCCCTTTGTATAGAAATTTTGCTTTTTTTTCCTCATTCTACTTTAGAACTGCAAGCTTGTGCACTGTGGATGCGTGAATATTTTAGTGTGAAACGTGTTTTTGTCATAGTATTGAAATAAAACTTCAACATAGTTTGGTTGTGGAAGGTATAGCAGATAGTTCAGAAAAAAATATTCAGGAAACAAAAATAAATCTTAAAAGGAATTGAAGCCTTTAAACAAAGAAAATGAAGTAAAAGCGATTGTGATAATGAAGATGATGATAAGAAATCAGAAATCAGCGCTCTGCAGGTACCTTTCGCAAGGTACAAAACAGCAAGAGGTTAGGGTAGCAAGACTTCCCCTGAGTCTGTTCTGTGGGCCACACTCCCCAGTGTTCTGACACTTCTGCAGACTAATCAGTGGCGCTATGCTAGATAATCATATCAAACTGTGAAAAATAATGGTCTTGTCATTTGCTCAATGTGGGATTATTTTGCATTTTCTCAGCTCCTGGGGATGGAAATGGAGGATCCCAGTCTCCACAGCTCTGGCCCTTTGATGTTAGGGCTTGCACAAATCTATGGTTCAAATGCACAGGCCCTCAGGAACAAGTCAGGTGAAGACAGTTGTTAGAGCACACAGAGCACACAGCAGATGGGAGCTCCTGGGCATCTGAGACAGACGGGGAGGACCCAGCAGGGAGTTGTAGGCTCTTCCCGTTCCCCAGGTTGTCAGTGGAATCAATTCCTCATCGTGTGATGTTAATGGCTTTGACTACCTAGGCCAAGCCCACACTATACCTCGTCAAGACTGTGCATCTCACTCCAAGGGGTTGTGGTCAAATAAACTGATTTTGGTTCCGGTGGTTAGGAAGAGAAAGAGGTATGGTCAACCCTCAGATAACCTGACCCAGGGCAGCTGACTCCCCTGCCCCCTCCCTAAACCCTGGCTCTGCCATTGGCTGGAACCCAAAACTCTGCCAACCTTTTGTTTTGCCTCTCTCCCGTCATACATAGATTTGTCTCTGCATGCGTGAGCTTTCTTTTCTTTAAAAAAAAAAAAAGAAAGAAAGAAACAGAGCAATGCTTTCTTTAAAATCAAAGGGGGAGTCACTTTATTTTCAAGACGTTCTATCTTTTATGTTAAAGGATAAAAGCTTATAGTTTTCCTTTTTTTAAATTTTTTGAAGGAGGGATCACTCTACCGGTTTCCAGTGTCTATGTGTCTATATGTGTATGTGCCATACATATGTATTCACATAAATACCGGCGTGGCCAGGTTCTGCTGGAGGGGCACTCAGGTGCCATGCATGGGGCCTCGGAACCCTGAAGGGCCGTAGTATATATAGTGCAGCTTTGAAGTGGAACGCTATTTTCACACTTTTCTATGGAGCCTTCCAAGTCCCAGGTTTTCACTGTAGGCTGTCTGTCTGGATGGTGGTTATCAGATCTCCATTAACATCTCTACCCAGCATTCCCGACTTTGGGGGCCTTCTCTCTTGTTACAAACTTTTTACCAAGTGAAACATCGATACCACCTTTGTTTCCATTCTCACTGGTGTAAATACTGAGTACTAACTGAGAATTTTGACTTTGCATTCTGTCAGAATACTTGTGTTCAATAAAAATTGAAAGAAAAAAAAAAGCTATTATGGTCCAACTGGGATTTATTTCAAATCCGTGAAAGTCTGGCATGTGAATCAAACGTGGAAATGCTTCTGGTATTTCTTTTACCTCATTTAAACCCAGGGTCTTGAGTTCATGTTGCCTGAATGATAGTTTTTAGTCTTTTCTCTCAGGCTGATAGAGGAGTCCTCATCGAGAAGGGCCAGACATCAGATTCAGAAAGACTGCATTCACATCCTGGTTCTGCCACTTCCCTGTTGACCTTGGAAGAGTTACCTAATCTCCTCCAGACTCAGTTTCCTCTTTTTATATATATATATATATATATTTATTTATTTATTTTTATATATATATATATATATATATATATATTTTTTTTTTTTTTTTTTTTTGGTACGCGGGCTTCCCACTGTTGTGGCCCCTCCCACTGCAGAGCACAGGCTCCGGATGCGCAGGCTCAGCGGCCATGGCCCACGGGCCCAGCCGCTCCGCCGCCTGTGGGATCTTCCCGGACCGGGGCACGAACCCGTGTACCCTGCATCGGCAGGCAGACTCTCAACCACTGCGCCACCAGGGAAGCCCCAGTTTCCTCTTTTGACAAACAGGACACACCAAGCTATTAGATTTGGGGTGCTGGGTAATGAATGAAGCAGTGTATAGGAAAGCCTTGGCACATAGTAGGTGCTCAACGAATGGGAGTAGAGCTGTTGCCTCCCTGGTGTGTGATAACGTCAAACCCACCTGGAATAACAGTGTACACCTGAGCTCCAAGGTGCCAATGCCAAGGTAGATGCATGAGGCTATTCTAGAATACGTGATCCCTCTCCTTATTACTTTGTCATCCCGCTCAGCACGTGGAGCCTTACTTCAACCCCTGGGATTTACTGAAACCTCTGATCTAGACAGAGAGTGAAGAAAACTTTGCCTCAGCTCAGAATTCTCTTGCATACGCTGCTGTCTGGCTGTGTTGGGAAGAAGCAGCCAGTAGAGTTGGGATCATCTATTAGACTATGGAATGAGGAGCTCTTGGGGAAGAGGCCAGGACGAGGGTGAGGCAAGCAAGGAGCCCAGGCAGCAAAATGTAACTCCTTCTCCGGGCCAACCCTGCACCTGCACAAATCTGAGTGACACCATCTTTCGGGTCTATGGCCCTCACCCTGGTTTCAGCCTGGGTCAGTGGAGCCTCCTCCTGGGGTGGTATCTGCAGCCACCCCCAGAGTTTGTCCCTTCACTGGCCCTAGGGCCTGTTTAAATGGCACAGAAGGACATGCATCTATGTGACTTCCTGTGCCACGGATTTCCAGCTGCATATGGTGGGGTGAGGGGCTCTAAGAGCACATTGCTTTTCAAGATTTGGATAACCCTCTCCATTGATCCATGAGGGCTTGCTTCCAGAGCCTTCCTCCTTCAGGCTAGTCTCCTCTCTGATTCGCTAAGTATTTCTCGAGTGTCTCAAGGTACTCCAAGAGACAGCAGTGAACAAAACACTCTCCGGTGGAATGTTTGTGCAGTGTGGGGCTGAGGATTCTAGACAAGAACCTAGTATATTGTGGAGTCACTGGGCTGTTTACCTGCATCCCAGTTCTCCCGCCTCCTTCCCAGCACGTGACAGGGTTACACCTCTCTTCACTTACAGTAGATGTGGCCACGTGGCTTGCTTCCCACAATGATACAGGAGCAGGGGAGTGCATGTCCCTTCTAGGTGGAGACTTTGAAAGCCAGTGGGTCTCTTCCCCTGCCACAGCAGTCAGCTACACTGCACGTGGTAGAAGTGCCATCACCTGGGCCCAGAGTGAGGGATGTGGACAGAGGACCCATGAATGGCATGTGCATGTGGGATCAGCCCAGTGAATGTTTAACAACCAGCTCTCCAAAGAAGGAGGGGAGGGGTGGGTATATAAGTATGGGGTGTGTATGGTGTGTGTGTGTGTGTTTATTAGAAACTTTGCTGGTATGAAGAATGCAATTTACAAATAGTAAGACAAACTACACTGAAATGCCATGTACCCAGTCGATACAGATGCTTTGGTTCATTTTTGCTGAAGTCTTGTATCCATAATCAACCTATGGCTGCAATTGATGGATGAGCGTACTTCCAACATGAATGTTGCCTGATATATTCATTTATGTTAACAAGTAAGACGAAAGTGCCACGGTGAAGACCTATGGGTCAGAACTTCACTCATTCATCAGTGGTGAGCAACCTCTTTGCCGAATCAGGTGTATGTTTTTGAATACTGCTTCAGTTTTTGCTATTCATGGTGTAATGGCTGCAGACGTGACACACTTTGAAGTTTCATCTGCGTCATAAGTATTTTCCCCATCACTTTTTTAAGTCTAGACAAACACACAGAGAGAGACACAAAAACAATCAAACCCTGATTTGTAGCTTTACTGATTTCAGGGGTATGTAAATATTCCCAATATGGCTGATTTCTACATGTCATCACTGCATGAGGAGTTAGGTAGAAATGCACAGTGGCACATATTATATATTAGTATTTCCACAATACAAATAAAAAAGACATAGATAACCTCAAGCACAGAGGTCATAATATGGAGTAATAATAATAAACTTCATATACATTAATAATAATAGTAAAATGTTGTAAAACAATGGAGATCCGATGTGTTTTGAGTACATACTGCCCTCATTTTTAATGTTTGTTAATAGGAAGTTTATGTAATTTAACTTTTAATAATGACCGTGCTTAACACTGACTTAAATTTCCTGAAAATTTAACAGTTGGCTCTTCTGATCGAGTACAAGCTGGCTTCAGCATACCACTGGATAGCCCTTTATGTTATAAGCCACTTCACCTCGGGATCTGTTACCATAACGTTATTTAGCCTATCATGGCTAAATCAGGGAGTGGTCAGTCCTATGGGCAACAATAAGTCCAGGTGAGGGGGGAGGTCAGAGTAGTCTTCTCTGAAATGATGACCTGAAAGAAGTGAGCTACTGAACTATGCAAGTATCTGAACGAAGATATCTCAGGCAGTGAGAACAGCAAGTGCAAAGGTCCTGAGGTAAGGACTTGCCTGGGGTGTTTGATAAAGAGCAAGGAGGGCAGTGTGGCCAGAGCAGAGAGCAAGGGATGGTGTAGGACAGAGGCTGAAGAGGTAGGAGATAAGTCGGTGGTATCCACAGCTAGATCACATAGGGTCTGTAGACTATGGTTAGAATTTTGGCTTTTTCTTCAACTAAGATGGAAAGCCAAAGGAAAATTTTTAGCAGAAGACTGACATGACTTTTAAGTTTTAAAATAGTCACTCCGGCTGCTGGGTAGAGAATAGACCACAGCAGGGGAAGAGAGGAAGTAAGGGTACCAGTTAGGAGGCAATAATGTAGATGAGACAAGATGGAGTGTGTGGAGGAAGCTGGATCCAGTGGAAGTGGACAGTGGCCAGATTCTGGCTCTGCTGAAGGTCAAACCGTCAAAAATGGATAATAGATTGGATGTGGATTTGAGACTGGCGTCAAGGATGACTTCCAGATTTGGGGGCCGAAACAATTGAAATGATGGAATTGCCATTTACTCTCTAAAAGGAGTAAAGAAGAAGCAGAGTTTGGGGAGGCAGACTCTGGTTCTGGACACTTTAAGGCTGAGATCCATGTGAATATCCTAGTGAAGATGTTGAATAGACTGAAGCTCGAGAGTCTGGAGACACAGGTAGGAGCTGTCAGCACAGAGCATGGGTTTAAAACCCTGGCACTTGGTGAGGTCACCCAGGAATGAATATAGATGAAGAAGAGGAGAGAACCAAGCATGGAACCTGGAAAAGAAAATTCACAGGCAGCTCTATGTCAAGGAAGACACTGAATGACTCTTTATCTGGCACTTAGAACGATAGCATTTACACAGGGGGTCGGGGGAGGAACAAGCTCGCACCGACAAGATGAAAGACCACCTGATTCCATCTGATTCCAGGCTGTCCCTGCCATGTGCAGTCTCCTGACTATGCCTCTCATCTGTCAAAGCCTTGACGTGAGCAAAACGACATGAGCAAAATACTCATGATCTTTCTCTCTCCTGAAGCTCCTCCATCACCCTAGCTGACTTCAGCGCTTTATGCAGACAGCCCTTGCAACACGCGGCTTGACCTCCTCGTCTCCATTCCCTGGTCCAGCACGTCAACCACTTATTCCCAAAAATCCAACACTCCTTTGCCTCGATGTTCTCACTTTGCGTCTCTCTTGTAAAACTCCAGCCCCGGAAAATCATCTGGCTGCCGGCTCTTTGCTCACCCCTGGACAGCTGGCCGCCTTTGGAGAGAAACCAGGTAATCAGTCACAATAGTACCAATAGATAAGTCCCTCTCAACTAGACTCTGACACTAGCACTGCTTGACAATCTTACGGATATTTCTCAACAACTCGTTCAAAGGCTACAAAATGTCTTCACTTTCCCCAAACCAGCCCCTCCCTCAGCCACGCCTTCCATCTCAGCTTATGGTCTTGCTTCCTTCTCCTAAAGGAAAAGTACAGTTGGCAGGAAGGAACAACCTCAAGCACCCACACAAAACCTACAACCCCTCTGTCTCCTTCCCTTCCCCCCACCATCTCTTGGCTCCCGTATAAGGAAGCAGCATTTCCCCTTCCTAAAGGCTATCTCCATCCCTGGGTGCTGGCCTTTCTCTCCACCTTTCATGGGGGTCTTTCTTCATCCATTCAAGATCCATTCAACAAACATCATTGAGCACTGGCCCCAAGGCTATGACTGTTCTAGATGCTGGGGAAACAATGACCCGCCTCTCATGGAGCTTACACCTAAATAAATATATATCATGAGTCCAGGCTGAGTGCGGTAAGAAATATGCAGTGAGGAAAGGATGCTAGCAGGTCACAAAGGAGGAATGGCTGTTTAACATGGAGGAATCGGCAAAGACCTCTCTGAGGATCTGGCATTAAGCAGAGACCTAAAAACATGAAGGAGCACGTGTTCCATGCACTCAGAGCCTTTCTCGGCTGGCAGGCTTGCGTGGTGAGTCAGACTCTCGAGTGAATATGAAATGAAATTTTTTTTCTAACGTTGAACTTAATTTCTCCTTCAATGTGCCATGCCGTGGGGTGGTAGAAATGTAATCTCCATCAGACTAAGCCCTCAGCCCTCTCAGTCTTGCTGACACGACCCCTAATCGTGTTAATCTCCAAGCCCATCACAGTGATTTTCCCTTCATACTCCATGTGCCAGAGTTAGTGGGAAAAATTGTATTTCCTTAATTATGCCAGGCTCTTTCTCACTTACAGGTCCTGGCATGTCCAAGCGTTTCTTACTTTCTCTGGAATCCTCTCCAGCACCCGCAATGCCCACTAATCCTTTACTCTTACTTCATCCTCAGGTCTCGGCTTAAATATCTCCTGATCAGGTAAGCCTCTCCTGACACCTGATCCAGGTTGCATACTCCCCTGTTCGATGTTCTCTCCAGGGCCAGTATACAGCTGGCACTCGCAAGTACAGTTGTATCAGGTTGTTAAAATATTGAAATGCTTCTTCAATGTTGTAAGCAGCTGCTGTCACCCAGCCCCTCACACAGGATCTTTCAGATGCCCCCAAGATCTCACAACCCACGGGGTTGCACCTGACCCTGAAGAGGGTCTTCAGGGTTCTATTCCTGTGCTTTAGCTGGTGTCCATAGATAACATAACCCCACACTTTTTTAAATCTCTAATTTAATGCTTCTCTTTCCCTCTGATTTTAAACTTCTCCACAGCATGTTCTGTATCTATCTTATTTACTACTTTACCTTGGTTCCTCATAAAGCACCTGCCACAAAGTAGGAGGTTGGTATTTGCCTGCTTTATGAATCATGGAGTGAATGAATGCATGAATGAAGTGAACATATCTATATGGACACGAGCCATGGTTACCTGCCCATGTTCATGTGTATGTGTGTATGTGTGTGTGTGTGTGTGTGTGTGTGTGTGTTTTTATGTGAGTGTGTATGTGTGTGTGTGTATGTGTGTGTAAGTGCAATCAGGGTCTGTACCCGGCCAGGGAAGATGCCTTTGAACTTGAATCACACAGCAGTGCCACTCAGTCTTGAAGAAGTCCACCCTAGGGACCAGGGAAGTGTCTGGTCACAGGGCTCACATATGGCTGGAAAGGGTCTGCTCTGCCTGTCCCAGTCCCTGATCACCTTCCTCCAGGCTGGTAACCAAGTCCAGCCAGTGAGCAGCCCCTCCACGATGGAGGCAGGCTGGGAAGACTCGGGTTAGGGGATCATGAAAGGCAAGAACATCACAGCTGGGTCGACCCCATCCTGTTACTCAAACCCACGGTTATCTGATGGGCAGGACTGACCGAGCTAGCCCAGGAACCTCCTTCTGTGGAGTTTTCTCTAAGGGGAAAATCTCTGGGCTGGGAGGCTGGGAAGAGCAAACAGAAGGCAGGAGAACAGGCTGGTGTGGTCTGTGAAGGCCTCCCGGTCCCCAGGTCCAGGTGTCGGTGTGTTGGCCTGCCGGGGACAGCACCGTGCAGTTGCCTCTTCCTGAGCAGGTGAGCCCAGGCGCTTGGCTGTCAAGCCCAGCCCAGACCAAGGAACCCCACAGGGTCTGTCTGTTTAGAGTGCTTCTTGTCATGATGGCCATCAGCAGCCTGCTGCTGGAAACGCGACAGTGGACATGAGGAAGAAGCTTCGATGGGCTCTTGGGCTGAGAGGGGGTGAAACTTCTCAGGGATCCAGACTTTGGAGCCCCGGGATCCAGCTCACAAGTCCTGCCATACTCCGTGTCCTAATGCTGAAGGAGGAAAGAAAGCAGGTCCTTAGAGACAAGGAGAGGGTCTCCCACGGACAGCCACCCCCGCCCCACCCCGCCCAGGCTGGGAGGTCAGTGGCGGCACTCGTCCGTAGCCACACTTGGCCGAGCTCCTCCATCAGCCCCTCGGCCAGCCTTCCGGGTCTCCTGAGACACCGTATAAACTGCACATTCCTGGATCCCAGATCCTGAGGCTGCAGGTCTGGGGTGGTGGGATTCCATTGTAGCTGGCCCTGAGACCGCAGGTGGAGAAAGGCTGGAAGGAGGGTGTCTGGGGACCGTCTCGCTTCAACTTCCCCGCCGCGGGCGCCTGGCCTGAGGGCCCAGCCCGTCCTGCTCAGGGCAGGGAGGGGCTTCTTCAGGAGGCTCTGCGGTACCGCAGGGACAGACAGGAAGGGCTGCAGACACAGTCGGGTGTCTGGACTCAGCAAGACACCGCCCACGGCTCGGCACACTTCACCACACACGCTGGAAGGCAGAGTCAGCATCCCAGGAAGCCAGCCGTTTGAGACAAGGAGCGACCAAGGTGACGTCGTGTCCGAGGGATAGATGTGAACTCCTGCACACTCCCTGAAATCCAGCTGCTGAAGCGTGTGCTGACAGGACGGGGCTTAGCAGCAGAGCCTGTTTCCTGAAAAAGAAAGAAAAAGAAAAAAAAGACAATGGATTTTTAATTGGCTATAAAGTCAGTGTGAGAGGTAATGCAGTATAGACATGCAACAATACTTGTGATATTGACACTGACTTGTATTTATTTTTGCTTCCCACTTCTCGAATACTATGTCAGCCGCTGTCCTAATTAACAATATTTACTCTGTTAGTCTTTATAATAATTCTATGCAGTAGATATTATTGTTATAAACCCATTTTACAAATGCAGAAACTGAGGCACAGAGAGGTTTCGTAACTTGCCCAAAGTCACACAGCCAGTAAAAAGCAGAGCCAGAATTTGAACCCAGTCATAAGGTACCCATAGCGAGGAACACCTGAGCCAACACTCCACCCGGCCCTGGGCAGACCATACTTGTGGTACAGCTTTCACACCACAAGATCCCGCATCACATCCAAGAAGCACAGGCCAGCGGGGTGTGTCTAGGGCAGAACCACTGGAGGGGGAAGGAACGCAAATCCACGTCTGAGGAGGAGCACGGGGAGGAGGTGTATATGTTTCACTTGAGGAAGAAAACCTGGGAGCAAGTGGGAGGGCGTGGGACTGAATACAGGAGACTTCAAGTGGCTGCCTTCACACATCTGAAGGCTTATCAATTAAAAAAGAGAATGGGTCCTGGGCCTATATCCAGAGAAAACTCTAGTTTGAAAAGATACATGCACCCCAATGTTCACTACAGCACTATTTACAATAGCCAGGACATGGAAGCAACCTATATGCCCGTCAACAGATGAATGGATAAAGAAGATGTGGTATATTATACACACACACACACACACACACACACACACACACACACACTGGAATATTACTAAGCCATAAAAAAGAATGGAATAATGCCATTTGTAACAAAATGGATGGATCTAGAGATTATCATACTGAGTGAAGTCAGACAGAGAAAGACAAATATCATATGATATCTCTTATATGTGGAATCTAAAAAAGTGATACAAATGAACTTATTTATAAAACAGAAATAGGCTCAGAGATATAGAAAACGAACTTACGGTTACCAAAGGGGATATCGGCCATGGGGAGAGATAAATTAGGAGTTTGGGATTAACATATACATACTATTATATACAAAATAGGTAAACAAATACCTACTGTATAGCATAGGGAACTATACTCAATATCTTGTAATAAACTGTAATGGAAAAGAATCTGAAAAAGAATATACGTGTGTGTGTGTATAACTGAATCACTTTGCTATACACTTGAAACTAACACCACATTGGAAATGAGCTATACTTGAATTAAAATTTTTTTAATTAATTTTTTTTTAAAACCTAACAAGTAAAAGAAAGAGGGGTGGAGTGGGCGTCACATGTGATACTCTGTGGGCTCAAGCAGAAACAGCATTATAGGCAACCTGGCTTTACAAACCAGAGGAACACTACTGTCTCAGAGCAGCCCTAGAAGTGGACAGTCAGGTCCTTAATAGAGGCTGGGCAGCCACTCCTCAGGCAGGAGGAGAGGAGATGGATGCATCAGACGCACAGATGATTCTGTTCAAATTCTCGATTCCTTTGATAGCAGCGACTCTGCGCTCCTGCCACCACTGAAGGTGGAGGAAGCAAATTGTCAATGTGATCACAGCCATCGTTCGAATTCACCTTTGGGGATAGACAGTTAAGTTCCAGATGGAGCAGAGGGGCTGGGGCCAGGAGGAGACAGGGCTCTCAGGAGGGTTGAGACTTTCCAAGACAAGTTTCACCTGACATTTTACCAGGACTTGTCTCCACCCCAAAGACGCTCCAAGCTCGACCACACTCCAAGAAAAAAGACTGTGGCATTTTCATTTACTCATTTGGTCAGTATTTATTAAGGTCGGATATTTATTGAGCACCTACTATGTGTCAGGCACTGAGCTGGGTACTGGAGGTATCGATAATGTCCCTGACCTGATGGCAAAGAGCCTGGCACAGTGGAAAGATCATGGACTCCAGAGACCAACATACCTTACATTGGACTTGAGGCTCTGGTATGTCCATGCTGTGTGACCATGGCCAAAGCACTTAACCTCTCTGAGTATGTTGTGCTTATATCTATAAAATGAGAATTCCTACCTCATAGAACTATTTGCAATTTAAAAGAGGCCTTGCAGTTGGCATGTGATAAATCAGTGTTAGCACTTACATTAGTCTGGGTTCTCAGCTACAAGCAGCTAAAGCTGATTCTGGTGGATTAACCTCGAACAGGATTTTACAAAAGGAGACTGAATGGCTCATACTATTGTGGGAGGCCTGGAGAACAGGGCTTTAGACCAAGCTTCCAAAAGCAATGCCCGTAACGAAACTGCAGAGCTGGCCTGATGAGAAATCTGCCACTACCCACTCTTCCCTAAGCAATGCCACATCCAAGTCAGGCACCTGGCCTTCAGCTGCTACGATCTGCCCACCCCTCACCCACACCTCCAAGAGAAAGCCGACGCCTCTGTACTCTGCCAGAAAAATGGCAGAACTTCTCATGCTGTTCTCATCTCCAGACTGGGTCTCACGTCCGTGAGTCTGGTCACAGGGCTCTGGGTCTCACCTATGACCAGTTGGTAGCGACAAAGAAGCCTGGGGGATGAGTTCTCAGGTTTCAACTTTTGGTGGGGTTAGGACTCAGAAGGCTAGACCTTCCTCCAATAGAGCAAGGATGCTCGACAAGTGCTTGGCAACCTGAACATGATAAATGTCCACTGGAGTCCCTTACCCAGGCTATTCACCAAATACATACCCAGCCTCTAGCCAGTCCTGCGAACTCCTGGTGGAGATGCCCCCAATTCCCAAAGCTTCCCTGTCCTCACACTGCAACCCTGACACACCAAGGAACCGTGGAGATCTTTTGTGTGCATCGCATCTATGTACACGTGGCCCCCATCTCCAGCACAAGGGAGAGTCTCAAGCAGGAGGTTTGAGAAGGGCTGGGGACGCCCAGATGAGCAGGCTTGTCAAACTGGAAGGTGCTGGGACGGGCTAAGGCTGCCACCAAGTGGCCATTCTGAGAACCACAGGAGGACCAGTCTTCCCTCCAGCCCCGCTGCCCAGACAGAAAACCCCACCTCCCCTGGGGCATGGGAAAGGAGCCCTTCTCCTCCCCTCCGCTCCTGAACTGTCTAAACCCACGAACTCCGAAAGAGATAATGACATCCAACATTGGTTTGGTACCCTGAAGTGTACAACACGCTTTCACGCAGCAATAATAATTACATGACAATATTATTGTTGTAGTAGCCATCATAACTGAGAGCTTACTATATATGTCATAAACTTTAAAATATCATCTCTTGATCCTCACAACAAATCTGTAGCGAACAAATGTATCTTCCCAGCTGGCTTTCATTTTCCTTCCTTCTCGCAACGGCACCTTTTTGGGGATGGGGGCCGGAGTCAGAGGGAGGATACCCCTCCTGCTCTCAGAACTTTCATTGAAACTACTGGCAAAAAGAAACTCTACTCTCACTGAACCCATGAGAAAAGGTGCCACCTGAGGAGAAAGCTTGCCCGAGATGAAAACCAAAGCACAAGAAGCAGAGCAAATCTCAGTGACATGTGGGCACCCTGGATCCAGCCACACCTGAAAGAGTCCTGGACTTTTCCATTCCACGAACCAATATATTCCCCTTTACTTAAGTCTAAGTAAACATGTTTTTTACTCTAAACCAAAAGAATTCTATTAATTCGTATTTAATAAAAGAAATCATCATGTGGAAGTAGGGTGTTGTAACAGATCCAAAAATAAGGAATTGTCAAAGGCAAGGTAGTGAGGGACATTTATTCAACTCTGTGTGCTACTCTGTTCTAGGTCCTGGATATCAAGTAGGCACCGGGACAGATAAGATCCATGCTCTCCTGAGCTAACTTTCTAGTGGGGAACTCCACAATAAACAAATTAGACGACAGAAGCTGGCAATACATGCCACCCAGAGAATTATAATGGGGTGATGTGACAGAGTAGGACCAGATGAGAGCTTTAGATTGGCTGGTCAGAGAATGTTGTGATGGAAATGCTTTCTGTCCACTTGGTTACTGTTTCCCAGAACTCCCTTCTAAATATAGTTCCAATTAGAGTTGGCCAAAAGAAGAATTTGTATGAGATATGAAGGCAGAAGTGATGCAGTGCTCATTGCTTTATTGAGGACTTTTCGCCATCAGCTGCAGGGATGGACAAATGCAGAGAGGCTGGGCGAGTTCATCACATCTTTGCTCTCCTCCACTCAAGTCCAGCTGACCGTCGGTGTCCTTCTGATCAACCACAGCCTCAAGCCCATTGCCAGACACTTGGCTGTAGAATACACAAAGGTAATAGCCTCCCATTGACCTCTCTATGAACACCTCCTTCACAGACCCACAGATGTGGTGGCTTGTAGTAGAGAGGTGGTAGCAGTAATGGAAAGTGAACGGGTTTAACATCTGCTCTGGAGGTGGACTTGCTAGGACTTGCTGGTGGAGAGAAAGAGAGGAATCAGGATGACTCCCTAGGCTTTCTCCTTAAGCAAGAGGGTGGATGTTTGGGGCCATTTTCTGAGATAGGAGGGAACATATCTAAGGAAATAAGAGTTCTATTTCGGACATTGTGGTACACTGAAAAAAAAACAGCCATATTTTATTTGATTGAAAAAAATGGCCACAAAAAAATGGCTGCAGATTTTCCCAATCATAATCACAAACTTACATAGAAGTTACAAAGAACTTTCTTTTTACTGTACCATTTGAAGATAAGTTTCTGACCCATGCCCCATTATCTGCACATATTTTACTATTTCCTACAATCAAGGACTTTCCCTCCCTTACCTTACCACAATCAAAATAGAAATCAAGAAACGAATATTTATACAATACTACTATTTAATCTGCAGTCTCTATTCAAATTTCCCCAGTTGTTTCAATAATGATCTTTATGGCAAAAAATAATAATAATTTGGTGTGTCTATCATTCACTCCAGAAACACACATCTCATTTAGTTTCCTGCTTCTCTAGTCTCCTTCAATCCGGAATATTCAACCTTTATTGTTTACCATGATCTTGATATTTTTTTAAATATAAATGTATTTATTTATTTATGGCTGCGTTGGGACCTTGTTGCTGTACGCGGGCTTTCTCTTGTTGCGGCGAGTGGGGGCTACTCTTTGTTGCAGTGCGTGGGCTTCTTATTGCAGTGGCTTCTCTTGTTGCGGAGCATGGGCTCTAGGCACACGGGCTTCAGTAGTTGCAGCACGCAGGCTCAGTAGTTGTGGCTTGCGGGCTTTAGAGTGCAAGCTCAGTAGTTGTGGTGCACGGACTTAATTGCTCTGCTGCATATGGGATCTTCCCGGACCAGGGCTCGAACCTACGTGCTCTGCATTGGCAGGTGGATTCTTAACCACTGCACCACCAGGGAAGTCCGATCTTGACATTTTTGAAGAGTACAGTCCATTTCTTTTGCAGAATGTCTCCTGATTTTGGTTTGTCCGAAATTTTCTCACAATTAAATTCAGGCAGTCCCTCTGACACGAACATCACAGAGGAGGTCATTGGTTTTCTCATTGTACACTATACGGTGACATACAACTTCCATTCTCCTGTACCTGATGGTATCCACTTTGATCACTGGATTAAGAGGGTGTCTGCCAGGCTTCTCCCCTGCAAAGTTCCTCTTCTCCCCTTTGTAATTGATAAGCATCTGCTCATCCTTGCGGTAAATATCATTAATTGAGGGCTTAATATGTGGAGAGGTACTTTAAAAATTTGTAAATATCCCATGCCCCATCAAACTTTCTATAGGTTTATCCTTTATCTGTATCCATGTAGACTAATGGTTTTCTTTTTTTTTTTTTTCCAGCAAATTGTTGCTCTCATTATTTATTCTGATGCTCCCTTGTCTGGGAGCACATTCAAGCTAGCTTCTGTATCATTTTTTACAAGATCCCATCTTTATTTATTTTTTTTTGGCGGTTTGCGGGCCTCTCACTGCTGTGGCCTCTCCCGTTGCGGAGCACAGGCTCAGCGGCCATGGCTCACGGGCCCAGCAGCTCCGCGGCATGTGGGATCTTCCCGGACCGGGGCACGAACCCGCATCCCCCGCATCGGCAGGCGGACTCTCAACCACTGCGCCACCAGGGAAGCCCAAGATCCCATCATTTTTTGAGTACTTCATTGCTTTCTGGAAAAAAACGTTCCGGGCTCATCTTGTACCTTCTCCACCTGAGAATGGGAAGCAGCCATTTCTCCAAGGAACCCTGGTTCCAAGGTCTGTAGGCAAGAGGTGCTGCTGTTCCCAGGCCTTCTCAGTGGACACACGCGCATGCTCGCGTACACACACGCACACGGATGCCTTCCTCTCACTTCTCCAGCGCCACCTCCCCGTGTGGACATCCTCCTCATCCTGCTTGGAATGTAATGTCCCACACCAGGCCACGCTGCACCCCACCACACCCTCTTCACTCGGCACAAGCTCTGATACGCTGCACTGGCCCATTCCTCTGCCAGATGCCCTTGACCTCACTTAGGCTCTGACACCCCAGGCCAAGCCACTTCCCCCAAGCAGCAGGGACCCTACTTCTCCATCTGACTTCTGCTCTCACACCGTGTCAGGTCATCCCCTGGGGTGGCTGCCCTTCGCGTGCCACTGGTGCCATACCTTCTTCGTTCGAAAGCTGATTCCCTACTTCTGGCTGCTTCTTCCCAGGAATGCCTTCCTCACAACTGCTGGGGCTCAGACACCTTTCTCTGAGCCACTGCAATAGGTCTACCTCTAATGGCTTCAGCACTGAAGCGTTCAGGAAGGGAGGGGAAAGGGTAAAAGCCCTTTTGAAGCTTCCAGAATGTTGCTTTGCTAGAGAAATTTCAAGTCCAGAAATAATAAAGGCTTGTGATTGCTGAAGCCCTAGGCCAATTCTAGATTCCCCAGCCCCATACCCATCCCTTCCCCCACCATACCAATGGCAAATGAGCTGCTAATGTGCACAGACCCCAGGAAGGAAAGGTCCTCTGATGCCCTTCCCAGATGAGGTCAAGGAGCAGAGTTGACAAGGGATAGCTTTCCAGGGGGTGCGACTGGGGGCTTGTTGAGGAATGTACTCCATTCCCCAGGAAGGGATGACGTCACATTCCCAAACTGCAGGGTGGGATATAGTGTATGGACCAGTGACCACAGTGGGGTCACACATTATCAATGAGGATTTTCAGTTGCAGTTATCCGATGACTTTCCGACCATTGTGACACACCAGGCACACAGGGCTGATGACGTTTATTATTTAGCTACAGGTTGTGGGACCGTGAGGACTCACAGCTGGACCTGACCAAAGGGTGCACACATCACTCAGAGAGCCCTGACCTGGGGCCAAACCCAGAGGTAGATGGCTTTGGACCATCTTCCTTTGGGCAGAAGTGAATGAGTTGGTGTCTAGTGGTATAGCGGGGAGCATTTGTCAAATTACTACTTGGGAAGAAAGATGTGTAGAGTGCTGGGTAGACAAATAATGAACTCTAGTGGAATTGTTTTTCCTGCTCAGCATCTGCTTCCCTTTCTTATCATAACAACACCCTGGTTTCCTCTGGGGGGAATTCACCCTTCCTCACTTTCTGTCTATATGGATTGGGTAGAGCGGACCATGGCTCTGGGGATGGCCATGTAACCCTGGCCTGGCCAGTCAGCATGTTCCATTCCTGACCTCATGATTATTCAGATATGGACGAGTTACCCAATCAAGCCACTGAGAGACAATTCTGGGTTTTGTGGGTTGTTTTGTTTTGTTTTTCTGGAATGATGCCAACAGAGAAAAGCAGGGCCAAAATGGGAACATAACCTAAGCCTTAATGATGTCATTTGAGACCTAGAATCTTTTCATGACCAAAGGCAGAGTTTTCATTTATGAGCCAGTAAATTCCTTATTTAATTTGAGTTCTAAATGGATTTCTGTTACTTTCATTCAAAGAGTCCTAAGGCAAATTCTTTGGGGAGCAATTTTTACAGTATTTTACAGATGAGGAAACTGAGACCCAGAGAAGCTGAGTATTTGCCACAGGTCACATAGATGATGTGATGGTTAGTCTTATGTGTCAACTTGGCTGAGCCACTGTGCCCAGTTAACCTAATGCTAATCTAGGTGTGGCTGTGAAGGTATTTTGTAGATGTGGTTAACATCTCTATTCAGTTGGCTTTTAGTAAAAGAGAGTCCTTTCATCCCATCAGTTGAAAGGCCTTCGAGCAAAAACAGAAGTTTCCTGAAGAAGAAAAATTTCTGCCCCAAAATGGCAGCATCCACTTCTACATGAATTTGCAGGCTGCCAGCCTGGACTTGGACTTGCAAACCCCCAGTTGTGTGAACCAATTCCTTAAAGCAATACCTGTCTATCTCTCATCTATCTATCTATCTATCTATCTATCTATCATCTCTCATCTATCTATCTATCTATATCTCTCATCTATCTATCTAATCTATAATCATATCTATATTTATATCTATATCTGTCTCCTATTGGTTCTGTTTCTCTGGAAAGCCCTGGTACAGAGGGTAAGTGGCAGAACTGGAACTTGAATCCAGATCCATCTGACTCTAATTCCAGTGCTCTTTACTTCTCACAATTAAAGCTGCTTAAGAAAAACAGTCATGTGGGAATGTAGATTGATACAGCCACTATGGAGAACAGTATGGAGGTTCCTTAAAAAACTAAAAATAGAACTACCATACGACCCAGCAATTCCACTACTGGGCATACACCCAGAGAAAACCATAATTCAAAAAGACACATGCACCCCAATATTCACTGCAGCACTATTCACAATAGCCAGGTCATGGAAGCAACCTAAACGCCCATCAACAGATGAATGGATAAAGAAGATGTGGTACGTATATACAATGGAATATTACTCAGCCATAAAAAGGAACGAAATTGGGTCATTTGTAGAGATGTGGATGGATCTAGAGTCTGTCATACAGAGTGAAGTAAGTCAGAAAGAGAAGAACAGATATCGTACATTAACGCATATATGTAGAATCTAGAAAAATGGTGCAGATGAACCGGTTTGCAGGGCAGAAATAGAGACACAGATGTAGAGAACAAACATATGGACACCAAGGGGGGAAGTGGTGGTGGTGGTGGTGGTGGTGGTGTGATGAATTGGGGGATTGGGATTGACATGTATACACTGATGGTGCAGATGAACCGGTTTGCAGGGCAGAAATAGAGACACAGATGTAGAGAACAAACATATGGACACCAAGGGGGGAAGTGGTGGTGGTGGTGGTGGTGGTGGTGTGATGAATTGGGAGATTGGGATTGACATGTATACACTGATATGTATAAAATAGGTAACTAATAAGAACCTGCTGTATAAAAAATAAATAAAATTAAATTTAAAAAAAAATAAAGAAAAACAGTCATACATATGTATATGGATACCTACATGTAACCTATTGATACAGGATTCTGAAAGTATGCTGATAATCTCGCATCTTTATCTCCATCCCAAACTTTTCTTCCAGAGCTCACATGTGAATAGACAACTCTTTTCCCCAGCACCCTGAACTCAACCCATCAAAGCTCCTTGTTATGTCTTCCTTCATCTCTCCTCCTCCTCCTCTTCCTCTGTTCCCACTTGCAGAGGAGGACATGATCATCCACTCGCTTCCCTAAGTTCCATGCTGGCATCATCCCCCAATCCTTCCTCCTCCCCCTTCCTACTTCCAATGAGTCAATGTTTTCTACTGATTTGCCTTACTAAACATCTCTTGTATGCATTTTCTCCTCTCCATCCATACAACCACAGACCTAGTTAGGCCCTCATCACCTCCCGAATATGCTTTTGCAATTGTCCGTACTTCCTTCCCCACAAGCAAAGGCCTGGAGGCTCATCACCGGCTGCAGGACTAAGTCGGGAGGTGAGAGTTGAGTAAAGGACATGAGTGTGCATCTACCGAGTCATCTCCACAGGAAAGCGCCCAATCCAAGGCTCTGGATATGCTCTGAGGTAGCAAGGCAGAGAAGGACAGTGAGGGTGTGCAGGCCACGAGGCCCAGAGCCAGCCGGAGGATAGACTCAGGAGGAAGAACCCAGGGCTGAAGGGCCTGGGTCATTTCTCTGCCCACAGCGAGGGAGCTGCACCTCGGTCCGATCCTTCTTGCACAGTAACAACTATCTTTCTCCAGCGCAGACCTGGGACTGACTTGCTCAGAACATGCCAGTTGTTCCCCTCCACCTACAGGATAAAAGCTAAGTCCTTAGACTGGTTGCATCTGACCTCCCTCTCTGCCTTCACAGAGAACATCCCACCCTTGCACTGCACGCTCCTGCGAGACTGAAGTGCTCGTGGTTTCCGGGTGATGCCACACTCTCACCCGTCTGCCCTTCACACCTGCTCTCCACTCTGTCCGCAGAGCCTGGTTCACCTGGCACATTTCTGCTTCTCTTTCCTCCCCTGCGCTTGTGTTGCACACTGTGCAAATCTCCACTGAATCATCCGTCCCGCTGCAACTTAACTGCCTGCAGGTCTTGGACGTTTGCGCAAAAGACTACAAGCTCCTGTCCTCTCATCATTGCCTTCACACCCCTGCCCGATCCCCACGCCAGACAGGCTGTTCAGTGTGCGTTTGTTGAATGGATGAATGAATGGATGGGTGAGCTAGAAATTGGAAGGAGAGACTGGTTTGGGCTAGTTCTATAAATTAGATTTACAGAACAATTGCAAAGATAGTACAGAGAATTCCTGTAAACCAGAATAGGTTTACCAAAACTAGAGAATTAGCATTGGTACAATGCTAGTGACTAAACTACAGGCTTCATTTTTGTTTGTTTGTTTTTTGTTTTGTTTTGTTTTGTTTGGACAGCAAATTGGTAGTATATAGTCAAATTATAAATACAGATATCAGTTCCACTCCTGGTTCTTAATCCCAAAGAATTCTCATATAAAGGCCCACAAATGAGGACGTACATTGAAACATTCTTTGTCACGCCGAGACAGAGACAGGCTTCGTTTAGATTACACCGGTTTTTCTACCAACATCCTTTTTCAGCACTAGGATCTCATCCAGGGACCATCTTACACTTAGCCATTATATCTCCTTAGTCTCCTCCAGTCTGGGGCAGTTTCTCAGTCTTTCCTTATTTTTCATAACCTTGACATTTGAAAAGTAAAAGTACCTTTTGGTTATTTTGTCGAATTTCCCTGAATTTGGGTTGTCTGTTGTTTCCTCATGGTTAGACCAGCATTATGGATTTGGGGCAATGAATGTCACAGAGGTAAAGTGACTTTCTCATCACATCAGGAGTGCACAACATCTGACTTGTCTACTGATCGTGTTGACATTGGTCAGTTGAGTAAGGTGGTGTCTACAGGCTTCTCCACTGTGGAGTCACTATTTCCCTTTCCTGGTGCTGTTCTTTAGAAGTGAATCACTTAGTCCAGTGGACACTCAAGGGGAAGGTAATTGAGTTCTATCCCTAGAGGGGTAGTATTTACATTTATTATTTGGAATTCTTCTATAATGAACATTTGTAGGACAGGAATTTTAAACTTTATTTTTGCTATGACACCACTGTTAGTCAAGTGAAGCCTACAGACCCCTTCTCAGAATAGCATTTTTAAATTTAACATTTTTATTTTAAAAATAAAACATACAGGGCTTCCCTGGTGGCGCAGTGGTTGAGAGTCCGCCTGCCGATGCAGGGGACACGGGTTCGTGCCCCGGTCCGGGAGGATCCCACATGCCGCGGAGCGGCTGGGCCCGTGAGCCATGGCCGCTGAGCCTGCGCGTCCGGAGCCTGTGCTCCGCAACGGGAGAGGCCACAGTGGTGAGAGGCCCGCGTGGCGCAAAAAAAAAAAAAACATACAGCATTACAAAGGAAAAGAATTATACTGAAATACAACTATCAAAATATTTTGTAAATGAATGTGTGGTATGTTAATAAAGGTGTTTTTTTATTAACACATCAAAACACAAGTTCTAGCAGCATGTCTAATAACTAATTTCAAATTGTTGCTGAGCATAAATGATGACACAACTACTGCTAATACCACTGAGATTTGCTGCCTATATTAACAAGAAAGGGGTACTACTTCAGTGACAGGTGTGTAAAAATAAAGGTATAATTATTTCCCAAACAAGTTCACAGGCCCCAGAATTCTATCCATGGACCCCGGACCCTAGGTTTAAAACTGCTGGTTTAGAAGGGCCCAAGACCTCAGAGATTTCTTGGACTGTGCAAAACGAGGTAGAAAGTACCTGTGCAGGTGGTAAAAAGTAAAAGTGACTTCACCTTCTCTGATAATAAATGACAGGCAAAAACAATCTATTTATCACAGATTTATTTATCAAACCATTTATCATCTTTTAGATTGGAAAAAACACTCAGTGCTGGTGAGGATGTTGCAAAACTGGCACTCTCCTACATTACCGATGGTAGGGCTAATGTGTACAAATTTGCCCAACCCCACTGAGAAGCAATTTGGAAATACCAACAGCCATGAAAAGATTCAACATCTTGATTGAGAAACCCACTTCTGAGAAGCTACCCTAAGAAATTCATCCTAGCTATGTAAAAAGATGATTTAGAGATGCATGCTGCAGCAAAGTTTACATCAGCAAACAATATTAGCAGCAAGTAAAGATCTAAAATGATGGCAAGTCGATAGGCGAAGTGCAGTGCATGGATAAGTGGAACGCACTGCAGAGATTAAATGATCGTTACTAAAACAATGCATAACATGGGACAGCCTTATGAGAGGCAAGAGCTATATGGATCCCCTCTGAGCCTCAGTTGTCTTTTCTATTAAAAGGGGGATAATAATACCATCTCCTAAGATTGTTATATGGGTTCCTGAGATGACACTTAAAGCCCCTAATAAAGGGCTTAGGACATCATGGGTGATCAGAATATATCAGCTATGGGCTTCCCTGGTGGCGCAGTGGTTGGGAGTCCGCCTGCCGATGCAGTGGACACGGGTTCGCGCCCCGGTCCGGGAAGATCCCACATGCCGCGGAGCGGCTGGGCCCGTGAGCCACGGCCGCTGAGCCTGCGCGTCCGGAGCCTGTGCTCCGCAACGGGAGAGGCCACAACAGTGAGAGGCCTGCATACCACACACACACACACACACACAAAAGAATGTATCAGCTATTATGATGATGATGATATTGTGCTATATCAATAAAGTGAAATACATAATCATATGCAAGCATGGTTACATCGATGCCCAAAAATGCAGACAAAAATTAAAAAGGAAATATATCAAAATGTTAATAGTGATGGTGTCAGGATAAAGAGATCATGAATGATTTTCTGTTTTTCTCTACTTTCTGTTTCTATGGTATGCTTTTAATATGTTATTAAACTGTTAAGACAAAAAGAAGCAAAGGTGTTTGCTAGAAATACATATTTGGCTTTCATAACAATCAAGATAGAGTAAGTCACTCTGGGGCCCTATATTTCTCTGCATCCTCTTGTCTCTAAAACCTTGGAGGCAAAGAAAATCGCCCTGCACAAATCGGGTGTATCTATAATTTCTGAGTGGTGCAAATCAGCCCTAGATGAAAGTGCCCCAAATAAATGATGAATAAATGTTAAACATTCACTACAGCCTAAATCGTTGGCATCATTTAATTTCCTACCCAGAGAAGGAACCTCCCCACGGCAGGAGCGGTAGCAGCAATAGAAGTAGCCTAGTCGAGTCCGTGGCAATATTAGGTGCTCAACAAACATCAAATAAATGCCTGAACAGGGGCTGACTGCTCGGGAATTCCCCTGCTTTCTCCACCACCGCGTTTGTCCAGGCGCAGCCAGTCTGTCCACACGGTGGCAGTGCCGCTCCACACTAGGTAGAGACGGGCGGATACACTTTCTATCTGGCCCTCAACTCCCCTTCCCTCTTCAGGCAGAGACGTCCCACGAGCCACAGAAAAGGCTCCAAAGAAGGACACTGTTGGAGTCACCCTCTCTTTCTTAATGGAGTGGGAGACATGGCCCTCTGGCTACAGAAAAAATGCATCCATCAACTGTGGAGGGTTGGACCAGCCTGTGAAGCACCTGGAGCACCCTGTACTGAGGTGTATACATCCATGAGACAGAGCTAGGGCCTGAGGCTTCCGGGGTGGCCCTTGATGATACAAGTTTAAAACAGCTCTCCAGGTACTTCCCTGGGGGTCCAGTGGTTAGGACTCTGGACACTGTGCTTCCACTGCTGGGGGTATGGGTGTGGTCCCTGGTCAGGGAACTAAGATCCTGCAAGCGGCATAGTGCCACCAAAGAAACCCCCCAAAAACAGCTCTCCAGGGAAGGCTGATACCTGGGAGTGTAGTGAGACGGGATAGTATGAGCTCCGGGGCCACTCAGACCAGGTTTCACATCTTGGCTCAGCCTCTGGCAAACCACACAACCTCCCTGGCTGCATTTCTTGTCTGTGAAGTGGAAACAGGAATTGTATGGCTATTGAGAGATTAAAGTTTGATAACGCCTACAAAGGACTGAGTGAGATGCCTGGCACACTGCAGCTCAGCGAGTGTTAGTTCCTGTCGTCACTGTTGTAATTGCTGTTGTTAGTAACTGTGATGTCATTAATTGTGCATAGAAATCCCAAAGAAGACTCTTGCCCCCTATGGGCACACAGACTAAATCTGTGACTAGATCCTGAAATGATTTCTTCATCTATAATAAGGTGGGAACTGAGAGAGCAAAGGGTGTCCAAGAGGCAAGAATTTTAGCTGTTTTTCAAATAAAGGACATAAGTTTGGGGGAAAAAAATCAAATGTGATTTTTGAATTCTCTTTAGGGAGGAAAGAGACAGTACTGAATTCCTCCAGTTTCCCTCCCCTTCAAATCTTGAAGCCAAAGTAACCAAGTGAATTGTAATCCCAGCACCCATGGTGATGGAGTTGCCCAACAGACATCTTTGTGGTCTGTCTGGCTCCTGGCTCCAGGCTGACCTTGTCTGCAACTTTTCCATCCAGCGGGCAAATGTACGATTCCTTTTATTCCTCACGCAGTTGTCCTCAGGAAAAAAAAATTTTTTTTCTTCCTTATTTCTCCTAAGTTTATAAAGTATGATTGATGAGAAAAGGCAAACAGCTAGAATTGTTTACACAAAAGGAGAGCAGAGTAAAAGAGAGGAGAAACAGCTTAAATGATCTCCAAGTCCAGGTTTATTATACAGTGGAAGGTGACCAGATGTTCTCCAACTTTTTACTGAGGACATAAAGAAAAAGTAAAATTTAAGTACTGCACAAGGGATTTAGGTAGGATGAAAATAGCAGGTTCTCTAGGGGGAATATATTTGAAATGTGTCACACACATTTTAAGTCTGTTTTCCTGAATATTGGCAGACATTGACACTTAAAATATAAATCACAGTGATCATAATCTATGTACGTTCATGCACAAGGTCCCTAGATTTTGTCATTGTAGCAAGTGAAGAACAATGGTCTGAGTGAGCATATTAGACATGAAGGGCTCTGTTATGCTGTGTAACAAGCAGATCCAAAATGTTTGCCAATCACAAGAAAAGTCTATTGCTCACTTGAGTTGCATGTCCAGCAAAGGTAGATGGGCAACTCTGGTCCATGTCCTTTCACTCAGGGACTCAGGCAGACACAGACTCCACCAGACACAGACTCCACCCTGTAGTTGCGGGGCAGGTGGAAGGGCTGGCTATGTATGGTGAGTCACACTGTGGCCCCTAAAGGCTTCTGCCCATTACATTTCTTCCTACCATGGCACTGAACAAAGCAAGTCACCTGGCCACAGGGAGGTGAGATCCTACTGTGTGCCTGAAAGGAGGAAAACTGGCATCTTCATGGACAGTTTATCACCACCCAGGCTTACTAGGACTTCTGACTTTAAAGTGATCAATCTGTCAAGTATGAAATTTACCCTAAGATGTATTTTGTGACCGCCACAATGCTTGTCCTCTGGATGGACTTCTCTGGGAAGCCTGGGGTAGGGAAACTATAAGCACTCGTAATCCTTTTCCATCTAGAATAACTTAGATTTGAAACTTCCTCCATGCAGGGCAAGAGATTAACTCACTTCCACAACACATCTTTTCTTTTAGGCTCCAACTAAGTGCCAGGTGCTGGGGAAATTAAGACAAGCTAAAACAAAATCCCTTCTCTCAAGAGATTCATAGTCTAGTTATCCTGTTGGATTTATCAGGATGGGGCTTAGAGTGAAGTGTGGGCTTGACAGACATCCATGTAGGAGTCATCAGGATGGAAGTGACTTCGAAGATGCCACAAGTGTCTGTGCCTGCTGAGTCCTGTTGTTCTAGCCTGACCTTAGAGCACACACATCTGCCCCCTCTCTTGTATCCCTCCTGCTCAGGTATTTCCCTCTGAGCCTGGGCTCTTCCTTGGGCTCTTCCTGGGTTCTTCCCTTGTCTCTTCCCTGCTTCACACTCTTCCTGTGGCTTCCTTCCTTGATACCCTGTGGCTTCCCTCCTTGATACCCTGTGCCCTGCCCACATCTCTGGGATCATCTCTTACCACTCCCGCCTTGAACTTTTCTATTTTCTCACACACAGCACAATGTTTCCTGACTCTAAACTTCTGCTCAATCTGTTGCCTGTGCCTGGAGCACTCCGCACACTCTCAGCTTCCACATTAACTCTGTCAATTCCTATTTCTAAGGGAACTTGCCTGACACCGTTTCCTCCTCCTTCCTTCTTCCTTAAGTGCTAGACTGTCACTGTCCTTATCACATGGTTCTGTAAGAATTTGTTTATGGATAAACAACAAGGTCCTACTGCATAGCACAGAGAACTACATTCAATATCAAAGAGTATATTTATATGCTCTTTTCCATTATGGTTTACTATGATAAACCATAATGGAAAAGAGTATATAAAAAAAGAATGTATATAACTGAATCACTTTGCTGTGCAGCAGAAATTAACACAACATTGTAAATCAACTATACTTCAATTAAAAAAATATTGAAAGAAAAAAGAATTTGTTTATGCATCTATCTTCCTCATTGGGCTGTGTGAGGACTGAGGCTGAGACCCTGACTTATAGTACGGTATCTGGTTAAAGCAAATACTCCGACAATATTTGTTGATATTACTGTGGCAGAGAATTATGATGAGATGATCAGCGAAAGACATTCAGGCATAAAAATATCCTATATTAGGACAGTATTCTGAGTGTGGGTGTGTGTGGGGGGGCTATAAAATGGAAATATGACTGAAGAGAAAAAAATAACTTCTAACTACAAAAATAGCTTCTAACATAAAACATTATTCATGCGCTTTTTAATTGTGTGATCTCAGTGTCAAATTTCTCTGGTGTTTAGAGTCCTTCAGACAAAAGTTATTTACAATTGACATGTTTATTTTTAAATATCAATATTTCTGGGCTTCCCTGGTGGCGCAGTGGTTGCGCGTCCGCCTGCCGATGCAGGGGAACCGGGTTCGCGCCCTGGTCTGGGACGATCCCACATGCCGCGGAGCGGCTGGGCCCGTGGGCCATGGCCGCTGAGCCTGCGCGTCCGGAGCCTGTGCGCCGCAACGGGAGAGGCCACAACAGAGGGAGGCCCGCACATACCACAAAAAAAAAAAAAAAAAAAAATCAATATTTCTATTTTTATGCATAACATCATTTGGACTATTTGGAAGGACTTATCACCAAAAAAATTGATATCAACTTTAAAACAGTTAGTTGAATAAATGAATAGTGTCTTCCATATCAGTTAACGTTAGCTTTGGCTGGGAGTGACCGAAAACCCAACGTAACAGTGACTCTAACAAGATAGAAGTCTTTAGATTCCCAGAACCTGATGTATTGTTGGGGTTAAACAGCTTTCCTATACAGAAATATGGAGTTAGGTAGTCCAAAACCCAGTATGGTAACTCCATGATCATTAGAACACAGGCTCCCTCTACCTGTGGCTTTCCATTCTCAATATACTGCTTCTACTTCATGGTCCAAAATGGCTGAGCCAGCTCCAGCCATTGCGTCCACATTCCAACCAACAAGAAGAAAAGGTAAGGAGGAGGGAATCCTTTTTTAGGACACTTCCTAGAAGTAGCACCCACCACTTCTGCTTATATTTAATTGGACTGTCATGTGTAAGGAAATAGTCATATGTAAGGAAAGCTGGGAAATACAGTCTATTCTAGGTGCCTGTGCTTTGCTAAAAATAAGAAAATCTGAAGAAGAGGAGAGTAACAATTAAAGAACAATTAATTTATTCAACATCTCCACTTGAATAACTCACAGGCATCTTGAACTGAATATAAATCTGAACTCATCATCTTTCTCCACACCTGATTCTCCTCCAATATTCTCCATCTCAGCCAACGGAGAGCCCTATTCTGGCTCAAGCCAGAAACCTGATGTCATTGTTAATATTTCCCTGCTGTCAATTCCCCCTCCAAAATACATGGCAAATTCATCTAATCCTCTCTGTTCCCTCTACCAATACATGCTGTCGACAACCTCTAACTTGTCTCCCAGTGTCCCTCTGGCCTCATTCCAGATCATTCTCTACATTGCAGCCAGAATGATTTTCTAAAAAGAAAAATCTGAGCATGTCACTCCTCTCCTAGAACCCCTCAAAAGCTGCCTGTGGCACTTAGGAGAGAGACCTAGGACTTTTCAAAGGCCCTGTGTGATCTGGGCCTGGCTTCATCTTGCACTACTTACTTTTGCTCTCTAGGCCGCAGCCAAGCTTGGCCTCCTGTTGGTTCCTTGTCCTTGCCAGGATCCTTCCTGACTGCCCATCCTGCCCCCTCTGCTTCCACCTCCCTCTCCAGCTGGTCAATGCCCACTCATCCCTTAAGTCTCAGTGTAAACTTCACGTCCTCAGGGAATATCTCCAAGGTTTGAGACTCAGCTTTCATGGTACCCTTTGCTACTTTTGTTTTTCACCGTTTACTTCTCATAGCGCTTACCACAGTGAGAATTTAAGTGATTATTTGTTTATTGACCTTTAACCCCCTTATGTGACAAGCTCTTTGGGTCTGGTGACTGGATACTCGTGATGGTTAATTTTATGGATCACTGGCCCAAAGGGTGCTCAGATATTTGTTTAAATATTATTCTGGGTTTGTCTGTGTTTCTGGATGAGATTAACATTTGAATCCATAGCCTGAGTAAAGCAGATCTCTCTCCCCACTGTGGGTGGGCCTTATCCAATCAGGTGAAGGCCTGAATAGAATTCTTTCTCTCTGCCTGACTGTAGTAGCAGGAACATTGGTCTTCTCCTGCTTTTGCACTCAGGCTTGGACTGGAACTTACACCATCGTCAGCTCTCCTGGTTCTCAGGCCCTTGGACTTGGACTGGAACTCACACTATTGGCTCCTTGGGTCTCCAGCTTGCCAACTGCAGATGGTGCACTTCTCAGCCTCCATAATCATGTGAGTCAACTCCTTACAATAAATCTCTCTCTCTCTCTCTCTCTCTCTCTCTGTGAATGTGTCCATTGTCTCATTCTGCTCTAAATACTATGATTCCCTGGATAATAACCATCACTTATCCCTACTGACTAGGTGCCTGGCACCTTAACCGTAGATCTTATGAGAAAGTGCCATTTCTCCATTTTTTATATAAAGGAGAACTCTGAAGATCAGAGAGATCACATAACTCTCCTCTCCGAAGGTCTCGCATATACTAATAAGTAAAATCGGATTCACACCCAAGCCTGCCTCTCCCAAGTACGCGGCAGACCTTCCCTCTTTGGGGCCAGGGATATTAAGCTAATGCAAGTGACACACCCTCCAACCCCAGAAAACAAAGAAGACAAAACCTGGCGCTGATTTAGGGATCAGCGCAGGTCACTCGGGCTTCTTTTGCTCCTCCCAGCTTCCCCGGTCCCCAGCGGGCTTCCCACACCCCAGCTCGGCCTTGAACTTGGCTGCGCGCTCCGGAACTAGAAGGCAGGGCGCGTGCACGGGGCCACGTCCGCCCCTGGCCCTTTGGCTCCGCCCCGCCTCAGCCTAAGTCGGTCACCGCCCGCCCACAGCCGCCATTTCCTGTCCAGCTCTGGGCGCTTCAGGTCAGTGCAGCGGGGTGGCCCGGGGTCTGCCCTGGTCCTGGGCCTGATCTGGCCGTCAGAGCCAAGCAGAGGACGCTGGTTTGGACCCCGGCGGATGGGACGGTATCAGCTGAGGGCCGCCGGGACCTCCACGGCGGGCACTCGGCCGGTGGACGCTCTGGAGCGGTTGCCGGGCAACGGTGCCGCCGGCCCCGCCCCTCTGCGCCTTCCGGGAAGGGGCATTTGGGGAGAGCCGGTCTCCTGGCTCCAGGCGGGGCGCAGGCTCCTTCCCAGTGAAGTGGATACCGTCGGGCGCCTTGGGCATCACCGTGCCTTAGCCTTCTCGTCCCGTGGTGGGTTCGCTGCCCAGGCATGGCGCGCCCTTAGACCCTGGCCTGGGAGCAGAGGGCTTGGCGCCTGCCCGCGGGAGTTGTGAGCCTGCCTTCTGCCTCTCCTAAACTTGGGCAAGTCAACTCACTTGACTAGGCCTCAGTTCCACGGGAGCCTGAATTGTTAAGAGCTGGAAAGAAACCTAGAGATCATTTAGTTAAGCCAGAGGTCCCCAGCCCTGTTTTATAGATAAGGATGCCTTGCAGTTACCACTCATTGCCTACCTGGTGCTTTAATTTAATCCCCGGATAGCCCTCTGTTTGTATTATAGTTTCCATAGAATGAATGAGGCCTCTGAGGGTCAGAGAGGTTGTGACTTTAGCTGAGGTAGCACAGCTTATAACTGGTAGAGAGTCTCAGAGAAATCAAACAACTCAGGGCTTGTTCCTGGCAGATTTCAAATTTCCAGTTAAAGGTGTCTTATTTGGCTACACTGTTATTAAACCTAGCTGTAAATCAGAATCACCTGGAGAGTGTTTAAAACTATATATTCCTGGGTACTCTCTCAGGGTTACTAATTGAGGGGCTCTGGGCTAAGGCTGAAGAATGTTATGCTAAACCAGTTTTTGGATGATTCTTATGGTCTGTGGGTGCACCTTTGAGAACCACTGGCTGTAGCATGAGGCCTTTCACTCAAAAACAACTGAGTGGTGATCCAACTAAAGTACCTGGAGAGGAGAAGAGAGGCTGGCGTGCAGGGCTGTCAAGTTCTAATCCCTCCATGCAATTTGTAGCTTCTCTTCACTCCTCAGAAATAAGCCAGAGGCTTATATTTTAAATAGTTTGGACATTTAGATGCAAATTGTCCCATTTTGGCTACCTGTCACACAGCCAGGTCCAAAGCTTCTGGCTGGGCCAGTCTGTCATGATCAAAGTGAAGCATTAGTGTCCTCCTCCATCTCTGGTGGCCTGTCGACTGCTCTCCACCTGGCCGCCTTCAAGCCAGGTCCCTGAATCACAGCAGCTGATGTTGGCTTTGTAGGGACATTTTGAAGAGCACTTTCCCCATTGGAGGGAGGCTGGCAGCTTTCCAGAAATATGGCCACACATAATGAGGGTCCCTTGGCCTTAACAGCAGTCAGAGTGAAATAGATCACCCTGCTTGTTATTCATGACTTCTCTAAACACAAATCCATCTTAAAAATAATTACCTGGCTCTTAGTTTTAGAAGGCTAATCAGCCTGACAAATTCTGTTTAGAGTTTTATTATTATTAATTTTCATCATTTATGCTGCCTCCCTCAGGGATTCTGGTTCACAATGGCTGACTATCAAGAGGAAGACCTGCAGAAATTTCTTAAAAATGTAGATGAAATCAGTAAGTACCAGTAAATCATATACAAATTAAATTTTACTTTAGGGAGGTGGAGTGATTAAAGAGAGATGATTACTCTAAGTTAGTTCATGGGTTTCCTGACAGGTTTATGACTCTTAAGGAAAAAAACGTTCTTGAGATTAAACAGCAGGGGTATTGAGAAGCAAGTAATATTGGAGCCTGGGGGTAATATTTTTTGGCTGTTAACTGGTATCAGAGAAGCTGCTAACATTCTGATTGAATTCAGGCTGACAGCTCTTCCTTGTATTTTCTCCCCTTCTGTGTAGAATCAGGTCAAAAGGAGCTTCTATTTCCCCATCACCAATGAGCCTACTGTTCCCTTGGAGATCACTCAGGAGCCTCACTGATCAGTCTGAAATCCCTCTTGTTTTAGGGGAGAGCCATTCTTGGTTTTGAGCTGCAGAGGCAAAGTCAAAAGGCTTTCCCGCAGGGTCCATCACATTACATAGATGTCTCCTGCTTGTCATACTACTGTCTCTCTTCCTCTAGGCAGGAAGACCCTTCCCCTGCTTAGACAGGTGGGATCTCAAAGGACATACTCTGACCACACAGATCACATACAGGAGATTCCAAAGCACTCAGTCCCCGCTCAGACCTCAGGGAGCTTGTTTGAGGATAGAGACGAGAAAACCAACAGTGAAACAAACCTTACGTATCAAGTAGAAATATATTGAAGTTGCTGCTTCTCACAGGCTGTATGGGTCCAAAGAATAAAATGGTTTTAAAAATAGTTCAGGCAACTTCATAGATGGTACATCCTTAAGGTGTTCTTTGGGTTTGTCATGGGCTTCTTCTCCTCGGCCCATCCCCCAAATGTTGTTCTGGCCTGGCCCACTGCTCACCTTTCTCTTAAGGTGATCTAGCCCAAGCACGTGGTTTTAGCTACCACCCTTGGGATGACCCCACATCTCAATTGCTACCAGCCACTTTTTTTGAGCCTCAGACTCTATGCCAACTGTCACACCCATCGTATCCCTCAAGCACCATGAACTTAATGTGTCCAAAGGTTAGTTGATCGTCTCTTTCTCTGTCCCCGCCCAGTGCCAAATAAAACCTGCTTCTCCTACTCTCCCATTCGTTGTAGTCTCACTTGGTGGCACTGCTGTCCCCAGATTTACAAGTCACATTGGCCTCCTCTCACCTCTCAGCCCTTAATTTAATCAGCCCTCAGGTTTGCCTTCTCCCTCCAGCTCCAACCTCTCCAACCTCCCTTTGTTCTGGTTCTCTTATCCAGACGACTTCAACAACCCCCTGATTGTTTTTCCCGCCTCCAGGCTTACACTCCCCACAGGGTAATGTATCTAAAATGCAAATCTGACCCAGCCACTTCTCTGCTTGCATTCTCCCCGCAGTCCCAATAAATTTCATGCTCTCATCAGGACCTAAGTCCTCCCGTGACCTTGGCCTTACCTCTCTCGCCTTCCCGTACCTCACACTTGAGCTACAGACAGCTTCCGGTTCCCCACACACCCCCTGACCGTTCATCCTCTGCCTGCTGCCTTTGTCCTTCCCTCTGCCTCCCGGTCTTTCTTTACCTGGCTAACATTCATTCGTACCCCAAGTTCATTTCCATATCATTTATATCAGTGCCATCCGATAGAACTTTCTGTGATGATAGAAATGTTCTATAATCTGCACTGTCCACTGTGGTAACCAGTGACCACAAGTGGCTATCGAGGGTTTGAAATGTGGCTAGTGCTACTAAAGAAGTGAATTTCTCTATTTCGTTTATAAGTAATTTAAATTTATATAGCCACATGTGTATAGATTCTATACATTCATTTCTTGGTCTCTTGCTGTGTACTGAGCATTGCTAGACCCTGGAGAGTACAGTAACAATGAATAAGAATTACTTTCCTTCATGGTACCTACAATCTGGTGGGGAAAACAGATATTAAACAGGTAATTTCAAGGGTGATGTATGCTACAAAGAGAGATTGGTAAAATGCAAGAGACTCTAACTCAGATTAGGGAGTTGTCTGATGGGCTGCTGTAACAAAATATCACAGACTGGGGGGCTTAGGCAACAGAAATTAATTTTTGTCACAGTTCTGGAGATCAGACGTCCAAGATCAAGGTGTTAGGTTTAGTTTCTCCTGAGCCCGCTCTCCCTGGCTTGCAGACAACCCCCTTCTTACTGTGTCCTCACATGGTCTTTTCTCTGTGTGTGCACATCCCTGGTGTCTCTTCCTCCTCTTATACGGACGTCAATCCAATTGGTTTAGGGCCCCACCCTTATGACCTCATTTATCCTTCATGACCTCTTTAAAAGCCCTGTCTCCAAATACAGTCACACTGAGGGGATTAGGGCTCCAACATATGAATTGGGGCAGAGGGGCACAATTCAGCCCACAAATAAAGGCTTCCCTAAAGGATGAGGTTTAAGCACTAATCTGAAGTAGGAGTTGGCCACTGGGGAGAGGGTAGGGGAGTATTCTAAATGGGGAGAAAGTACGTAGGAAAGATGGAAGTTAAGAGCAAGTGTGGTACTTTTGAGAAACTGAAAGATTAAAAAGCTCAGTATAGCTGGAGAGAATAGATCAAGGAGAGAAAGGTCCCATCTGAGTCCAGAAAGGCCAGATCAGGAAAGACCTTGGAAGCCTGGGTAAGGAATTCGTATTTATTCTGAGAGCCATGGGAATCCTTTGGAGGGATTACTCGGAGCAGCAACATGGTCAGATTTACACCTTAGAAAAGTCACTCTGGCAGTGGTAGACTGGAGGGGAGAAGCAAACAGGTGCTGAGAGCCAGCTAGGAGGCTGTTACAGTGCTCCAGGGAGAAGAGACTGTGGCTGGAATGGACACAAGTAGACAGATTGCAGAGAGAATTCAGAGCTTACTTGACAGGCTTTAGTGTTGATGGCTGCGAAGGTGGAGGGAGAACAAAGGCCTAAGGATGAGCCTGAGAGTCTTGATTGAATGACAAGTGGATGGTTGGACCATCTGCTGAGATAGGGGCATTTGAAGGAGGAACAGTCTGGGGAGAAAGAGAATAGGCAGATGAGTAAGGCATTCCAGTGAAGATGTTCAGAAGGCAGTTGGCTTTGTGTCTCAGCCTAAGAGAGGGAGTAGCTGGGGAGGTCAACTTAGGAGACACTGGCATCTGCATGGTATTTGGAGCCGTAGGAGGGAACAGGAATTCCTGGGAAAGGTGTAGAAAAAGAGAAGAGGGCTCGGGCAGAGAGTCTACAGAGAAAAATTCAAAAAAATCTATAAGTAAATTATTAAAGTAAAGAAGGAAATCGAGCAAGGTTTTTGGATAGGAGATTAAAGTATAAAATTCAGTTACATTCTTATATACTTCCTATATACCAGCAACACTTCATTTACAATACCAAAATAAATCCATCAAAATATATGCAAGACCTTTATGGGGAAGGTTATAAAATTTAATTGAAAGAGCTCCCAGTGGTCAAAACTAGAACAATTTGAGCAAGAAAGCAAACACAGTATTGGATTATAGCCCAAAGTATAAAATAAATATCCATGAGTCTATATGGATATAAATAAACGATGAATAGATAAATAAGTAAATAAATCTGTAAGGCAAATCTCCCATACAGAAGAATTTCAAACAATTTATGTAGATTTTCCTGCCTCTAGAAGGTAGAGCATAACTCTCCACCCCTGAAAGTGAGATACATTTACTGACTTGCTTCCAAAGAGTACAGTACAGGAAAAGAGGGGAAAAAGTAACTTTAAGATGGAAAAAGCTGACAAACTCTACCTTAGGTGGTTAAAGTTAACAGCATGATAAATCATATTGATAACGTGTACCCTTAATATGTGCTATGGTCTTCCTCCCAAAATCTTGAGAACCTCAGTCTGACTGTGACAATAACACGGGTAAACCCAAACTGAAAACTATTCTACAAAAAATACCTGACCAGTAGTTCTCAAAACTGTCAAGGAATATAGAACTACCATACGACCCCGCAATCCCACTACTGGGCATATACCCTGAGAAAACCATAATTCAAAAAGAGTCATGTACCAAAATGTTCATTGCAGCTCTATTTACAATAGCAAGGACATGGAAGCAACCTAACTGTCCATCAACAGATGAATGGATAAAGAAGATGTGGCACATATATACAATAGAATATTACTCAGCCATAAAAAGAAATGAAACTGAGTTATTTGTAATGAGGTGGATAGAACTGGAGTCTGTCATACAGAGTGAAGTAAGTCAGAAGGAGAAAAACAAATACCGTATGCTAACACATATATATGGAATCTAAGAAAAAAAAATGTCATGAAGAGATTAGTGGTAGGACAGGAATATTATTCCTGTCCTACCACTAATCTCTTCATGACATTTTTTTCCCCTAGCTTCCATATATATGTGTTAGCATACAGTATTTGTTTTTCTCCTTCTGACTTACTTCACTCTGTATGACAGACTCCAGGTCTATCCACCTCATTACAAATAACTCAGTTTCATTTCTTTTTATGGCTGAGTAATATTCCATTGTATATATGTGCCACATCTTCTTTATCCATTCATCTGTTGATGGACACTTAGGTTGCTTCCATGTCCTGCCTATTGTAAATAGAGCTGCAATGAACAGATGAATGGATAAAGAAGATGTGGCACATATATACAATGGAATATTACTCAGCCATAAAAAGCACACTATTGTAAAACAGTTATACTCCAATTAAAGATGTTAAAAAAAAAAAACTGTCAAGGAAAGCAAGAAAGGTCTGAGAAATTGTCATGGCTCAGAGAATTACAAGGAGACATGACTAAATGTAATGTGATATCCTAGATGGTATCCTGGAATGGAAAAAGGATATTACAGAGAGATTAATGAAATTAGAATAAAGTTCTGAGTTTAGTGAATACGAATTTTATTAAAAGACATAAAATATCTAAATAAGTGGAGACATATTTTATCATGGATGGGAAGACACATTAGGTAAGGAAATCTGTTCTTCTCAAATTATTCTCTACATTCAACACAATTTAGATCAAAATCCCAAAAATGTTTTGTTTAGAATTCAACAAGCTGATTCCACAGTTCACACAGAAGAGCAAAAGGCCAAGAATTAATCCAGAAAATTTTGCAGGAAAATAAGAAGGTGGGATCTCCCTATCAGATGTTCAAGACTCATTATAAAGCTGTAGTAATTATGCACAGAAGTTTTGGTGCTGATCCAGTAGAATGGAATAAAGAGCCTAGAGCAGGTTCACGCATGTAACAGGGATGGCACAACACATCGGTGGGAAGGCAGGGACTCTTCAACAAAAGGTGCTTGTGCCCTATGCAAAGTCAGCTCCAGGGGGCTTCCCTGGTGGTCCAGTGGTTAAGACTCTGCACTTCCACTGCAGGGGGCACAGTTGCAATCCCCGGTCTGGGAATTAAGATCCCACATGCCAAGCAGTGCGGCAAAAAAAAAAAAAAAAGTCAGCTCCAGGTGGATTAAATACCCTAATGAGAAAAACAGAACGTTAAAACATACAGAAGACATATAAGAGTATATTTGTAAACCTAATATACACAAAAGGCATAAAGCATTACGGGAAATATTGGTACATTTAACACATAGAAAATTTCTTCAACAAAAGCTTCCATAAAAACAGATAAAAAGACAAACCGTACACAGGGAGATGTTCACAAATACATATCAGTCCAGAATATATAAAGAAATCATAATAAGAAAAAGACAAACAACCCAATAGAAAATCGGCCAAGGATAGGAGCAGGCAGTTGACAGAAAAGGAAATCCAAATGGCCTACAAACCAATGAAAAGATGCTCGATCCCAATCATGTTCAGGAAAATGCAAATGAAAACATTAAGGGGATAAATGCGTTATAGTGGCAACAACTTAAAAGTTTGACAACAAGCGTTAACTAGGATGTGGAGGCATGGGAACTCTTGTACACAGCTTATAGGAATAAAACTTGATACAGCCGTAACCTGAGGAATATGTCACATGTGTGCATGGGGAAATATGTACACAGATATTCGACTCGTCATTTATTCACTAGCAAAAAAATTTAAAAACACCTGGATGTCCATCAATGAGAGAATGGATTACCTGTGGTATATACAGTGATTAAAATAAATCAACTGCAACTATTAGTATCAAGAACAAATCTCTAAAGCATATTAGGAGAAAAAACTAGATTGCAAAAGAATGCACATTTTGTAAAAACCATTTATTTAAGATGTTTAAATACACACATATACACAAATTCTCTAGTAGGTGAATAGGTTCTGGGGATCTAATATACAGCATGATGACTATTGTTAACAATACTGTACTATACACTTTAAAGTTGCTGAGAGAGTAGATCTTAAATGTTCTCACCACACACACACACAAATGAAATTATATGAGGATATGGGTGTGTTAACTAACCTTGGTGTGGGAATCATTTCTCAGTGTATACGTGTGTCAGATCACCATGTTGTACACCTTAAACTTACACAATGTCATGTGTCAATTATATCTCAATAAAGCTGGAAAAATAAAAGTCCTTCCCCATGAAATTTTCTACACCATCTTTTTAGTGAATGGAGTCTTTCTTTTTGAAGACCTTGCTTGAATGATTCACTTCTGATTTCTCCTCTAGCCAATTTAATTCAGGAGATGAATTCTGATGACCCAGTCGTACAAGAGAAAGCTGTCCTCGAGACAGAAAAGAGACTGCAGTTTACAGAGGAAGACCAAGAGGAGGACAAGTGCAGGACCACCGTGAACAAGACCATGATCAGCCCTCCACAAGCTCCCACAAAGGTGCCCTTTCCCTATGGTGGAGTTATCTAAGTAGACAGAGTGAGGAGGTCTGCATAAAGCAGAGGAAGCAGTGGTTTAATCTCAACTGCCTGGTGAGGCTGAAATAGCCTTTTGATTTTTAGATTCACTAGATTTATTTTCCACAAGGAAGTATAAACTCTGATTTCTTGATCTTTCTGGGTCATCCTTAAACAACCCTTTGGGTTTGTTTTAATGAAAATTTGGCCTCTATACCCACTGAGCTTGTGACCATTTTTAAGCCATTAAGGTAATGTATTCTACTAACTCATATTTCCAACTCATACAGCCACAGCGGTGGTCCCTTGACCTGCTCGCACTTGTTTCTGCAGATGTAGCCCCATAACAATTGTGCTCATAACTAGATCTCCTGATTAACAGCAAGCCCCCTGAATTTTGAGCCTTTCAGTATCGATGGTTAAAGGAAATGACCCTACTCCCCACTTGTAATTGATCTGCCTTCTTGCTTTGTATATGTATAAATGAGGGAGTGGTTTTTGAAATTTGTGTCTTTGTTTTTATGATAACCTGTGCCCTGCAGAATACAGATGAAATAAACACAGGTAAGGACAGCATCTCTCTTTCTAATGTGTATTATTCCTTTAGGATCAGTGTTTACTGATTGTAGCTTCCAGACCCTTAAATTATAGCCTCTGGGCTTACAAACAACCCATGAACAAAAACCTACTGATCACTCAATTCTGTCACTAGTAGTCGGAGGGGACAGTACTCAGAGGGTTTTTCCTACGTTCTCCTGGCCAGTCTTTTGTAAACTGAATTCAGTTATTCTGTTTCATCCAATTTACTCTTAGCTGCTTAAAGGGATCCAGAGAGTTTCTCAGTTGCTCAGGCCCAGAAGCTCATTATGCTAAGTGGAACAAAAAAGTCTGTCTTCAAAGAAAAACTCTTTTAAAAGGCATAATTCAAATCTGAAGCACAGACATAGTCACCATGTATAATAATACATCACACAGATTACCATTTACTGTCAAATTAAGAAAATGTCATCTTAGTTGTCTCCGAATCTGTGTGTGTGTGTGTGTGTGTGTGTGTGTGTGTGTGTGTGTGCGCGTGTACATGTGCCTACATGTGAATGCATGAAAAGTGTGGCTCTAAAACTCTAAAGTAGCTTTTTTCTGAATTTGAGCTAAAGAACTGATTATAGTATTTGGATTTTTCTTTTTAATATTTGAAATTACGCTGTTGTCAGAGGCCTTCTTGGCATCTATGGAGAAGGATGCAAAAGAACGTGCCGAAAGAAGAAGGGAAAACAAAGTCTTAGCAGATGGTAATTGTCAGTCTTTTCACTTTTCAATAGCCAGGGTGATTTGTGCTAGAAACAGCAAGGAAGTCTCTATGCTAATGTTTGAGGACATCAAGATTCCCAGTGGGTGGGTTCATGATGGGCCTGAGGCAATGGGACCTGGCCAGGAGGAAACTAGTCTGTTTCCTGTTCCCACAGCAACAAGCAGGGAGTCAGACACAGCCCTGAGTCAGCCTCCACAGTCAGACCTTTCTAAAGCACATGGATGGATTTCGCAGCACTAAGTGATGCTTGGAAAGTAGGGAGGGATGGGAGTGAGGTACTGCTGTCCAGCCTGAGGCACAGATGAAGAAATGAAAAAGAAAAATGAAACAAGCAAACAAAGCTGGGAGAAGGGAGAGGGGAAATAAAGGAAAAGAAAGAACTGGGGTTGTGTGTGTGGTGAGGAAGATACACATGACAGAAGAATGCTTTCAGCACTTATTTTATACCACTCAGTGGTATGTGTGCTGCAGATCTGAACGATTCCATATTTGCTAGAAAATTAGTTGTTTGAATCTCTTTATGAGACGTTTGAATGTGTAGACTTGCTCTTTGTGGCAAGTTTGGGGTGTTCTGAGCCTTGAGGCAGAAACATTTACTTTTTCTGAGAAGCTGCTTAGAAGACTTCCGGTAGATTGAGAGAACAGAAACCGACCTGGAATTATCTGCAGAGAGAAGTAAGTGACAGGCCCCCTTTGGATGCATGGAAGCTCTGACCTTCAAAGTAGAGTTGGAAAATCAGGGCAATGAAGTCTGAAAGAATTTTCTTCCAGTGTGTGGGGAGAGCTCACCTGTATAACTTCTATTCTCACAGCCCTAAAAGAAAAGGGGAATGAAGCATTTGTCAAAGGCGATTATGAAACAGCCATCCTGTGCTACAGTGAGGGTTTGGAGAAGCTGAAGGACATGAAAGTACTGTACACCAACCGAGCCCAGGTGAGTGATCCAAGGATGTGTCCACGGGCTTTCCTCAGGGAACAGTAGCCACTAACCTTGTGAAAGCAGAGAAAGATGAGACCAGATGGCGCCAGTGTTGTGCTCGTAACTGTGTAACGGTTGGCTCTGGTCGGGTTGGGGGTGGGGGCTGATTTGTATGGAGCATTTGCCAATTTCCATGATGTAAATACTTACGCTGTGGTTCAATTTCAAGCTACCAACTTGGAACCATTGAAGGAGAACTTGGGAACAGCTACACATAATCAGTTCTCTCCATAGTAGAAGTCAGCTCCAGCACATCACTGATGGTAGCCAGGCACTTTCCCTCATGTATAGACAAGAAATCTAGTGGAATGAGACAGTCTATGAGACCTTGGAATTCTGCCACCACTGAAGTTGTTCAGCTTCTTTTTTTGATGCCAGTCTACACTCCTAAGGGTTACTCTCCTGTTAATTTCTTACCCATCGTATCAATCCCTCCTTGATTAAGCTTCTGTGACTGGGGTATACTGGAGAGCTAATGGGCCTAGAGCAAATTTCTCAGAAATTTTGAGTTTCTGAAATCCCTCATACCTCCGTTTTATATCACAGACGAGCTCAGATTCCTGGAACACCAGGTAAAAACCATCACCCAGATGTTTTTTAATCTACTACTTAATGAGGGGCAAAATTAATAGTTCTCAGTTGAAACAAAAATGTCACCTGTGACCTTATCTTTGAAAAGTACTTGAATTTGTGTATGGAAGGCTCTCTGCTGCTCAGGCCTGAAAAATTGGCAGATTCGTGGACATGATTATCCAATGATCGGGATATGTCAGCAGGACCTGGGTGAGATGAACTTGACGCCATGTCATTTACAAGAGGGAGAGATTCATCAGCTCCAATTTCTATAACTCAAGATTAAGAAGATCCTGCTGTGGTATGTTGAGGAAGAGTGCAAGAAACAGGACGTTAGCAGTCCAGAAAGTCTGGGCAGTGACAGTGATTTAATGATAAATAAATCTAAGCACAACATAAGCTCATTAGTTCAGCAGTTTGGATAAATCAGACTCAGGTTGAGGTGTCATTTACCTAGCCCCATTTGTGGAGAAAAATTGTAATAAAGAAGAGAATCAGTAAATAAAATGGCCAGAGGTTGATTTTGCCATGTACTTCTTAGCCCCCTAACAAGATTATAAACTTTTTGAAGGTAAAAACTGCCATATACTTTTCTCCCTAATGCTTTACTTATAACAGATGTTCAATAAGTCCTTGTTAAGTTACATAACACTGGGTGGAGGCACAATAAGTCCATTTAAGGGAATGGCATTTCTGTTGACACATCAAAAGAAGCATTTAAATGCAAACAATTAATAGAATAATCATAGTTCCTTTTTATTTATCACCAGATGTGGTCTCCAGAACATTTACCTACTGATGCTTAGTCAGTCTTGTTACTCTGAAGTTATTTGAAAGCTGTAAAATTGAATGGCCTTTAAAATGTTATGTAATTCAGACTTACACTAATTCAGATGGTCTATACCCTGATTCATCTAAATTAGTTGCATTTTTACTGTACTCAAGTTTAAGCAACACTTTGATTAGTTCTGGAGAATCGCATTAAGAATGACTGTGGATAAAAATAAGTAAATGCAATGAAAAGCTTTGGGAAGGCAATTCCTCCCACTTTTCCCAAAGAGAAAGCTTATTCAGAGACAAATAAATGCAAAATGTGCTGCCTGGTGTTAAGAATCATTTGAACCGTTGACTATTTTTAAAATGCCTCCCTGTTTGCACACAATGTTAGAAAACACTTAATGAGGACCCTGAGAATTGAGAGTCGCTGCTTGCTGGAGAGAAAACCTACCCTTTCATCGCCGTGTTTTTCTCCTGGAGCTAATATTATGATCAATAAATTGCTGGTGTAATTTAGATAAATCAGGAGTTTAATTGCCATTTGGAAAAGTCATTCTTTTAAAAATGTGGAAAAACAAAAGAGAACAGGGAATTTATAGGGTGTTGGGTCCAAGCTTTAAAAAAAGAAAAAGAGGGGCTTCCCTGGTGGCGCAGTGGTTGAGAGTCCGCCTGCCGATGCAGGGGACACGGGTTCGTGCCCCGGTCCGGGAAGATCCCACGTGCCGCGGAGCGGCTGGGCCCGTGAGCCACGGCCGCTGAGCCTGCGCGTCCGGAGCCTGTGCTCCGCAGCGGGAGAGGCCACAGCAGTGAGAGGCCCGTGTAACGCTAAAAAAAAAAGTAAAAATAAAGAAAGAAAGAAAGAAAGAAAAAGAAAGAAAGTGAAAGGCTCTGTAGAGAAATTGTTGAAGCCCATAGGGAATTTTTCAGAGTCTGTATCCTGAATAACAGTGTCGTGAAATTATGACTCCGGTTGTCTAGAAGGATGTTCGTTTCCTCCTCACATCCTCTGACTTTCTAATGAAACCCCACACCCGGAGGAAAGGGTGGTGCCTTATAGAACAGAGGGCTCAGAGTCGTCGTCTTCAATTAGTACTGAAGCCCCGTTAATGAAAGCACTGCATAGCAGCTTCCTATCTATTGGTGCGAAGAGCTCCCCGGCAGAAATCCCATTAGCTGGCTATTGCCTGCTCCTCACTTTGGCTGAATGCTTAGATTTCTCATGAATTATAACGCTAACCTCATATTTGGCCTGTCCATGGAAATATCTCATCAGATTTATTGTTCAGAATGTCACAGTGCCCTGGTACAGTTTTGAAAATGGGCAAACCTCCATGGAGTATTGGGTCTATTATTGGTGGCTGATGGGACCCTGGTGCCTGGTTTTCCTATCTTCCAACAGGGTGATCATTGCTGCTTCTTAGGGAACTTTCCAAAAGAAGAGCCCTTAAAGTCTACTTTGTGCAACTTGAAAAGAACTTATTAAGCACCTTCCATGTCCAGTAATTAAATACAGAGGGTATAGTAGCCATGGTGCTTGCTGTTAAATGACTTTCATTTGTTAATATATCACACCTCTTTGAAACTATAAATGAACCAAATTCTTAATTCGGTTTAGTTTGAGTGGATCACAGAATTCTGAGTTAATTCTTGATTTTCAAGATTTTCCCCAATTCTAGGAGATCCCAGAAGAGAGCCCCAAGGCATTTGAAACCGAGGGCTCCTGGTGGTGGTCTGACTCTTAAATGTCAGCTCATTTCCTATATCTCTTCCTTCTTGCTGCACTCATGAGGAAAGAAGGGGAACTTTTTCTTAAGCATATTTCCATAACAGCTTTATTGAGACACAATTGATATAACCTACCATCACCCATTGAAAATATACAATTCAGTGGTTTTTAGTATATTCACAGGGTTGTGCAACCCTCGCCACAACCAATTTTAGAACAGTTTCATCATCCCCCAGAGAACCCCGTACCCTTTAAGCAGTCACTCCCCAGTCTTCCTCCCCTCCCCCACCCCAGCCCTAGGCCACCACTAATCTACTTTCTGTCTCTATACATCTGCTTATTCAGGACTTTTCATATAAATGACATCATATAATATTTATCCTTATGTGTCTGGCTTCCTCCACTTAACAGTGTTTTCAGGGTCCATCCATGTTGTAGTATGCATCAGTACTTCATTCCTGTTTATTGCCAAATAGTATTTCATTGCCTGGATCTACCACATTTTGTCTATCCATTCAAAAATTGATGGACATTTGAGTCATTTCTGCTTTTTGGCTCCTATAAATAATTCTGCTATGAACACTGGTGTGCAACTTTTTGCGTGGACATATGTTTATAGTCCTCTTGGCTATATACCCAGGAGTGAAATTGCTGGCTCATGTGGTACCTCTGTGTTTTACCTTTTCAGGAAATGTCAGACTGTCTTTCAAAATCGCTGCACCATTTTACATTCCCACCAGCAGTGTATGAGTGTTCTGATTGCCTACATTCTCACCAACTCTTGTTATTATCTGTCTTTTTGATTCCCTTTCTCATCTGGTTTCCTTCTGGAACATTCACAGCAGGGTAGACTCCAGAAGCTAGCTCTTCCTTTGTAGGGGTGGTCAGTGTGCTGGGTGTTTTCTGTTTGCCCCTCCAGATCCTTCTGTGCCCTGGGGGATTGACCTCTGTGGACTGCCCTCTTGGCTTCCCAGCTTTCTAACTTCCATTTGGGTTCAGCCAACGAGATGAGAAGGAAGGAGGAAAGTGAACTGCGGCTTTGTTCTCCCAGCTTCTGCTCTACTAAGGGCCTCAGCTCCTGTTAAGCAGTGCTCTTCACACAGCGACCCTCTCCGTTCTGTTCATTGCTCCTCCTTCTGCCTCTTCAGGTCTGGCAGGGGTGATGGCTGTTGGTCTCCCTCCACCCTGCGCTCACCCTGTAAATAGTCCCTGTATTAAACTCTCCCCGGTTACCCTGTGTGAGCGGCATCTGTTTCCTGCTGGGACCCTGACTGGTACAGGTAGGGACGAGTTACTTCTCATCACCACTCTCCTGCCCGACTACTCTTTCTGTGTTGACTGAAGACTGCCGGCTACAGAGCTGTGTATGAGTAGCAGCTGTTTGTGTCCTTACAGGCTTATATCAAACTTGGGGAGTACCGGAAGGCACTGGTGGATTGTGACTGGGCTCTGAAGGTAAGAAGATTGTTTCCTCTTTCACATGATGGAGCTGGGCTTGCTGGGGCCAGATGTCTCAGTCCTGAAGTGAATAGAGGGGAGCTGCCAGTGTATCATGGCAGGAAAGGGTGTAGGCTCTGCAGTCAGGGTCTCAGTTTCCTCATCTGTAAAATGGGAACGAATAGAATTGTCGTGAGGGTTATGATAATGCACGCGGTGCCTTGCCTGTGGGAAGTACTCTGGAGAAGCTGCTGTTAATATTAGTTTTTCGGGGTTTTATCGCAATGGCTCACCCTTCACTGTTGTGTTATCAGGTGCTTTCCTCCACGTGGTAGTGGAAACGCCTCCTTCTCTTTCCAGAGCTGACCTCGGGGGCTTGTTGCCACAGTGTTGCCATTCTTCCTCATCAGTTCGTGCTTTTCCTCTCCGGCTGTGATAATTTGGAAATGTATCATGGCACCCCCTCCTTGTAGAGGAATAATCAGAAGAAGGAATTCCTGTCGTTCAGCTTGGATACTAGTCAGGCCTCAGGCTGATAGCCTAATGCTGTGCATGGTATTTCCTCTGAAACCTGACAGAACAGATAATCAAAGGTGGGAGAAGGAAGGACTGTTGGTAGAAATATTAGAAGGGTTTTAAAAGAGAAATGTCATGATCTCTTCATAGGAACATTATTTCAGATGACTAAATATTTAAATAACCCTTAATCCACATTCCCCCAAGTTACTCTGTCACAGGGGCTTAACTAAATAACCAAAACCAGTGCTTCTCAGCCTTCCTTGCTGAAGTGCTAACAGAACAAACATGAGCCCCTGGAGGGTCTAGAAGCAGAGAGCATGAAATTTCTTTTTAGACACGTGTTTTATCTTAAAAATCCTTGCAAATTTTGCACGGCATGCCATAAGATGTTATTTATTTGTCTTAATATAGCCATGTTATTTTAAATAATCTATAATCAAGTAAAAGTGAAGTGCCCGGAGAACGTGCCAGGTTTATCCTATGGCATAGATTCCCCTGGTCCAGCACTGCCTACCCCAGCTTAATGAGCGTGGCCCCCAGACAAGAGCACATCTCAGCAGCAGCACATTGGCCACACCTGCTTCCTTACTGTTTATTGAAAGGGTAAGCAAGAAAACAGGTGAATTCGAAACTCACCTTTACTAACAACGGTTTATAAAACACGAGCATCCCACCAAAATGGATATCTGGAGTGCCTGATCGCTTTACCCCCTAGAAGATACGGTGTGGGGGACACCTTGTCCCACTGCATCGTGACAGTCTTTAAGTGATGAGAACTGCCCCAAACTGGTGCCATTAGGTTCTTCACAGCTCCAGGGGAGATCCATTAGCCTGCTTTGTCACCTTATATGATCATGACTTTTTTCTACTATCATCTGTAAGAGAAGAAAGAGGCAAGGGCGTTTTCCTCTGGTGTTTCAGCAGTAACAGCAGAAGCTGCCGTTTGCTGCATGCTGGCCGTGAGCTGTCTCATTGGAGCCTCACAGCCGTCTTTTCTGTTCTGGTCAATACCACAGTTATCCTCATCTTTCTGACAAGGAAACAGAGCCTCAGAGATTAACTAAGTAAACTGTGTGGGATCACATAGCTAACACTGGCCTAACTCTAGGCTGGTGCCCTGAATTGTTGACCGTAAACAGCTTCTGCCCAGAATCCAGGAAACCCCGTCATCCCTGGGTGTGGCTTTCATTCCTTCTGTGGCAGAAACAAGATCTCCTTGTGGGGCTTCCTGGAGCATCTTTTCTGATCTGAAAAGGACCAAAGAGGTACTCACAGCCTCGTGCTGATTCAGGACGACACACTGGCCCATTCCCTAAATGTTCACTGAAGCACGATGTTATTAACGGTGAAACCGAGGCAAAGCAGGCCCAGCACAGCTGACATTAAAAAATGCTGACACCCAGCAGCCAGCCTTGTTAAACGCCCAGCGAGGCTCCCGTTGAAGACGACTGGGTAAACACTTGGAGGGATGGGAAAAAAATGTATAAGGAATTCTAAAAACTAATAATCATTGGCTCTATGTGGAAGCTGTGAATTAAAAGGAAAAGTTTCACTCTTTTTAAATATCAGCAGTGAATGTCAGCGGCACCCCATTATTCGTAGTATTAGTACTTTCATGCCAGTTTAATATTTTTGACACTTGTGAATTGGCAGAGACAAGCCCATGTGATGACATTTCAAGACTGATCTTCCTAGTCAGGGAAGATAAGGCAGCGACGCTGGTTTTAATTAGGATCAGAATCATTTCTTTCTTGGCAGAACTCTTCCTGCACAATAAACTGCATCTTCCTCTGAAGGCAGGATTCCTTTTGAGGGGACCTGGGGTTCAACTGAGAGAATCCTGGTGAGGGTTGAGACCTCATCAAAGGAGAAAGGGCCTATTAGTGAGAAAATCCATTAGTGGCCCTTTGTGTTAGTGTCTGAGGAAGTGTGGTCACGATGCACCCCTCGCGATGGCACAGTGGGACGTGGACACGATCTGGGGCTCCTTTTCCCCTGTTGCAACCCTGATGCCCTGCCGGTGAAGGTGCTGTGAACAGGTGGCTTCTGTGAGCTGCGGTGCCGGAGTTTCTGTTCCCTTTGACAGTTCCCTTCCCGCTTCCGCAGTTCCATCCTCTGTGAGTTCTCCAGGGTTCGCGCCACAGCTCCCTGCCTTTCTTCCTCCTACAGTTTCTCCCTCAAAGCTCTCGTCTCCTCTGGTGGGTTCAATTGTCACTCTTGCCAATGGCTCTCGCATCTGTATTTCAGCTGCCCCCCACCCCGCAGGTTTCCGAGTGATTGTCTTTGCATCCTCTGAAACACAGTATGTCTTTGTTAGACTATATGTCTTCAGAGTGGATTTCCTTCTACTCAACTGCTGTAGCACTTTTCTGAAGGAGATCTGGTGTAATTTTTAAGGCTTTGGGTCCTGGAGTCAAATGGCTAGATTTTTATCCCAGCTCTTCCACTTAGAATCTATGTGACCTTGAACCTCTCCAACCCCTAGTTTCCTCATATGTGAAATGGGGTTAATAATTATCTCTACTTCATAGAGTTGTTATAAAGTTTACATGAGATAATGCATATGAAACATATGGTCAGGACTGAACAATAATGCACTAATATTATTACTGTCATTCACTTAGCAACGAATCAGGAAACGATATTCATGAAAATGCATCTATAAAGGCCTCTCCAAATATAACAATTATTGTTACCCCTTCTATTATTCTTTGGCTTTTCTTTAAATTTTCCTTTTTGCCCTGAAATGGATTGCTTTTGCTGTAACTGCAACAACAGCAGCTAATCCTCTATTACCTGGTACCACAGTGTTTTACACACGTTCCCTCCTCACAATAGCCCAAGAGAGACACTATTATGATCTCCACTTTGCAGATGAGGAAAATGAGCCTCAGAAAAGCTGGGTGGCCTGGCCAGCGTGCCACTCCTGGTGAGAGGCAGACAGGGCTTCACCCAGGACCTTCTAGACGCCTGAGCTTGGACCCTTAACCTCTTTACATCTATACCCCTGATGGCATCCAACCAGGCACAATGCCTGGCACGTAAAAGGGATTCAATGAATTAACTGGATGCTTTAAATTATAGTTTATGTCTTTGTGCCACATCATTCCCTCTGGAGTTATAATAACTCGAAGCAGGCAGGTGCAGGGCCCCCTGTGCAAGCGGTATCGTTTCAGCCATAAGTTTCATAAGTTTTGAAGGGGGCATCCCTCCTGATCGTAAGTGATAGGAACGCAAGTTCTTAGTATATATGTTGTGGTTTATCTCAAGGAAGGAACTTAAATATATGATAGTAACCTCAGCTGTTTACCCAGCATAAATTTTCCTACCTTTTAATAAACCAGTGGTTCTCAAACTTGGTTGCACATTTATATCACCTGGAGAGTCTAAAAAATTATTGATGCCTCAGTCCTACCCACTAGTATAATTTAATTGGTGTGAGTTTCAGCTGGGCCATCAGGATTTTTACAAGCACCTGGGTGATTCTAATGTTCAGCCAAGGTCAAGAGCTCTTCTAAACTAAGGGTTTCTGGTTTGTTTCCTGGTTGTCTCATTAAATGGAAATGAAAACTGGCAAGTATCGTGAATTAATTTAATAGAGAGCTTACTTGTGCATCCAGGCTCCTTGCAGGCATCAATTAGTTTAGTTACAGATGCACAGAAAAGTCTTAATTGTCAACTCTGGTGGCTGTCCTGAGAATCAAAGCACTGCCCTAACCCTATTAGCCGGGCAGTTGGGGGAGGGGCTGATAACTTCAAGTCTTCCGGAACATCTGATCAGTGATTCTCTTTTATGCAGTGTGATGAAAAATGCACAAAAGCATATTTCCACATGGGAAAAGCCCACCTGGCCCTAAAGAACTACAGTGTGGTAAGTGCTAGAGGAACCTTAAGTGGCATGTTTGATATTGGAGCAGTGCTTCAGATTGTCTCAGAGAAGAACCACATTCCTCCAAGTTGATGAGATATTAATCCACTTCTTAGTATTTTCCAGGGTAAATCTTAAGATCTTAGAGCTGGGAAGGATGTTGAGTGTCATCTGATAACAGCCCCACCTGCTGTAGGAATCTCTTCTGCAGTATCTTCTACCAGTGTCTGTTCAGTCCTGGGAGGAGCATCTCTGGAGAGAAAAGACATAAGCAAAAAGATGAAAAAACAAAATTCACTTGTAATCTCATCACCTGAAAGTAACCATGCAGTTAGATATACACACTAAGATATTGTATATTGTTAATAGCAGCTTTACTGAGATATAGTTCATGTATCAAACAATTCCCCTATGGGAAATATACAATTCAGTGGTTTTCAGTGTATTCACAGAGTTGCACAACCATCACCACAATCAACTTGAGAACATTTTTGTCATTTCGTCAAAAACACCTATACCCATTAGCAGTCGCTCCCCTCCCCTCCACCCCGCCCTCTACCCTAGACAGCTACTGATCTACTTCTGTCTCTGTACATTCACCTATTCTAGACCATTCATATAAATAGAATTATACAATATGTGGTCTTTAGTGACTGGCTTCATTCACTTAGCATAGTGTTTGCAAGTTTCATCCATGTTGTAATATGTACAGTACTTCATTTTTTTAAATTGCTGAACAATATTCTTTTGTATGGCTATACCACATGTTATTTATCCATTTGTCAGCTGATGAACATTCAAGTTGTTTCCACTTTTGGTTATTATGAACATCCACGTACAAGTTTTTGTGTGGACACATGTTTACAGTCCACTTGGCTATACACCTAGGAGTGAAACTGCTGAGTCGTGATAACTCTATGTTTAACCTTTGGAAGAATTGCCATCTTGTTTTCCAAAGTGGCTGCTCCATTTGACATTCCTGCCAGTAGTGTATGGTTCCAATTTCTTCACATCGTGAACAATACTGGTTATTTATTTTTCTTTTCTATTATACCCATCCTGCTGAGTATGAAGTGGTATTTCATAATTTTGACTTGCATTTCTCTGATGGCTAATAATGTTGAGCATCTTTTCATGTGCTTATTGGCCATTTGTATATCTTCTTTGGAGAAATACCTCTTCAGATCCTTTGTCCATTTGTTCATTAGGTTATTTGTCTTTTTATATTGAGTATAAATATATTCAATATAATATAAATTGAATATTTATATAAATATTCAATATAAAGTAATATAAATATTATATATAGTAATATAATATTCAATATAAATTCTGAATACAAGTCCCTTATCCAATAAATTATTTGAAAATATTTTCTCCCATTCTCTGTGTTGCCTTTTCACATCATAGCAGAAAAATTTTTAATTTTGATGAAGTCTAAATTACCTATTTTTTTCTTTGGTCGCTTATGCTTTTGATATCAAATCTAAGAAACCATTGCCTAATCCAAGATTTAAGAGTTTTATGGCTTTAGCTCTTTCATTTAGATCTCTGATCCACTTTGAGTTAATTTTTGTATATAGTGTGAGGAAAGGATCAAGCTTCATTCTTTTCCATGTGGATATCCAGTTGTCCCAGCACCATTTGTTGAGAAGACTGTCTTGTCTCCCATTGAATGATTTTGGCACCCTTGTCAAAGATCAATTGATCATAAATGCGTAGGTTTATTTCTGGACTCTCAATTTTATTCCATTTGTTTATGTCTACTCTTATACCTATGCCACATTGTCTTGATTCTTACAGCTTTGTAGTAAATTTTGAAATTGGGAAGTGTGACTCTTCTAACTTTGTTCTGCTTTTTCAAGATTGTTTTAGCTATTCTGGGTGACTGGAATTACCATACAGATTTCAGGATCTCCTTTGTCAATTTCTGCAAAGAAGCCAGGTGGAATTTTTTTAATTGAAGTATAGTCTATTTACAATGTTGTGTTAGTTTCAGGTGTACAGCTAAGTAATTCAGTTATACATATGTATACACCTATTTTTTCAGATTCTTTTCCCTTATAGGTTGTTACAAAATATTGAGTAGTTCCCTTTGCTATACAGTAGGTCCTTGTTGGTTATCCATTTTATATATAGTAGTGAGTATATGTTAATCCCAAACTCCTAATGTATCCCTCTTCCCCCTTTCCCCTTTGGTAACCATAAGTTTGTTTTCTGTGTCTTTGGATCTATTTCTGTTTTGTATATTAGTTCATTTGTATCATTTTTTTTTAGATTCTACATATAAGCAATATCATCTGATATTTGTCTTTGTCTGGCTTACTTCACTTAGTATGATAATCTTTAGGTCCATCCATGTTGCTGCAAATGAAATTATTTCATTCTTTTTTATGGCTGAGTAATATAAATAATAAATGCTGGAGAGGGTGTGGAGAAAAAAGGAACTGTCCTACACTGTTGGATGTAAATTGGAGAACAGTATGGAGGCTCCTTAAAAAAACTAAAAATAGAGCTACCATATAATCCAGCAATCCCACTCCTGGGTATATATCCAGAGAAAACTCTAATTCAAAAAGATACATGCACCCCAATGTTCAATGCAGCACTATTTACCATAGGCAAGACATGGAAGCAACCTAAATGTTCATTGATAGATGAATGGATGAAGAAGATGTGGTACATTTATACAATGGAATATTACTCAGCCAGATGGAATTTTGATGGAGATTGCATTGAATCTGTAGATCAACCTGGGGATTATTGCCATCTTAACAATATGAAGCCTTCCAGTCCATGAACATGAGATATCTTTCCATTTACAAGATATATTATTTTTAAAAAGAAATTGACCCCATTGTACATTTTTAAAAATTATTCTTTGTTGGATTTTAATTCTAAAAGTAATACAGACTTATTGTAATAAGGTCAGATAATAGAGAAGTAAAAAGGAAAATATTAATCTCCCCCCTCCACCAAGTTCCATTTACTTATTCATTCATTCAGTTAATTAATTCACTCAGCACATATTTAATGCATGCTGTCTATGTTCCAAGCACCGTCCTAGGCAACAGGAATACAGTAGCAAACAAGACAAAATCCTTGACTTAAGGGAACTCACATTCTTGTGGTAGGGGCGACTTGTCCCAAGATAGAAACCAAATAAGTAGATGTGTAGTATGTTAGGTAGCAATAAGTGTTATTGTTACTGAGAAAACTAAATCAGGAAGTGGTGAAGGTGAGATTGGTTTTACAGAGAGTGGTCAGGGAGGGCTTCTCTGGAGGAAGGGAAGGAGTGAAGTGAGCAAGCCATGTGGATATATTATACAGTGGAAGAGTGGTCCAGATAGAGGGATAGCTAGAATGGAGCAAGCAAGGAGGGGAGTGAGAGGAGATGAGATGAACAGGTGGTAGGGGGGATACGTGGGGGACTGATCCCCTAGGGCCCTACAGGTTTTTGGAAGGACCTTGGCTTTTATTTTGAGTGAGCTGGGAGCCATCAGAGGGTTTTGAGTAAAGGAGAGAAATGATCTGACTCATGTTTTAAAGGATCACTCTGCTGTATTGAGAATATATCTTGACATGTAAGAAAAGAAGAGAGAACCAGTCAGAAGGCTATTGCAGCAAATTATCCAAGTGAGAGATGATGGTGGCTTGGACCAGGTTGGTGATGATGAAGGTGGTGAGAAGTGCCGGGGTTCTGCTTATATACTGACAGTGAAGCCAACAAGAATTGCTGATAGATTAGAGCTAGGGTTAAAAAGAAGTTGGACACAGGGTTACTCTCTTAGACCTTTTGGGCTGCTATAACAGAATACCATAGATCGGATGGTTTATACAACGAAGGTTTATTTCTCCCGGTTCTGGAGGCTAGGAAATCCAAGATCAAGATGCCGGCAAATTCAGTGTCTGGTGAGGACCTGCTTCCTAGTTCAGACAGCCAGCAGGGGGTGAGGGAGCCCTCTGGGGTCTCTTTAATAGGGCACTAATCAACTCATGAGGGCTCCACCCTCATGGCTTAATCACCTCCCAAAGGCCCCACCTCCAGATACATCACATTAGGGATTAGCTTTCAACATCTGAATTTTGGGGGGATGCAGACATTCAGTCTATTACAGTTACCATGTTTGATATCCTGCAACACTATTCTCTGTTTTAATGTGATGCTTTTTCTTCATTTCATTTCTTAATCCTAATCTTCTAGATGAGCCTTGAGCTTTTAAGGTATCTCAGAACGTTTCTTTGTTTTTCATTTTTTGTTTTCTTGGGGTGTTTTTTCTGAGCCTTTTCTTTCAGTGACTGGTCGCGTTGATAGCCCTGAGGACTGTACTGCCCCAAACCCATCATCATGCCCCATTAACAAGAATCTTTCTTTTCCAGAAACTTTCTACCTAACAGTGTCCTCAATGAGCCTCTCACTCTCAAGTGTTCTAGTTGATTCTTCCATGGCCCGTGAACAGACCCCTTACCAGCTCTTGGCAGCCTGTACGTTTAAATAGGCAGTTCTCGCTTCCAGTTCCCAAGTCTCTGTCAACAGTGTTTCTAGCTTCATTTATTTCCTTATTCCCTGTGAGCATATCTGACAGGTAGCCTCCTGTTCTTTCTCAGTGCAAATATCATATCTGGATTCTGCATTTACCTTATGATTATTCTTATCCCAGCCAGACATGAGCCACGAGAATTTAGGACTGGATATTTTCCATCACAGGCTGTATCTGACAACACTATTTTTTCAAATAAAATTTGAAATAATACCTGTTACCTCACAGAACCAAGAAAGCCTAAACAACATGTCAAATGCATGCTGCGTTCCCCATGCCTGCCTCCGACGCGGGTAGCTGGGGAGGCTGGGAGGAGATAATGACACCCTGTGCCTTTCTTACAATCACCGTTCCCCCCTAACCACTCTTCAAGACCTTGTTTCTTTCTTCCAGTCTAGAGAGTGTTATCAGAAGATCTTAGAAATAAACCCCCAGCTGCAGACACCGGTGAAAGGTGAGACTTCCTGCTGACGTCCTTGTTCAAATTGCACCTCCCCTCTGTGCTCTGGTCCTGGGGTGCCCTCCATGTCTTCTCTGCACTTGGCCGCAAGCACAGCCATGCCCAGCCCTGCACAATCAAGTCCTCTCATTAACACCCCGCCTTGCTCCTCTTCCTCTGTTCTTGGCCTTCTTCCTTTTCTCCACCATCCTCCCTCCAAACCTTCTAGACAAGGAACAATATTGTCCTTGAATAATTCCCAAGATGTTTTAAGATTCCTGGAAGAAACTGTACACACCTCCTAAAATTTTCCTTGCGGAAGATGAGTCTGAATTATTTTAATGCTTTCTGCCTTTCAGCCTCCCATCCTCAAAAAAAGGTTGCTCCATGTGTGGACATGTTGATTGTTAGGGTTTTGTTGTGTTTTCCTTCTTGTTTTGCTAGATTACCTGAATCAGGTAGATCTTCAGGAGAAAGCAGACCTTCAAGAGAAGGAAGCCCAGGAAGCACTGGATTCAGGAACAAAAACAGCCGTGACGACCAAGAATCTTCTGGAGATTCTTTCCAAGCCTGATCAGATCCCCTTGTTCTATGCAGGGGGGATTGAAATCCTGACTGACATGATGAAGGATTGTAAGCCAGCGATGTGTGTGATCTCATGAATATTGTCAGTATAAAGGGACAGAGTTTAGAGGTCTGTCCTCACGAGGCAAAGAATCCGTTCCTCCCTCCCTTCCACCAATATTGATTGAAGTTCTACTATAATGTAGGTGCTAGAGGGGGTGCTTAGGAAACATAACCCATCCCAGCTCCATCCTCTCCTCAGAGCATGCTGACACATGACACACATGCTGTAAACACCACACAATACGACACAACACACACAGACGGCATGCACTCCATATATACTCAACACATACACACACACACACACACACACACACAGCATGTGCTCACTATCATGTATACTTATATCACATACATCACACACACCACACGTGTGGGACAAATATACCATATATGCTTATATCACATACAAGCACACCACACACATTCACCCCTCATGGGTGTTCCCCACGTGCTGCACATACCCACACACCCTTTGCATACCCCACACAGACCCCATATACACCCCCAACACCCTGTACCAGCCCCACAAATTTCCCCCCAACCGTAGAGGAATGGAAGACAGAATTTTGTCGGATAAACTGTAACGTTCATCCCAGTTACACTTAATGGCTGCTTAGGATGTGGAAATAGTTTCAGAGCAAACATCAGCTGTCCTCCTGCTAACGAGAGCCACAGTGCTCTGTTTTAGTAGTTTCTGTAATTACTGATCCCATGGCTGAAACCAGTGTTGTTACTCAGTGACAGAATGATGTTTGTACAAATGGATGGAGTCTGATTCCCTTTAGTGTACAGTGGAGGGTGCTCAAACACCCCTGCAGTAGTTTCTTGGAGATTATAGGTTCCTCTCTAGAGCCTGGAAACAGCTTTGAAATAAACATTTATTAAGAACAGATGGATATGCCAGTTCTTCTAGGAGGTTAAGCGGCTCCTGGAGACTCCCTAAAGATTACAGAATGAGGAGTTGTCAGATCACTCATGGGGCCCCCAGGGCTCAGCTGTCCTTCTCTGAACAGGGCGTCCCTCTCACGGTGGCACCAAGTGGCTGATGACAGCCTTAGGTTTCAGAATTGGAGGTATTTGTTTCTGCCCAAACTGTGGATTTGGTGATCTAGACATTCCATATTGGGTTTCTATTGTCATCTGGCTCTGTGACAGCTAGACGTCAGCCAGACAGTTCAGGAGTCTGACGACACGGTCTTCTCTGAACTTGTTTCAGGCACGGAACGAACTTTATTCAGAACACACAATGGATTCAGTATCATCAGTGAGAATGAGGTCATAAGAAGGTAGGGATGTTTGTAAAGACAGCCTGACATCAAAGCAAGGAAAGACAGCCATTTCTCATGAAATCAGACACTCATCACACAGGCAGCGTGATCCCTGGATGGTACTACCTTCAGTCAATACTGGGTTAGGAAAACTTCCCAGGGTTCCTCTGAGCACTTCAGAGTCAGAGAAATGACCACTCTTGCTGCTTTCCCACCAGTTTTGCAAGGTTTCTCTTTGTTCTTGTCCTCTTTTGGAATTTGCTGATCATAACAGGAAATGAGATCAGCTGGTTCCTGGCTGATCTCATTTATCATTGTATCTGAAGAAAGACCCATATGGCAGGAGGTAGTTTGCTAAATTTATTTTATTTTGTATTTCAGTTGTTCTGGTGCAGTTCCCATGGCTTAGGACACTGGTGTGGGTTGGAGTGACCCGCACACGTTTGTGTGTGTGATGAGGTTCACGAACCCTAACTGGTCTGCTGGCCCACCATAGTTCATTGGTCCTGCTGCAGCCAACACCCTGGCCCCTGGCTCACCACCCTCCCTCTGTGCAGACCCAGCTTCCTCAGCTGCATCCTTGTCCTGGAGCTCTCAGTTGAGGTCCTAGCAGTCCCTTTTGGTCCTGGTGACCTGCGGCTCTGGATTAAGAAGTGACTTTCTTAAACCCACATTTGAGGAGTCTGGAGGTGAAATAAAACCAACTGAAAGGAAGATCAAGACTGATTTGCAGTTTTAATATTGCTCTCCCTTGCCCATTGTAGGTGCTTTTCCACAGCAGGAAAAGATGCAGTGGAAGAGACGGTATGCATGTCTGTTCTCAGGCTCTGGCAAGCGGTGTGCAGTGAGAACGGTAAGCCAGGGAATAACCATCAATCATCGTTAATGCGCTGGTAATGGGAGGGCTACGGGTGGGGGTGTGGCCAGGCAGGATTGTTCCTCTAGGACAGGCCCTGGAGATGGCGGTCTAGACCCTCCCCTGGAAAAGCATATGGATCAGAAGCGAGACCTGCACTGCAGTCGTGTCTCCGGCACCCTCGCAGCCGCCGCCACAGTGGGCAAGGTCACTGTCAGCATCATGCGTGGTCTCATCACCTGGGCACTTGCCCCGGCTCTTTGCAGACTAGTGATTTCAGCTCGTGCACTGGCAGTGAGGCGGGCAGAGTTTTTCCTTTTCTGTCTGCTGAAGAATAGTGCTCCTTTTTTGCTGACCACAGTACCGGTTTCAGCATCATGAGATTTACAACCATCCCTGCCGGCCTCCTGTGACACTTATTAATTAGTGCATAATATTGGGACAGTAACATGCCATGGGGAGTTATTTACCGTAACTCTTCCTTTTTTGCGTATTAGCCTCTTCTGGGGTTCACTGAGTTTTTGTACAATCTTATCACTTTAGTGACCTCAATAAAAATTTTAGGTATTTCCCTCATTTTTTATTTTTTTGTGGTACACGGGCCTCTCACTGTTGTGGCCTCTCCTGTTGCGGAGCACAGGCTCCGGACGCGCAGGCTCAGCGGCCATGGCTCACGGGCCCAGCCGCTCCGCGGCACGCGGCGGGCCCAGCCGCTCCGCGGCATGTGGGATCTTCCCGGACCGGGGCACAAACCCGTGTCCCCTGCATCGGCAGGCGGACTCTTAACCACTGCGCCACCAGGGAAGCCCTTCCCTCATTTTTTAAAACAATTGTATTTTTTTTTTTTTAATGAGGGGAAAATGTTTGACTTTGGACACAAAACAGTGAAAATGGGAATAGTGATAGCTGTGTATGCCATGCACAGGCTTCTGTGGGGAGCTGTCAAGAGAGCTTGTAAATGCAGCTTGTAAGCGATTAAATGCTGAATATGAGGTAATATGAATTTTTTCCTGATTTAGTAGGGTGGAGGAATCATGTTAAATTCTAGAATTCTTAAGTTCTAGAGAATCAGGGGGACTCTTCCCTGCAGGGAATTACGTTCAGACTAATATCCTAATCAAGGTGCCCTGCTACTTGTAGAACACTGCACTGGCTCTGAGTGTTTTTGCAAATCGCCCTGCCCAAGGGTTAGGGAGGCAGGCTTGGTGACCAGGTGTTTCTTCAGTATGAATTGGACACGCTTCCCTCCGTGCAGCCCAACTTCCTCACCCTGCAGCCCACTTTGGTTTCTGTGAACCTTGGGGTCACATCTTTCTTTAATATCTGGAAAAATACTGTTGGACACAGCCTGTGACGTACATGCTGTATCTCAGACCAATGAAATCTTGGTATATCCAATTCAATAAATACAGAGCAGTTTTTAAAAAGGGCAAAGGAATGCTTAAAAGTAAAGACGTCTGTGATATAGTGCTGACTGAGAGAGAAAAGCCAGTTTCAGGGTAGGATGTATCATATTTTAACATTGTTCATAAGAAGGGTGAATACTAGCCCCCTTAGGGAAAGGGCTTACCTGGAGGGGATACAGACGAGGGAAGAGGATTTTCATTTTCAGCCGTATACACGTTGTGTTATTTGAATTGTTTGGACTGAGCTACTTTTCATTTTTATGTAAACTAAACAAACTCTGCTCTGTTTCATAGCTTAGCCTCATACCCCAGCCTGTACCTCTGCCTGCTCTCAAATTCACGTACCTCGTTAGAAAATGCACCAGGCAAAAGCTGGGTGCGGGCAAATCTGATGCCACCACCCTGGAAATAGCTCATGGTCTAGGAAGGGGAGCATTCTTTATTAATTAATGTTCTCATGTGATCGTTCCAGCTTTCTAGAAAAAACTCAAATAGTTGCTCTGGCCATTATATGAAAATCGATGGTCTAAAGCTCTTCCAACATTAAGCTGATTTCCTTTCCTTTCCTCACATTTCTGAATACCGTACACCGAGAGGCCTCTGGCTAGAATAGTGATAATAGCTAACATATGTGTGCCAGTCCCTGTTCTCCGCGCCATCACGTCTTAACTCATTTGATCCTCACGACAACTCTGTTAAGTTGGTTGCCTTCCTCGTTCCACTGATGAGGAATAGAGGGGTTGATAATTTGGCTAAGGTCGTTTCTTGGTCATTCAGACCCAGCAGTCTGGTTCTAGAATCCATGCTCTTACCCTTCATTACCCTGCCTCTCAAATGCCTGGGGAAGAGTTGGGTTTCCCGCTGAGGTGTGGGGAGACAGAACTGGTGTGACTGCTGTCATGGTCTGCGCTAGACGGACGTGCCCTGTGTTTTGCAGAGAAGAACCAGCGCCTACTTCTGCTGAGCCCCGACACGGGCCAGCTGCTGCCCTCCCTCTTGGCCTCCAGGGTCCCGAACATCCGGCAGCAGACCCTGGCCCTGCTGCTGCAGCTTGCCCAGACGGAGAATGGACGGAGCCTGATCATGGGCCACCTTGACCTGACCGGGTAAGGCTCTGCGCTGTGGGTGGGAGCTTCCCGGCAGCATCTCAGACCTTACCTGCCACATTAACACCTGCCTGGCTCCTGTCTCACATCTCTGATGTGAGAGGTGCCAGCCTACCAGATTAAGGATCAAAAACAGAAAGAGCCTTTGAGAAGAGCACTCCCTCGTGAGGACCTTCAGGACACTCCTGTCTGAACTTAGTACCATGGACAGTGTCACTTCTCCTGAGCCTGTTTCCATCTCACACACATTGCAGACCTTGTAAATATGGCAGCACTTCCAAAACCAGCAATTGGGAACCCAACTGTAAAACAGGCTATTTGTTTCTGCCCTTTTAACCTCAGTCCTGGCTCTACCCTGTTTCCTGTCCTTACTTTTCTTCATTTATTCCTGTTTCAGGTAATACTATCCGATTTTGCATATCCTTAAACCCTTTCTGGAGCAAGGTAGGGTATAAGTAAATGAAACACATTTCAAATACTGTTACATGTAGGTCTTTCCAAGGCTTAAGGTGATAGGAATGGAATGCTCCTCTTTCCTAAGTAAACTTTTTTTTAAAATGACTGAAGCACAGTGATTCTGCCCAGTGCTTTTCCTTCTAAAGATTATCAGTTTGAATATGTGAAATTGCTACTTTTTATGTCACAAAAGGCTGCATGTTGGCAATTTCATGTGGTTCAACCTAAAAGAAATAGTAGCAATGATTTTACCTTTGCTTTATAAATGCTTCCTATGTGATCTAAAAACAGAGGTTGGCTTCCGGTTCTGTTCACTGTCATCTCATTGGGAGGGAGGCAAGATAAGTGTCATTACCCCATTTCACAGATGGGGCAGGAGAAAGTGCAGCTAGTGACTCGGGGCATCTCAGCCAGCTGTCTCCCGGGCCTTGGAGCCTCTCTCCTACTCTCTGTTCCCCAAAAGGAAAGCAGTCAAATTTGAAGCTGTGTCAGACCTTCTTGGACCACAGCGAGACCTCTGGGGCTGGTCCCATGTCAGTGAGGAAGTCCATGTGTGCTGAGGACAGGATAAGCCTTGGCTGTGACTCTCCCCTTCTCATCCCGGCTCAGCAGCCCCATGGCTCACAGGAAAGGCCTTGGCAGCCCCCGAAGCTCAACCTACACAGGCAAACGGATCGTTAGCAGAGTTAAATCCTCAAAAGCGCATTTCACATTTCAAATGACTCTGCAGTCATTTCCTCAATACCTTCATCATATGTTTTTTCATTTTGTTTTGGTCTCTTTGAGTAAATGTAGCTATAGTTCTCATAAGCTTTCTCCCCAGCTATCTTTGAATTGCTTGAGTTTCATTTGAATTTTTCCAGTGTCTTGGCATTTGTGATCATCTTGTGTAGTCCTGCCTACTTTCCTTAGACAGTCAGAGAAACCTCAGTTTGTTACCTGTGTGCCCACTCTTCTCGTTAAGGTCCATCTCCAGTTAAACCGGAAAGAGATGGAACATGTTCTCTGAAATGAAATGAGATAGTCTGAAACAGGACAGGGCTGCACACAGCTTCCATGACCCTCACATTCCTCCCCAAATGAGAAAGTGAAGGGACAAATGTGCACGGACAGGAGCCGAGCGAGGGCCAGTATCCCTTTGTGAAAAGCTCTGGGGTTTTAGATTCAAGCAGTCAGGAGCCCAAATCCTCTGCTTGTCTCTTTCTACCTGTGTGACCCAGGAAAGCTGCTTAGCCTTGATGTGCCTGGTATCTCATCTGTATCACAGACTTACGGTGAAGCTTCAGAGACATGATACCCGTATGCTAGGTAAAATTTTTTCTGCTGCATTTGACAGATTACTTGGCCAAGAGAACTGGTCTTGTTTTTCTCACGTAACAAAAAGACTAAAGATGGTAACAGCTGGTTTGGTGGTTTAACGATGGCAGGGTCAAGGTCTCTGTCCTTCTCTTGACCTTTCCCTCATGGTCACACAAGGCTGCTGCAACTCCAAGCATCACATCCCTCTTTAAGACAGGTTAGCACCAACTGGGTCTGTCCCTTTTATCAAGAGGAGCTACTGCTTTTGTTTCTCTTTGGTCAGAATTGTGTCACATGCCACCCTGGGGGCGAAGATGGTTCCAGCTTCTGTGGTCGGGGCAGGCAGGATAGAACGCAGCTCTCCCGCATCCCAGTGTTTGACGTGTCTGAAGACATTGATGTTTTCCAGGTCAAGCATCCTGGTTTCCTCAACCGTTCCTCAGGTGGTTCGACTTCCAGACCCCTCCCAGAACAAGCTGCTAAATAAACCCAGTACCATAAATGTGGGTGACTGGAGGCCGTAGTCCTGAATATAAGAGCCCAGTTTGATGGGCTCTTTTCTGTCTTTATCTCCTGTTACAGCCTGATGGCATCTGGTCCTAATGATATCATTCTCCCTGGCCCTCCTCCTACTCCCTGCTGTTCCTTCTCGGCTCCCTTTGCAAGCCCCCTTTATGCTGTCATCTTTCCAAGTCAGGGACGGCAAGATCCTACCCTTGGCCCTCTTCTTGTCCATGGCCCTAATTATCATGTCTAAGTCTCTCTCTCAAATGTTACAAGGAAACATCCTTCTGCAACTGGGCGCCTTCATCGCAACGTCACAAGTATCATAAACTTAGTGTTTCAAAAGCGGTTCTTCAAACCAGACCCTCTAGCTGAATGTTCTGTCTTCATAGATAGCATTTCCATCCACCCCATTGCCTAGGCCAGAATCCTGAGAGCTCCCTGGTTGGCTCCTGCCCACATCCCTGAGAAAATGGTACTTGTCAGTCCTATCTTCTCCGCATCTCCTGGATTCATTTCCACTGGCTCTCCTGCAACGTCTCCCATCATTACTTCTAGGTCATCGTGAGGCCGCTTTCTTATCAACTGTACGTCTTACTCTGCCCGGTCTCAGCTCAGTCCCTTAAACTTTATTGTCTGGAAAATCCCAGTTCTCCCCCTGTTGGATTCCCTGGCTCCTGTACTACCTGCTCTGATCCACCTGCAGCACACCACCAAAGGGATTTGTCCCAAATGCACGTCTGTCCTGTTACTTTCCTGCTTAAAATGCCGAAATTACTCTACTGCCTCTAAGACTAGTTCTTGAATTTCTGAGAAATACAACGCTTAGGAATCACCTGGGGGCTTTATTAGAATACAGCTTCCTGGGGCCTCCTCTAGCTCAGAGACTGAGAGGGGCTCAAGAGCCTTCAGCCCTCCCCATACACCCCCACCAAGCAAGTCATCCACTGCCCACACTCGGGACACAGGCTAACAGGGGAAAGTACAGACATTCCAGAAGGCCTGCCGTGACCCAGGCTGGCTCTGCCCAGCTCCCCAGCCTCACTGCTCCCTGTCCTCCCCACACCCTAAGCCCTAGCTGTGAGGAACCGCTAGCAGTCCCCAAGTGTGCCTCTGCGATTTTATGCCTCATCATCTTTGTGACTGCTGTGTGCTCGGCCTCAGATGCTCTGCTCCTGTCCCCACGTGCCTGACGCTGGCCTACAAGCTCCTTGGAGCTGGGGCCTTGTCTTGTTTCATCCCTGTGGCTCCAGAACCTACCACATCACCTGGCACATAATGCCAGTAAGTGTGTTGACTGAACGGACAAAGGGACAAGTAGCCAACGCTCCACTTTCAAGTGATGCGGAAATGTCATCCTCATCTCCATCCTCCCACAGCTCTTGCCAGGTGGACTCTGTGCCCACTTGACGTGTGTCTGTTTCTAACCTATCATCATCTGACACACGTCCCTGTACGAGAGACAGGAGCTCACTACTGTGTCCCAGCACTGAGCACGACACTCAGCACGCTGTAGGTGCTTGGTGTGGGTTTGCTGGATGGACAAATGACTTCTGCTCTCATCGTCCTGGTGCCCGTCAGTCTGTTAAGGCAGCCTGAGACTGCATGAGCTTTTCAGCAGCTGCACCAGACTGTTTGCTCATATACCAGGTTTGCCATTGTTTAAAAATTTGTAAGTTTTTTTCATATGAGTCAGGTATAAACCAGGTCTCCCAATTCTGTTACTTAAACAGAATTTCCATCTCTAAGTGAAACACTTTGAGTTTAACTCTCTGAAATTTCATCTGATATATTCAGCAACCTGTCAAAATCTTGTTAAATCTTGATTCCATCCCCAACTTCATTAGGGGGCCTTCCCACTTAGTCATCAGCAGATTAGTAAGCGTGCCATTTAGATGTCATTTGTGTGATTCAGCTTGGCCAAGCCAGAGTCCCAGGGCAGAGGCACCAGAGATTCCTTCCAAGTCAGCATCTGATAATCAGTGAACTTTGGTTAAAACTGTTAATTCCCCTGGGCCCTCACGTTAAGTGGTAGAGCCATTCCCACGGGAGAGTGTCTGCCTCATTGGGGTGGGCAGGGGCTGGACTTCCTGGTGGGCATGGCAAGGCCCTTTCAGCTTATTTCACTCAGCTGCTGACTCCTTCCTGGCCTCCATGCGAAGCCTCCTTGCTGGGGATGCTGTCAGCTGGAGGTCAGCCCACCCTGAGGGTGTTATGGATTTTTGCAGGTTGTTGGAAGCCCTCGTGTCGTTTCTTGATTTCTCAGATAAAAAGGCCAACTCAGCCATGGGACTGCTCACAGACTTGGCTCTGGAAGAAAGGTAATTTTTATTTCCAGAAATTGACATTTCTTCAACCTTTGTTGAACTGTCTGATCTTCTAAAACGTGCGGCACATGGGAGGCTAGACCAACTGAGCATCACAGGATTCACTGCGTAGGACAGCTGATGTCTTCAGGGGCTGTGGTCAGCCACTCCCGTTCCAGTCCCTCTAGGTGCAGGGGGCGACCCGGCCCTCAATGAGCTTGGGAGCAGTAACATACTTAGAACAGTAACTCTCCCAGCAAGCAAATCTGCTATGCGGTGAGGCTTCTTCCCCTAATCAGTGCCTAATAGGAAGTGCCTGGCAGACATTTGTTGATTAAATGAGAGAGAAAGAGAGGGAGAGAGGGAGAGAGGGAGGGGGAGGGAGGAGAAACACAGTAACAAAGTAGAGCCCTCCCGGCCGCCAGGGGCAGTATGGGTAACCATCCCCCACGCTTTTTTTTTTTTTTCTTTGTTTAGCTGCTTCTGGGGAAGACAGTAAAGGTCTTAGATTTTCATAACTTTTCAGTTTTTTAAAAACTGCATCTTGTTTTGTTTTTAATTTCCTCATCAACTTTAGGGCGTCTTACTTAGGAACGGTCATGCAATGAGAGAGAGCTGTTTGTGCTGGCAGCCGGCCATCAGCACGGGCTGGGAGGGTGTACTCGTCTCTCTAGCTGGTGGAGGTGTGTGTGCCTCGGGGCCCTCCTCACGGCTGTGACACGTAAACATGCTTACACCGTGTCTCCTGTTTGCACGGCACACAGCGTGTAGACTCAAAGCAAGGGGAGGGCGGGGGTGGTGCTAAGTCAGTTCAGCAGAAACCTAGGGATTCCGGCAGCTTCTGCATGAGAGAGCCGCCCTCTGAGATCTGTTGTTTAACATCAAAGGCAAGTCTCCAGGCTAAGAAAAAGTAAAGCCACATTACCTGCCCAGTGATGACCTTTTTTGGTTCCGAATGAATCATCCATGCAGGGGCAAATCACACGGGCCCAGGGTTGGACGGTCTGCTCCATCACCCAAGATGCTGTATTTATGTTTTAGTTTGCACGGGGTAGAAATAAATCATGGCTGATGTTCTCTCGACAGATTCCACGTCTGGTTCCAGGCCAGCCTTCCAGATGTTCTCCTGGCACTGACGGGCGTGCTGGTGAGTAAGCCCTCATTTTATCACCTGTGACAGACCCTTTTGGGAGCATGAGTGGGGCTGTCTCAACACAGTTTACCCCCAGAACAACTGTTGCCTCTCAGGTTGATTAATCATGTATTCACAGCTGGAATTTATACAAGTCTTGGTTGTTGAAACAGCTGCAGTGGGGGCAGGTGGAGATGGCATATGGGCAGAGCTGGTTACAGGGGAGGAAAGCCTGCCTGGGGGCTGCAGTAGGCGAAGGCGGAGAGTTTGTCGGTCTCCATCAGTCTTCTTCTGAGCCAAGTCCCGTCATAAGTACCACGTGCAACCCTGTCCCCTGAATGGCAGTCATCTCGGTCAGGAGGGCAGGTGTGGTGGTTGGAGCTGATGAGGGAGAAAATTGCCAGGCCGGGAATCCTCCAGGAGAGTGTGCTGTGACTAGACCTGTCCCCAGTGAGCCATAGAAGTTTCGGGGGACCTTAGAGGGCATACTGACACCCCAGTATTTCACAGATGTGGAAATGGAAGGTCTGAGAAGGGACAGGACTTGTTCCAGTGCCCCCAGCTAGTTGATGGAGTGACTGGGACTAAGCCCTAGGCCTCCCTATTCCAGGCCAAGGTGATCTGGGGTCTCCCCCTCTGTGTGCCTCCTTCCTTTCTGCCAGTGTGACCCCACCGATGTCCCCATGTGGCATAACACTATTTGGTTCCCAGACATTTTGGTGAGTGAGGGATGCCCCTAGAGATTATTCTGGCATCATTTGCCTGCTCTCTGCAGATTCGCTTTCTCTTTATCCCCTTTTAGAAGAGAGATCCCAAGGTCACCAACACCTCAGCTCTCTGCCAGTGTATTGCCATTATGGGAAACCTCAGCGCTGAGGCTGCCACCCGAAGACAGATGTCTGCCTCTGAAGAATTCATGGATGCCTGTTTGGGCCTCATGGTATTTCAGCTTTTCTAGTCAAAGTTGGTCTTTTACCTGCTTTGAGGGCATTGGCTTCTTCTTCATTATCTGGCTTTTCCAAAAATTCTGTTTGAGGGTGCTGGGGCCAGTGGCTTACCCTTTCTGTAACAGTAGGTTTGATGGGCAGCTGGCCTTACAGAGTCCTCCAGATCAAGTCTCTTCCACCCCGGAGATGTTCGAAGGGTTTTCTGTGGAGCTGGCTTGAGCACCCATTTCAGCAGCTCCATCTGGAGTTTGAACCCAGGGCATACAACATATGACATACGACATGAGGCGCCACACACTCTGTGCTGTAAACCGGTCTCAGATCTTCCCACATCACTTAGGTTCATGACACTGACAATTTTAGGGAGTGTGAGTGATACTGAGACCATCGCCAAGGGGAACAGATGACCATGACCAGCTGCAGGAAGATCACTGATCACCTTGTTTTGTTTCCAAAGGCCAAGTGTGAGGAGGATGTGGACCTGTTCAGAGAGGTCATATATACCCTCCTGGGACTCATGATGAACTTGTGTCTTCAGTCCCCCTTTGTCTCTGAGGTACCACCTTCTTTTCTCCCTACCTTAACCCGTTCTGTTGCATAGAACTGTTCTCATTTCTGCAAAGAGGATAGAAGCGCACGGCAGTGCTTCTACACTTGCAGTGGGAATGGGGCAGACGCTCTGTCCCTGCACTCCCGAGGGACAGATGAGTCTCTCTGTCAGGTATTGATTCTGAAAACCAGTTGAGTATCCAGGGCGCTGAGCACGGTGCTAGGTTCTGCATTTACAAAGTCAAATATGATGTGGTCCCTGCTGTCAAGGTGTCACCCTGTAGTTAGGGGAGTTGGACGTGGGAAGAAATGAGAGCAATAGAAGATGTTGTGAAGGAAACGTGGACAGACGTGATGGTGGCGAGAGGGAGGGAGTGGAGAGTGGTCGGTTCTACTTGAGCGCTGAGAAGGAAGAGGCAGAGGACCATGACCAGGACAGGCAAACTCTTTCTCCTGCTCCCTGTTGTAGGTTTGGGCCATGGAGGTGAGCAGGAAGTGCCTGTCTCTACTGAACAGCCAGGATGGAGGAATCCTCACAGTAAGCTTCTCCCAGGGAAATCCAGAAACAGCTTCCTTTGTTGTTCTCCTTTTGTTTTGTTTTGTTTCGTTTTGAAGTCACCACACCTTTCAGGTTCTACTGATTTTTCTGAGATATGGGGCAGATTTTATATTCCTCAAAACGATGCCCATAGCACATAAATACCAAATTTGCCTATGGTTTCAGGGGATTTGGTGACACCCCCCACTAGTGCCCATCTGTGGAGGCCCTAGAGTCCAGGAACCCCAGTTAAGAATCCCTTTTCTGTAAACTGTGGCACTTAACAACTTATCCAAGGTAATCTGTCTGATTTGTCCTATATCAAGCCATCTCTGTGCAAATTGGACAGGCCAAATGATTTTATTTGGAATCTTTCTTCCATAGTCAAAAAAGCCAGACACATATTTTGAAGCCAGTGATTCTGGAGGTTTTTTATGCATAATGGTTTTAGCCCCCTTGGAGATATATGATGGAATGGCTTTCTTCTGTTTCTGACATTTGGCTAAGAAAATTAAGAAGGCCTATGGTTAGCACAGTGTATCAGGAGGAGAATGTTAATATGATTCAAGAGGCTGTTTGCCGTTATCCTGGGATGTGTTCTTCACTCACATTAGGAATCACCCCAACTTTTATGCCTGTTAGGTCAGGGCCCTAAACCTAGAGAAACAATTGGTGTCACATCCAGGGCAGGTCTGGGAAACCAGCCCTTCAAGGATCACAGCCTGGGCACAAGCCTCTTAGATAGCCTCATCCAGCAGAGGGCAGACAGCAAAAGCAAGAAGAACTACAGTTCTGCAGCCTGTGGAATGAAAACCACATTCACAGAAAGATAGACAAAATGAAAAGGCAGAGGACTATGTAGGAACGAGATGAAACCCCAGAAAAACAACTAAATGAAGTGGAGATAGGCAACCTTCCAGAAAACGAATTCAGAATAATGATAGTGAGGATGATCCAGGACCTTGCAAAAAGAATGGAGGCAAAGATCAAGAAGACGCAAGAAATGTTTAACAAAGACCTAGAAGAATTAAGGAACAAACACTAGAAGAATTAAAGAACAAACAGAGATGAACAATACAATAACTGAAATGAAAAATACACTAGAAGGAATCAATAGCAGAATAACTGAGGCAGAAGAATGGATAAGTGACCTGGAAAACAGAATGGTGGAATTCACTGCCACGGAACATTGTGATCATCTTGTGTAGTCCTGCCTACTTTCCTTAGACAGTCAGAGAAACCTCAGTTTGTTACCTGTGTGCCCACTCTTCTCGTTAAGGTCCATCTCCAGTTAAACCGGAAAGAGATGGAACATGTTCTCTGAAATGAAATGAGATAGTCTGAAACAGGACAGGGCTGCACACAGCTTCCATGACCCTCACATTCCTCCCCAAATGAGAAAGTGAAGGGACAAATGTGCACGGACAGGAGCCGAGCGAGGGCCAGTATCCCTTTGTGAAAAGCTCTGGGGTTTTAGATTCAAGCAGTCAGGAGCCCAAATCCTCTGCTTGTCTCTTTCTACCTGTGTGACCCAGGAAAGCTGCTTAGCCTTGATGTGCCTGGTATCTCATCTGTATCACAGACTTACGGTGAAGCTTCAGAGACATGATACCCGTATGCTAGGTAAAATTTTTTCTGCTGCATTTGACAGATTACTTGGCCAAGAGAACTGGTCTTGTTTTTCTCAAGTAACAAAAAGACTAAAGATGGTAACAGCTGGTTTGGTGGTTTAACGATGGCAGGGTCAAGGTCTCTGTCCTTCTCTTGACCTTTCCCTCATGGTCACACAAGGCTGCTGCAACTCCAAGCATCACATCCCTCTTTAAGACAGGTTAGCACCAACTGGGTCTGTCCCTTTTATCAAGAGGAGCTACTGCTTTTGTTTCTCTTTGGTCAGAATTGTGTCACATGCCACCCTGGGGGCGAAGATGGTTCCAGCTTCTGTGGTCGGGGCAGGCAGGATAGAACGCAGCTCTCCCGCATCCCAGTGTTTGACGTGTCTGAAGACATTGATGTTTTCCAGGTCAAGCATCCTGGTTTCCTCAACCGTTCCTCAGGTGGTTCGACTTCCAGACCCCTCCCAGAACAAGCTGCTAAATAAACCCAGTACCATAAATGTGGGTGACTGGAGGCCGTAGTCCTGAATATAAGAGCCCAGTTTGATGGGCTCTTTTCTGTCTTTATCTCCTGTTACAGCCTGATGGCATCTGGTCCTAATGATATCATTCTCCCTGGCCCTCCTCCTACTCCCTGCTGTTCCTTCTCGGCTCCCTTTGCAAGCCCCCTTTATGCTGTCATCTTTCCAAGTCAGGGACGGCAAGATCCTACCCTTGGCCCTCTTCTTGTCCATGGCCCTAATTATCATGTCTAAGTCTCTCTCTCAAATGTTACAAGGAAACATCCTTCTGCAACTGGGCGCCTTCATCGCAACGTCACAAGTATCATAAACTTAGTGTTTCAAAAGCGGTTCTTCAAACCAGACCCTCTAGCTGAATGTTCTGTCTTCATAGATAGCATTTCCATCCACCCCATTGCCTAGGCCAGAATCCTGAGAGCTCCCTGGTTGGCTCCTGCCCACATCCCTGAGAAAATGGTACTTGTCAGTCCTATCTCCTCCGCATCTCCTGGATTCATTTCCACTGGCTCTCCTGCAACGTCTCCCATCATTACTTCTAGGTCATCGTGAGGCCGCTTTCTTATCAACTGTACGTCTTACTCTGCCCGGTCTCAGCTCAGTCCCTTAAACTTTATTGTCTGGAAAATCCCAGTTCTCCCCCTGTTGGATTCCCTGGCTCCTGTACTACCTGCTCTGATCCACCTGCAGCACACCACCAAAGGGATTTGTCCCAAATGCACGTCTGTCCTGTTACTTTCCTGCTTAAAATGCCGAAATTACTCTACTGCCTCTAAGACTAGTTCTTGAATTTCTGAGAAATACAACGCTTAGGAATCACCTGGGGGCTTTATTAGAATACAGCTTCCTGGGGCCTCCTCTAGCTCAGAGACTGAGAGGGGCTCAAGAGCCTTCAGCCCTCCCCATACACCCCCACCAAGCAAGTCATCCACTGCCCACACTCGGGACACAGGCTAACAGGGGAAAGTACAGACATTCCAGAAGGCCTGCCGTGACCCAGGCTGGCTCTGCCCAGCTCCCCAGCCTCACTGCTCCCTGTCCTCCCCACACCCTAAGCCCTAGCTGTGAGGAACCGCTAGCAGTCCCCAAGTGTGCCTCTGCGATTTTATGCCTCATCATCTTTGTGACTGCTGTGTGCTCGGCCTCAGATGCTCTGCTCCTGTCCCCACGTGCCTGACGCTGGCCTACAAGCTCCTTGGAGCTGGGGCCTTGTCTTGTTTCATCCCTGTGGCTCCAGAACCTACCACATCACCTGGCACATAATGCCAGTAAGTGTGTTGACTGAACGGACAAAGGGACAAGTAGCCAACGCTCCACTTTCAAGTGATGCGGAAATGTCATCCTCATCTCCATCCTCCCACAGCTCTTGCCAGGTGGACTCTGTGCCCACTTGACGTGTGTCTGTTTCTAACCTATCATCATCTGACACACGTCCCTGTACGAGACAGGAGCTCACTACTGTGTCCCAGCACTGAGCACGACACTCAGCACGCTGTAGGTGCTTGGTGTGGGTTTGCTGGATGGACAAATGACTTCTGCTCTCATCGTCCTGGTGCCCGTCAGTCTGTTAAGGCAGCTTGAGACTGCATGAGCTTTTCAGCAGCTGCACCAGACTGTTTGCTCATATACCAGGTTTGCCATTGTTTAAAAATTTGTAAGTTTTTTTCATATGAGTCAGGTATAAACCAGGTCTCCCAATTCTGTTACTTAAACAGAATTTCCATCTCTAAGTGAAACACTTTGAGTTTAACTCTCTGAAATTTCATCTGATATATTCAGCAACCTGTCAAAATCTTGTTAAATCTTGATTCCATCCCCAACTTCATTAGGGGGCCTTCCCACTTAGTCATCAGCAGATTAGTAAGCGTGCCATTTAGATGTCATTTGTGTGATTCAGCTTGGCCAAGCCAGAGTCCCAGGGCAGAGGCACCAGAGATTCCTTCCAAGTCAGCATCTGATAATCAGTGAACTTTGGTTAAAACTGTTAATTCCCCTGGGCCCTCACGTTAAGTGGTAGAGCCATTCCCACGGGAGAGTGTCTGCCTCATTGGGGTGGGCAGGGGCTGGACTTCCTGGTGGGCATGGCAAGGCCCTTTCAGCTTATTTCACTCAGCTGCTGACTCCTTCCTGGCCTCCATGCGAAGCCTCCTTGCTGGGGATGCTGTCAGCTGGAGGTCAGCCCACCCTGAGGGTGTTATGGATTTTTGCAGGTTGTTGGAAGCCCTCGTGTCGTTTCTTGATTTCTCAGATAAAAAGGCCAACTCAGCCATGGGACTGCTCACAGACTTGGCTCTGGAAGAAAGGTAATTTTTATTTCCAGAAATTGACATTTCTTCAACCTTTGTTGAACTGTCTGATCTTCTAAAACGTGCGGCACATGGGAGGCTAGACCAACTGAGCATCACAGGATTCACTGCGTAGGACAGCTGATGTCTTCAGGGGCTGTGGTCAGCCACTCCCGTTCCAGTCCCTCTAGGTGCAGGGGGCGACCCGGCCCTCAATGAGCTTGGGAGCAGTAACATTTTTAGAACAGTAACTCTCCCAGCAAGCAAATCTGCTATGCGGTGAGGCTTCTTCCCCTAATCAGTGCCTAATAGGAAGTGCCTGGCAGACATTTGTTGATTAAATGAGAGAGAAAGAGAGGGAGAGAGGGAGAGAGGGAGGGGGAGGGAGGAGAAACACAGTAACAAAGTAGAGCCCTCCCGGCCGCCAGGGGCAGTATGGGTAACCATCCCCCACGCTTTTTTTTTTTTTTCTTTGTTTAGCTGCTTCTGGGGAAGACAGTAAAGGTCTTAGATTTTCATAACTTTTCAGTTTTTTAAAAACTGCATCTTGTTTTGTTTTTAATTTCCTCATCAACTTTAGGGCGTCTTACTTAGGAACGGTCATGCAATGAGAGAGAGCTGTTTGTGCTGGCAGCCGGCCATCAGCACGGGCTGGGAGGGTGTACTCGTCTCTCTAGCTGGTGGAGGTGTGTGTGCCTCGGGGCCCTCCTCACGGCTGTGACACGTAAACATGCTTACACCGTGTCTCCTGTTTGCACGGCACACAGCGTGTAGACTCAAAGCAAGGGGAGGGCGGGGGTGGTGCTAAGTCAGTTCAGCAGAAACCTAGGGATTCCGGCAGCTTCTGCATGAGAGAGCCGCCCTCTGAGATCTGTTGTTTAACATCAAAGGCAAGTCTCCAGGCTAAGAAAAAGTAAAGCCACATTACCTGCCCAGTGATGACCTTTTTTGGTTCCGAATGAATCATCCATGCAGGGGCAAATCACACGGGCCCAGGGTTGGACGGTCTGCTCCATCACCCAAGATGCTGTATTTATGTTTTAGTTTGCACGGGGTAGAAATAAATCATGGCTGATGTTCTCTCGACAGATTCCACGTCTGGTTCCAGGCCAGCCTTCCAGATGTTCTCCTGGCACTGACGGGCGTGCTGGTGAGTAAGCCCTCATTTTATCACCTGTGACAGACCCTTTTGGGAGCATGAGTGGGGCTGTCTCAACACAGTTTACCCCCAGAACAACTGTTGCCTCTCAGGTTGATTAATCATGTATTCACAGCTGGAATTTATACAAGTCTTGGTTGTTGAAACAGCTGCAGTGGGGGCAGGTGGAGATGGCATATGGGCAGAGCTGGTTACAGGGGAGGAAAGCCTGCCTGGGGGCTGCAGTAGGCGAAGGCGGAGAGTTTGTCGGTCTCCATCAGTCTTCTTCTGAGCCAAGTCCCGTCATAAGTACCACGTGCAACCCTGTCCCCTGAATGGCAGTCATCTCGGTCAGGAGGGCAGGTGTGGTGGTTGGAGCTGATGAGGGAGAAAATTGCCAGGCCGGGAATCCTCCAGGAGAGTGTGCTGTGACTAGACCTGTCCCCAGTGAGCCATAGAAGTTTCGGGGGACCTTAGAGGGCATACTGACACCCCAGTATTTCACAGATGTGGAAATGGAAGGTCTGAGAAGGGACAGGACTTGTTCCAGTGCCCCCAGCTAGTTGATGGAGTGACTGGGACTAAGCCCTAGGCCTCCCTATTCCAGGCCAAGGTGATTTGGGGTCTCCCCCTCTGTGTGCCTCCTTCCTTTCTGCCAGTGTGACCCCACCGATGTCCCCATGTGGCATAACACTATTTGGTTCCCAGACATTTTGGTGAGTGAGGGATGCCCCTAGAGATTATTCTGGCATCATTTGCCTGCTCTCTGCAGATTCGCTTTCTCTTTATCCCCTTTTAGAAGAGAGATCCCAAGGTCACCAACACCTCAGCTCTCTGCCAGTGTATTGCCATTATGGGAAACCTCAGCGCTGAGGCTGCCACCCGAAGACAGATGTCTGCCTCTGAAGAATTCATGGATGCCTGTTTGGGCCTCATGGTATTTCAGCTTTTCTAGTCAAAGTTGGTCTTTTACCTGCTTTGAGGGCATTGGCTTCTTCTTCATTATCTGGCTTTTCCAAAAATTCTGTTTGAGGGTGCTGGGGCCAGTGGCTTACCCTTTCTGTAACAGTAGGTTTGATGGGCAGCTGGCCTTACAGAGTCCTCCAGATCAAGTCTCTTCCACCCCGGAGATGTTCGAAGGGTTTTCTGTGGAGCTGGCTTGAGCACCCATTTCAGCAGCTCCATCTGGAGTTTGAACCCAGGGCATACAACATATGACATACGACATGAGGCGCCACACACTCTGTGCTGTAAACCGGTCTCAGATCTTCCCACATCACTTAGGTTCATGACACTGACAATTTTAGGGAGTGTGAGTGATACTGAGACCATCGCCAAGGGGAACAGATGACCATGACCAGCTGCAGGAAGATCACTGATCACCTTGTTTTGTTTCCAAAGGCCAAGTGTGAGGAGGATGTGGACCTGTTCAGAGAGGTCATATATACCCTCCTGGGACTCATGATGAACTTGTGTCTTCAGTCCCCCTTTGTCTCTGAGGTACCACCTTCTTTTCTCCCTACCTTAACCCGTTCTGTTGCATAGAACTGTTCTCATTTCTGCAAAGAGGATAGAAGCGCACGGCAGTGCTTCTACACTTGCAGTGGGAATGGGGCAGACGCTCTGTCCCTGCACTCCCGAGGGACAGATGAGTCTCTCTGTCAGGTATTGATTCTGAAAACCAGTTGAGTATCCAGGGCGCTGAGCACGGTGCTAGGTTCTGCATTTACAAAGTCAAATATGATGTGGTCCCTGCTGTCAAGGTGTCACCCTGTAGTTAGGGGAGTTGGACGTGGGAAGAAATGAGAGCAATAGAAGATGTTGTGAAGGAAACGTGGACAGACGTGATGGTGGCGAGAGGGAGGGAGTGGAGAGTGGTCGGTTCTACTTGAGCGCTGAGAAGGAAGAGGCAGAGGACCATGACCAGGACAGGCAAACTCTTTCTCCTGCTCCCTGTTGTAGGTTTGGGCCATGGAGGTGAGCAGGAAGTGCCTGTCTCTACTGAACAGCCAGGATGGAGGAATCCTCACAGTAAGCTTCTCCCAGGGAAATCCAGAAACAGCTTCCTTTGTTGTTCTCCTTTTGTTTTGTTTTGTTTCGTTTTGAAGTCACCACACCTTTCAGGTTCTACTGATTTTTCTGAGATATGGGGCAGATTTTATATTCCTCAAAACGATGCCCATAGCACATAAATACCAAATTTGCCTATGGTTTCAGGGGATTTGGTGACACCCCCCACTAGTGCCCATCTGTGGAGGCCCTAGAGTCCAGGAACCCCAGTTAAGAATCCCTTTTCTGTAAACTGTGGCACTTAACAACTTATCCAAGGTAATCTGTCTGATTTGTCCTATATCAAGCCATCTCTGTGCAAATTGGACAGGCCAAATGATTTTATTTGGAATCTTTCTTCCATAGTCAAAAAAGCCAGACACATATTTTGAAGCCAGTGATTCTGGAGGTTTTTTATGCATAATGGTTTTAGCCCCCTTGGAGATATATGATGGAATGGCTTTCTTCTGTTTCTGACATTTGGCTAAGAAAATTAAGAAGGCCTATGGTTAGCACAGTGTATCAGGAGGAGAATGTTAATATGATTCAAGAGGCTGTTTGCCGTTATCCTGGGATGTGTTCTTCACTCACATTAGGAATCACCCCAACTTTTATGCCTGTTAGGTCAGGGCCCTAAACCTAGAGAAACAATTGGTGTCACATCCAGGGCAGGTCTGGGAAACCAGCCCTTCAAGGATCACAGCCTGGGCACAAGCCTCTTAGATAGCCTCATCCAGCAGAGGGCAGACAGCAAAAGCAAGAAGAACTACAGTTCTGCAGCCTGTGGAATGAAAACCACATTCACAGAAAGATAGACAAATTGAAAAGGCAGAGGACTATGTAGGAACGAGATGAAACCCCAGAAAAACAACTAAATGAAGTGGAGATAGGCAACCTTCCAGAAAACGAATTCAGAATAATGATAGTGAGGATGATCCAGGACCTTGCAAAAAGAATGGAGGCAAAGATCAAGAAGACGCAAGAAATGTGTAACAAAGACCTAGAAGAATTAAGGAACAAACACTAGAAGAATTAAAGAACAAACAGAGATGAACAATACAATAACTGAAATGAAAAATACACTAGAAGGAATCAATAGCAGAATAACTGAGGCAGAAGAATGGATAAGTGACCTGGAAAACAGAATGGTGGAATTCACTGCCACGGAACAAAATAAAGAAAAAAGAATGAAAAGAAATGAAGACATCCTAAGATACCTCTGGGACAACATTCAAGGCACCAACATTCGCATTATAGGGATGCCAGAAGGAGAAGAGAGAGAGAAAGGACCCGAGAAAATATTTGAAGAGAGTATAGTGGAAAACTTCCCTAACATGGGAAAGGAAATAGCCACCCAAGTCCAGGAGGCACAGAGAGTCCCAAGTAGGATAAACCCAAGGAGAAACATGTCGAGACACATAGTAATCAAATTGACAAAAATTAAAGACAAAGAAAAACTGTTGAAAGCAACAAAGGAAAAATGACAAATAACATACAAGGGAACTCCCATAAGATTAACAGCTGATATCTCAGCAGAAACTCTACAGCCAGAAGGGAGTGGCATGATATATTTGAAGTGATGAAAGGGAAGAACCTACAACCAAGATTACTCTACCCGGCAAGGATCTCATTCAGATTTGATGGAGAAATCAAAAGCTTTACAGACAAGCAAAAGCTAAGAGAATTCAGCACTGCCAAACCAGCTCTACAACAAATGCTAAAGGAACTTCTCTAAGTGGGAAACACAAGAGAAAAAAAGGACCCACAAAAAAACCCCAATAACAATTAAGAAAATGGTAATACATATCAATAATTACCTTAAACGTGAATGGATTAAATGCTCCAAGCAAGAGACACAAGCTCGCTGAGTAGATACAAAAACAAGACACATACATATGCTGTCTACAAGAGACCCACCTCAGACCTAGGGACACATACAGACTGAAAGTGAGGGGATGGAAAAATATATTCCATGCAAATGGAAATTAAAAGAAAGCTGCAGTAACAATACTCATATCAGTTAAAATAGACTTTAAAATAAAGAATGTTACAAGAGACAAGGAAGGACACTACATAATGATCCAGGGATCAATCCAAGAAGAAGATATAACAATTATATATGTACCCAACATAGGAGCACCTCAATACATAAGGCAACTGCTAACAGCTATAAAAGAGGAAATCGACAGTAGCACAGTAATAGTGGGGGACATTAACACCCTATTTACACCAATGGACAGATCATCCAGACAGAAAATTAATAAGGAAGCACAGTTTTAAATGACACAATAGACCAGATACATTTAATTAATATTTATAGGACATTCCATCCAAAAACAGAAGATTACACTTTCTTCTCAAGTGCACACAGAACATTCTCCAGAATAGATCACATCTTGGGTCACAAATCGAGCCTCGGTAAATTTAAGAAAACTGAAATCACATCAAGCATCTTTTCCGACCACAATGCTATGAGATTAGAAATCAGTTACAGCGAAAGAAACATAAAAAACACAAACACATGGAGGCTAAAAAATATGTTACTACATACCAAGAGATCACTGAAGAAATCAAAGAGGAAATAAAAAAATACCTAGAGACAAATTACAATGAAAACACAACAATCCAAAACCTATGGGATGCAGCAAAAGCAGTTCTAAGAGGGAAGTTTACAGAAATACAATCCTACCTCAATAAACATCTCAAATAAACAATCTAACCTTACACCTAAAGGAACTAGAGAAAGAAGAACAAACAAAACCCAAAGTTAG